>NW_024412434.1:10196613-10342029 GCF_014898765.1 Herpailurus yagouaroundi | reverse complement strand
TTCGCCCATTTTTTAATTGGGCCATTTGTTTTTTGTTGTTATTAAGTTGTCGGCAGTTTTTTCTATATTCTTGATATTAATTCTTTCTCAGATATGTGATTTGCAAATATCTTCTCTTATTCTATTGCTTCTTGTTACCCTTTTAATGGTGTCCTCTGATGCACAAAAGGTTTTAATTTTGATGAAGCCCTATTTACCTATTTTTTCTTTTGTTGCCTTGTGCTTTTGACGTCATTATCAAGAAATCATTGCCAAATCTAATTCATGAAGCTTTTCTCTTACGTTTTCTTCTAAGAGTTTTATAGCTTCAGCTCTTATATTTAGTTCTTTGATCCTAGTAAATTTTTGTACATGATGTAAGATAAAGTTCTTTTGCATGTGGATATCCATTTTCCCAGCAACAATTATGAAAATACAGCCAAGTGATTATTGACAAAGATGCAGGGGTAATTTACTGTACAGAGGATAATCTTTTCAAAAGATGACCCTGGAAGAATCGGGCACCCATATGCAATTCAATGACAAAATGATGGTCTTTTATACAAAGGGATGATTTTTGTTTTTTTTTTTTTGTTTTTGTTTTTTTTTTGCAGTGGACATCTGTATGAAAAAAAAAGAACCTAGACACAGAACTTACAAAAAAATTAACTAAAAACAGATCACAGACTTCTGTGTAAAATAGAAAACTATAAAACTTCCACAAGAAAATAGGAGAAAGTCTATGTGACCTTGGGTTTGGTTGGGTTTGGTTGGGTTTGACCTTGGGTTTTAGAGACATCACCAAAAGGACAATCCATGAAAGAAAAATTGATAAGTTGAACTTTTTAAAGTTAAGAAAACAATTCTGTTCAAAATAGCATCAAAGAATAAAATATGTAGAGTAAATTTAAGTGATTCATACACTGAAAACTACAAACATTGCTGACAAAAAATTAAAGAAGACCTAAATACATGGAATGACATTACATATTCAGAGATTGAATGAATGTTGAGATTGCTATCTTAATATTGATTTTGATACAGTCCCTATCAAAATCCCAACAGCTTTATTTTTTTCCAGAAATAGAAAAGCCAGTCCTCAAATCATATAGAATTACAAGGGGCTCCAAATAGTCACACCAATATTGAGAAAGCAAAACAAAGCTGGATGACTCAGACTTCCAATTTCAAAAATTGAAAACCTACCACAAAGCTACAGTAGTGAAAAAAGTTTGATACTGGCCCAAGGATAAACATATACATTGGAACAGAATTGAGACTCTAAAAATAAACCTAAATATTCACAGTCACTTGAGTTGCAACAGTTTAACAGGGAAAGAGTATTGTCTTCAACAATTGCTAGAACAACTAGACATCGGCATGCAAAAGGATGAAGTTGGACACTGAAGGTCGCAACTCTGGGAAGAAAAGATGGGGATAAATCTTCATGACCTCAAAATTAACAATACATTCTTAGATCTGACAGCAAAAGCCTGGGTAGCATTATTCATAACTAAATAGCCAGAATAGCCAAAACGTCCAAAAATTGATGAGTGGATAAATCAAATATTACATATCTATAAAGTCGTATATTAAAAATATTACTTGGCCATAAAAAGGAAGGAAGTACTCATACATGCTACAACATTTGTAAAACTTAAAAACATCATTCTAAGTGAAAGAAAGCAAACTTCAAAAACCCCACATTGTAAAATTCCGTTCATATGGAATGTTCAGACTTGGCAAATCTTTAGACACATGAAGTATACTGGTAGTTGCCAGGTGCTGGGATCAGGGGGGAATGGGGATGACTGCTAATATGTATAGGGTTTCTTTGGGGCACAGTGAGAATGTTTTGGGATTACAGAATGGTGATAGTTGCACCATTCTATGAATACATTAAAAACTACTGACTTATATGCTTTAAAAGCATGAATTTTGTGATATGTGAATTAGATACCAATAAAGCTTTGTTTTCAAAAATGGCCAAGACATATAAACAGACACCTGGCCAAAAACATATCAGATGACAAATAAGCGTGTGAAGATATGCTTCACATAATTTTGCATAAAAAATGCAAATTAAAAGAATAGTGAGATATCACCATACACTATTACAAAGGCTGCAATCCAAAAATGAACAATACCAACTGTTGGTAATGATACAAAGTAACAGAAACTCTCACTACTTTTAGGAATGCAAAACAGTACAGCCATTTTGGAATACAGTTTGGCAGTTTCTTATAAAGATGAACATCATCTTGCCATAGGATCCAGAAATCAGACTACTAGCTTTTTACCCAAGTCTATAAAAACTTATGACTACGTAAAATCTTGTACACGAATGTTTATAACAGTTGTATTCATAATTTCCCCAACCAAGCAACTAAGATACCTTCAATCATCAAATGCGTAAGCAAATTGTAATTCATCTATATAGGGAAATCTTATTCAGCTGTAAAAAAAAAATGAACTAGCAAGCCACACAGGACACAGATGAATCTTTTAAATGTATATTTACAGGTGAAAAAAAGCCAGTCTGAAAGGCTATATACTATATTATTCCATTTGTGATATTCTGGAAATGCAAAACTATAGAAGCAGTGAGATCAGTGGTTGCCAGGCGCTCAGGGGAGGGAAGGAAGGTTCAAATAAGTAAAACACAGGGATATATTAAGGGTGGTGAAAACATTCTGCATGATACTCTAATGGTACACAAATCACATTATGCTTTTTTAAAAGCCTGTACAACTTTATTGCAACAAGAAAGAATCTTAATGTTTGTGAATTAAAATGAAAATCATTTAGAATTCAAGGGTGTCCTAGGATGGAATGCAGATGTGACCAAAATTCCAACTCTATTAAAAATGTGTGAAAGTGCAGGTAGTAGGGCAAAAGAAACTGACCTAAGAAACTTTGGAAATGATTGGAGTCTGCAACTCTAAAGGCAAACAAAGAAAACAAAACAAACAACACAAAGTGTAGATAAGCGTTGTACTCTAGTTAACAAAGTGGCTTCCCATTGGCATACAAGTCAACAATTCTGAAGCCACCATATCTGTATACTGGAATTGAGCAATTAAGAAAATAGAGAGTGGGTGGGAGGTTAGAGTGCCCAATAATTAGAGTTGGTGAAATTTTATATGAACTCATGTTCAGCTTCGTATAGCTACACATATGGAAATATTTTAAAGACATGCATGTCAACACATTAGTATATGCACAGATATATCTTTGCATCAGCTAAGAGGACTTAGAAGCAACCTAATAACAACAAGCAAACTAGCACCCAGATTTTGGTGTCTAATACCATTCTCCAATAAAAGGTACAAAGACACCTGATTCTAGAACAGGTGAAGTTGTGTTTAAAAAAAGGGAAGGGATTAGGGTGCCTGAGGGGCTCAGTCAGTGAAGCATCTCACTTCGACTCATGTCATGATCTCACAGTTTGTGGGTTCGAGCCCCATGTCAGACTCTGTGCTGACAGCTCAGAGCCTGGAGCCTGTTTGGGATTCTGTGTCTCCCTCTCTCTCTGCCCTTCCCCTGTTCCCATTCTGTCTATCTTAAAAATAAATAAACATTAAAAACAGTTTTTTAAAGGGGAGGGAATACAATAATGGGGGTTGTATAAAAGGGACACGGGAATCAACCTAAAGAGCTCCCAATGGGCAAAACCTAAACAATTTGAACAAAATACATAATGTAGTATTGAGTTATAACCCAGAGTAGAAACAAATATCCTTGAGTCCATGCTGATGTAAATAATTGAATGAATAAATAAATGGGGGAGAATAGATAAATTTCTCATATAGGAGAAGTCTGAATAATTTATGTCGACACTCCTTTCTCAAGGGGGCGGAGGATAGCTACCCCTTACATGTGGCTGCACACAATGACTCTCTTATAAATGGTAACAAGGGACAAGAGCATCTTTGAAGTAAAGAATCCTGACAAATTCTACAAGTGATCAAGGTTAGCATCAGAGACAAGTCACGTTGATAGAATGGCACTTTATCTCATAGCCTTCCTCCTGAAAACCCACAACCCATTTAATCATGAGAAGAGCATCAGACAAACTTGAACTGAAGGACAGTCTACAAACACCCAACCATTAAGTACCGAAAACTGTCAAAATCGTCAAGAGCAAGGAGAGTCTGAAACACCATCATGTTCCAGAAGAATCTAAGGAAACGAGATGACTAAATGTAACATGTTCTCATGGATGGGATCCTAGAACAGGAAAAGGACACCAGGTGGACAATATGGAAATCTGAATTAATTATGGAATTTAGGTAATAATAATGCACTAATATTGGTTCAATAATTCTGACGTCTTAAAATAGGGGAAGGTGAATGTGAGGTACATGGGAACTCTGTAATATCTTTATAGTTTTCCTGTAAATCTAAAGCTGTCCTAAAATGATATTTTTAAGCTTACTTATTTGAGAGAGTGGGTAAGGGGGGTGGGGCGGAACGGGCAAAATGAGGGGGAGAATCCAAGCAAGCTTTGTACTGTTATCACAGAGCCTAACATGGAACTCGACCTCACCATCTGTGAGATCATGACTTGAGCCAAAACCAAGAGTTGGATTGGCCCCCCAGGCACCCCTAAAACGAAAATTTTATTGTAAAAAAATTTGTTTGGAGAGTTATAAGAGGGAATCATCTCAAAAGTTTCTGGAAAATAAAAAAACACTTGGACAATGATGATGGATCACAAACCTCATTTTTTTAAACCACTTTATTGACAAATGATTGACATACAAAAAGCTATACATATTAAATGCGCACAACTTGGTGAGTTTAAGATGTGGCTGGGTTTTTTGTTGTTTTGTTTTGTTTTGTTTTTTAATTTACATCCAAGTTAGTTAGCATATAGTGCAACAATGATTTCAGGAGTAGATTCCTTAAGCCCCTTACCCATTTAGCCCATCCCCCCTGCCACAACCCCTCCAGCAACCCTCTATTTGTTCTCCCTATTTAAGAGTCTCTTATGTTTTGTCCCCCTCCCCGTTTTTATATTATTTTTGCTTCCCTTCCCTTATACGAACCTCATTTTCAGGAAAAACAAATCTGTAAAAATGAGGTCCTATGCAATATTCCCTTTATTTTCTCCCAGGGTGATTTCCATAAATTTCTAGAGTGGGAACTTCATATTCATATAGATGCTTAAATTAAGTACACACAGTAGGGATTTCATTGTTCTGCTGAGAGGATGTCAAAGGCAAGAGGAAAATTTTCAAAGGTGAGGTCTTTTGACCACATGTCTATGTGTCTACACAAAGCCACCAGTTTGTTTAGTTTGAGTGTCCCTGTGACTTCCACTAATTTTTTGAGTTATTTACCAGTGTTTAATCTTCAAGCTAAATTCCAGGTGATATTTTCTTTCCCACGTTTCTCCTTAGCAACAACTTAAATTCTTTCTCTTCTCTATTTAAGTTTTAATGCCTTTCGCACTATTGAAAATAGTATATAACTGATTTAATTTTTTATCATCACAATAATTATCCAAAGTTTGTCCAATAGGCCAGGCATCATCTTAGGCATGAATGTCTATTTCTTTCCTCCTCACCCCTCAATGCACAATGAAATGATATTTCAGTGTTTTGCAGAATTGCATTCAGCAAAGTTTTTCTGTTTTTCAGATGATTCCAGCACAGAATTAAGATAATGATGTTAAAGTCGGATTGACAGAGAAGTAATGAAAATTCAAACGTTCTTATTTATATGGATGAGCATGATATTGAATTATGAGGAGTGATTTAATTTCAAATCATTTCTGCTACTTCAGATCATACTGGATTTATATTTTATGAACATTAGCATTTGGATTTTTCGAAAAGATATTATGGTGCTGTAACCCTGTTTCAGAACTACAAATACATTCTTCCCATCTAAATTTGATTTGAACTGTCTGAATGTATAAATGCTATTTATATTTCTCTAATAACTCTCAGAGGTTGATGATTTGCCTTCCTGTCAATATTTAAGCAAATACAACTTCTTTTTAACTGGGTAACCTTATTCACAGATGAAGAGTTTAAGGCAGATCTTCATGATAAAAATGCGATTAGGGAGATGCTGAAGATCATGGATAAGTATGATGTGTTCTTCTAGTGACAATTGGTAGCAGAGTCACTGAAAATATATGATTTGAGGGAGGCCACCGGAATTATTACCTTTTGCCCACATATCTATTTCCAGGAAGAGTATTAAATGTCAAGCACATCTTTCTATAGTAATACCCAAAGTGATTTGTGTACTTTTAGGCCCCGAATATATTTATGGAAATTCACACGTCAAGGTACTGGGGAATTATCCCAAAGAAGTTAAAGTGCAATCGTCTGGCTCATTATTATTATCAGTGACTGAGGTCCAGGGAAACCAATTTGCTTCCTGACACATTGTTTGATTTAGCCACTGAATGACTCACACCACATTGAAGACCTGAGGCTAACGCTGCCTGCTTTAATTCTAAAGATAAGCTAGGCTCTAAGTTCAAAGATAGCCTGTAGAAGTGGCTGACAAATCATGAAGACTATTAGTGATGCTCAAATTATACAGCCTGAGTTTGAGAGCTGTGATTAAATATGGACCAGTCCCAATTAATCACCAAGTAAGCTACTTCTTCCCTGTGTTCCCTTCACTCATTCTGACAGTTGTTATCTAACGAAGCTATAGAAAGAATTTGAAAAGGAGCCTAAACACTTAGCATTTTGGGTTGGAAAGTTGTGTCAGTCCATGGAGGTTTTCAGAGTCTGAGGGATTTAGGCAGCATCTGACTTAGAAACAACTCATTCCAGGGACACCTGGGTGACTCAGTCGGTTGAGCATCTGACCTCAGTTCAGGTCGTGATCTTGCCGTTTATGAGTTCAAGCTCCACACAGGGCTTGCTGCTGTCAGTGCAGAGCCCAGTTTGGATCCTCTGTCCCCCTCTCCCCTCTGCTCCTCCCCCACTTGCTTGCACTCTCTGTCTCTCAAAAATGAACATTTTTTTAAGAAAGAAACAACTCATTCCTTCAGAGAAGGGAAAAAGCTATGTCCCCCCTCCCACCTCTTATCCCTCTGCCACCACCTAATATTGCTGCCACTTTGAGAAGATGATGGAGAACCTCACAGATTTCAGAAGTGAAGGTGAGAATGAAGCCCAAAGAGGCAAAAGTTGCATATGCAAAGTAAATCTACAAAACTTTGTGTCTCATTTTACTTTCAGAAACTCTGATATTCCACCAATTTAGAAACACACTGGGGGGAAAAAATGGGACTCTTTATGGGCTGTTGAAGAGCTATTACTGTAAAGTTACTTAGTTGAATCGATATGCACGACTTCTAATGTCTAATTCCCAAATGTGCTCAGGGAAAGATCATTTTGATAAGAGGGAGTGTAGAAAATAATTTTGGAGACTAAGTCCCTGTGGAAGAAAAAGTAGGAGCTACAATAAGGTGCTGGAGACAGCATGGAGAAGAGCTCAGAAACGGACACAGGAAAAATTGATGTCAAGTGCCAATTTTTTTTTTTAATTTAGGTTGGTCCCGTGCTCAAAAATACATGAGGTTCTCCTTCCCACCCCACTCCCTCTCTCTCATTCTCTCTTTTCACTTCCATCTTTGTTCTTTGACATAAGCTCAACCACTATCCTTATGGATGAAGGAAGCGCTCCTTCTCTCACCTGGACTATAAATAAAAATACATTTGTAGAATGAAGTATCTGAATTCCAGTCAATCAGTCAATTTATATATGAGCTCAGGTGCACATTTCACGGGTAAGGTGAGAGGTGGGTTGCCTGAACATATCTCTCACAGGGGCCTCCTTTGCAAATAATTGTTTTCTCCCTCTTTTATGTTCATTTTCCTCCCAGGGACTAAATGCCAGAGCAGGTCAGCCCTTCTGCACTATCACAACTTCCTGACCTGGCATTCTGTGATTGGGAAAAAATACATGACTCAAAGAAGGGGTCCCATTTCTGTCATTCTTTGAACTTGAGTCTGAAGAAGGAAAAAGAGAAGGCCAGGGGAATGAGATGCCCTTTTCAGGTTTCAGTCAATTCTTCCTTGGTCGCCACAAGTTATTCATCAGTAAAGATTCATGGAGCCCTTGGCATGGGTGTTGGAGGGTCATCATAACAATGATACATTTGCTGAATGCTTTGCGGATGCCTGACACCGCCCTAAGCGCATTGCATCTATCACCTCATTGAACCCTCACAAAATTATTTTAGGTGGATCCTATTAATATCCCCATTTTACAGATGAGGACACTGGAGCACAAAAACAAATCCACAGTTTGCCGAAGATCATGCAGCTAGTGAGTGACAAAAGCCAGGATTTGGCAGGCTCACATTGGCTCCAGTGGCCGGGCCACACCACAATCTCCTCCACTATGCTCCAGAGCTTCTAGTGATGACTCATTCTTTCAATTTTTTTTTGAGAACTGTGTCAGGCACTGGGGATACCCATGGTAAATCAAAACATACATTGGTGGAATATCAGAGTTTCTCAAAGATGATTAGTATTAACTGACTGCCCATGTGGTAGGTAGTCCCCAACGGTGGCCCCAGCAAGGCAGCCCTCATGGTGTCCATGCCCTTTTGGATCCCCCTCCCACACTGAACATGGGATGGCCCTGTGATGCTCCACCTGTCCCAGGCCTAATGCCTGACAAGGCCTAACAGTTTTTATTTTTGCATTTTGGGTAGCCCTCACCCTCCATGTAAGAGATTCCTGCTCTCCTGGGAACACCACATGGAAAAGAAGAGGCCCAGAGACCATGGAAAGAGAGGGGCCCAGCCGATCCAGAGAGCCAGCTGAGCCACATTTCCAGTCGCCCCTGCACAAGCACCAGGTATGCGAGGGAATCATCATGGAGGTTTGGGCCCCACCTGCCATTGCAGTGGCATGAAACACCTCAAGGAAGACGGGGTGGAAGAACTGCCCAGCTGAGCCCCGCCAACCACAGAATCGGGAAAGATGAGGAAATATCTGGGTTTCTCTAAACTCAAGTATGATTAACATGCAATATTACATTGGTTACAATCATACAACATATTGATTCAACAATTCTGTGCGTTTCTCAGTGCCCACCACCAGCTATCATCATACAATGCTATCACAATATTATTGACTGTATTTCCTATGCCGTGCTTTTCATCTCTGTGACTTATTTTCTAAAGGCAAGTCTGCACTCCATAATTCTTTTTCTCTTTCACCCTCTGGCCTACCGACCTCCCCTCTGGCAACCACCCGTTTATTCTCCATATTTAAGAGTCTGTTTGCTGTTGTTTGTTCATCAGTTTGGTTTATTTAGATACCACATATAAGTGAAATCATATGGTGTTTGTCTTTCTCTCTCTGACTTATTTCACTTCGCATGATACCCTCCAGGTTCACCCAGAAATGCCTGTTGTTTTAAGCCATTAGGTTCTGGGGTAGTTTGTAATACAGCAATAGTCTGCTTCGAGCTGAAGGTCGTAAATATACCAGCACTAATTCTCATAATAACCTTGCAAGCTCGATTCACATAGGAGGCAATTAAGACTCTGGAAGAGTAGGTGAGGTGCCAAGTAATGCCAGGATTTGAACCTGGCCTGTTAGCCCCAAATGCCTGTCCTGTTTCCTCTTGCCTTTGAGGGGCTCACAGTCCAGCTGAATAAGTAATGTCTCTGCCTCCAGCTATCCTAAGGGCCCTCTGTGGCCCCGGGGGCACCAGGGAGCAAGAGCAGAGTGCTGTGTGGGCTATCACCTTTGCCTCACATTTTTTTCTCCATCCTTCTCAGCCATGCTCCATGTCTTGGGAGGTTTCACACTGTAGACCATCTCATCTGGGCTCACTTGTCCTCTGGCAGTCTTTCGGGTTTGGCCACTGTGAGGAATCCATAGATGAGAGGAGAGAGAAGGAAGGGGTTTTTTTCTCTGTTTCTGTCAAGCTTCTCCCTAACTCCTGGGAAGTCACTGTGTCCCTCTTGGCTTCTGTGTGGTGACCCCTTTGGCCCTCTGGCTCTCACTGGGCTTAGGTAACATTGCTTTCTCTACCTGTCCCTTCTGCCCTACCAGTGGTGTGGCCTCACATTGTTGTTAGTCTCTGTGTCCCTAACATCCCCGGTGTGTTCCTTTAACCCTGCACACACCGCTCTAGGTCTTCCCTTCCTGGGAACAACCTGAGGTACCTCGAGTTTGTTCCCAGGACTTCAACTGATGCGAATATTTTCTAAAGGTAAATAGTAGGCATGCTTACTGTTGTTAGTTAAAGGATAAGTGATACTGATTCAATCCGTCACACTTTCTCTTCCCGCAGGAATACGGTTGTCCTCTGCCTTAATTCCTAGAACTAATCCTGAGCTCAGGTTAGTAGGATTTAAGAAGCCTCAGAAAAAAATGGCATGACATACCAGACGCATTCTTGCTGTGAGGTCAACTCTCATCCCTTGACTCCCAACTGAGCCTTGACCACAGTGCCTTAGTCACCGCCTTGGTTACCCGCTAAGTACCCACCACCTCCCACCGCACGAGCTAGGAGCCCTGACTCTTCCCTGCCAGGCACTTGCTCCACCTCAGGACTGGAGTAGGACTGTGAAACACCACTGGCCAATGAATAAGTGGGGGCTCCACTTGCTAGAATGCTTACTTGCCTTCTTGCTGAAATTTCTAAGTAATTCCTGATCATCAATTGTCAGGAGCCCTAGTTCATGTTGAATCTCAGTGAGATCAAGTTATTACCAAGATCTCAGGGCACCTGGGTGGCTCAGTAGGTTAAGCATCTGACTTCGGCTCAGGTCATGATCTCACAGCTCATGAGTTTGAACCCTGTGTCAGGCTCTGTGCTGACAGCTCAGAGACTGGAGCCTGCTTGGGATCTGTGTCTCTCTCTCTGCCCCTCCCCGCCTCATGCATTCTCTCTCTCTCTCTCTCTCTCTCTCTCTCTCTCTCTCTCTCTCTCTGTCTCTATCAAAAATAAACATTAAAAAAATTATTACCAAGATTTCTTCCTGCTTCTGTTGCTATATGCCATTCATATTCTATGTGTCAGACCAGGACCCCCTCTCTGTCTGTGGCACACCTACCTCTGAATTCTGGTTCTTAACGCTTAGAGTCTACTCTGTCCCACTCCTGGTCACCCAAGCTCCCACAGCACTTCCTGTGAGCTAACAGGTTTGCTCAACCACATTGGAAAGAGTCTTCCTGTAACTGTTCAAACCAAAAACATTGGTAGATGCTATTTGCAGCAGCATGGCAGTTCTGAATTAAGTGAAAATGGATCCAAAAAGCAACCATGTGATTTTATTCAGAACAGTGGTTAGAAGCCACAAAGTCACCATCTATTAACTTAGGTATTTAAGGAAGGTATGATGTCTTGGTAAGAAGGGGGTGAAAACGATCGGAATGTATCTGAGAGAGCATGGGAAGTGGGGAAGTATGAAGAGCCAGAAAAGACAAATCTTCTAGGGAATTTCTGTATAAAAAGAAACCAAGACATGGAGCAGTAGCTTGAAGGGAGGTGAAAAGAAGCGAGTCTTTAAAAGATTTTGTCAGAGAAGCATTGTCCTTAGGAAATGACACTTAGACATGGGATTTAGTGCACAAGTGGCTGCCCAGAGCTATGGGCAGTTTATTCATTGTCACCAAAGGGAAGGCAGGATTACAGGCAGAGACACAGACAGATTGAGAAATTTAAAGATAAGAAATGGAAGTTCTTTTTTGATCACTTCTGTCATCTCAGGAAAGCAGTAAGCAGGAACCAACTAGAGTTAGAAAGAAGAGTTTTGGAAGAGAGAGGCAGTGAAGAGTCATCTGGGAATGTCGGTGACATGGCCAGGGTTGGCGGAGGACCCAGAGTTCCTTGAGAAGTTTGGCTCCCTAAGTTCACCACCTTACAGCCAGTATGGTTGTGTTTTTCTCCAACTGCATTCAGCTCCTTGGATACAAGAGTGGAATAAGCAGAGAAGTGGGTTGAATCCACATGGAGGTTCTGTCAGGTGAGTAGGACGAAGGAAAGGGGGGCAAGAGACCGTGTAACACACACAGGAGAGTTATAATGATGGGCCATGGAATCTGATCTGAGGAAGAAGAGAAGTGAGCACCAAGGGACATAAAATGGGAGAAAATGGGAGAAAAAGGGTAAGATGAATAGAGTAGAAATCTCATATTGGAGTTTCACAGACTACACAACGGATTCTAAATGTAATAGGAAGGACTAAGATTGCATTCTTCTTTGGGAAGAGAGGATAGCACTAGAGAAATTTCTCCTCCTCTCCCTCCCCCTCCTCCTCCTCCTTCTCTTCTTTCTTCTCCTTCTCCTTCTCCTTCCCCTCCTCTTCCTCTTCCTTCTTCTTCTTTCAGAAATTTCATATAAGCTAAAAAGTGCTCTTGAATGGACTATTTACTGATGAAAAAGCATGAATCCCATGAATTGAAATCCTCTGATAAAGAGACATAAATACCAACTCTCTTAGCTAGAGCGTGAAAAACTCTTAATTGGGTTATTTCCAAAATAAAAAGTATATATATTTTCAAAGGGGAGGCATAAATTCAAACAAGTAACACTAGAATGATATTGGGCCTATTGGTTTCTGCAATTTTCAGCAAAAGGGAAGTTTCACTCAGGCAGAAAGAGCCCCATGAAGCCAAGAGCAGATGACCAAATTGCTTACGTTCATTTCCATCTCCCCATGCAGGCGACAGCCCGAGTCACAGCTCACTCCTAAACTGGGTCCTTAGAAAAGCAAATTAACTGCTTCAGGTCAGCAGGGAAATTACACTTACAGCAATAGTAATTGTCAAAGTGCTGAAAGTGTGTGGCACTGACAGTATGTTTTTCAAGAGAAGGACTTTGCCATGAGGCAGAATAGGGCCCAGTCGCCCACAGGGACCTGTTAAATCAACAGCACCTTAAAAAATCTTGGGGCAAAGCAGAACAAAGTGATAATCTGGGTTTCCCCAGATATGACCTAATTTTATATATGGCAATGAATGGCTTAGAGATGCTCATAAATAAGCTATAAATCTGACCTAGGAAGACCTTGGTAATTTTTCTTTTTATCCTTTTCCAACCATCTTCTGTGTTTTCTTCAGCTATGTTCCCAGGAGTGTAGGAATCCGATCAAAGACATTTGTGGAAGGAAACTAATACATTCTAGTTGGTGTTTGAAAGTATACATCGCATAATCTATAAAACTGTGGCATCCCCAGGAGCCTGGATATGTTATAAAAATTCCTCTTAGAGAGATTCCATGTTCTGTAGTCTCTTCTTTGTCTGGACTTGATGGTCTTGCACCACTGGGTTCGAGACTTCTACTCATCTTCCATGAGGAAAAAGAGAACTGACATGTAGTCTGCCCCACCACGGACCACGGACTTCTCACACATGTCTGATCCATGGTCGGGATGGGCATTATTATATCCTCCCTCCACAGAAGAAACTGGGTTTAAGGAATTCTCCAAGTCACAGATTAAATGGGTGACTGAGCTGGGATTCAAACCCAAGCTTATAAATCCAGATCTTACAAATTGAAAGCTTCTTTCTCCTTTGACCAAACCAACCAGTGCTGCTGACTTCATCTTAAAAGCCAATACCTCCCTGACTCCTCACTTCTTTCGTTTTAAAGCTTTCTGAGTTTTACGAGAGCTCAGATGAGCCATTGAAATCCCAGTCTTCAGAAAACCCCACGGGGCCACCTCTACTTGCATAAAAACTACCTTCCCTTGCATCGGTGGCCCTGAAGCAGCTCAGGTGAGAACAAAGGCTTTCAGGTCAGGACACCAAAAGCAGCTTCCAGCTCCTGCCACATCACTGCTGGGTGACCCTGCTTTCAAGTCAAAGCTTCAGTTTCATTCAGGAGAAAAGATTAAAAGGTACACTATTACCTTTTTGACAGGGTTATTGTACAGACTGAATGAAATACCAAATGTAAAGGATCTAGCACAGTGCTCCCTAAAATGATATTGTGTATATTACAGTTTTAAAAATCAGCTACACAGATTAGACTCTTTAAGGTTATCTCTGGTGACAGCTTTCAGTCATTTTTATTTAACCTTTAACCCACTCAGGTCCCTCTAGCTTGTTTAAAAGCCTTTAAAGGCTCAGATCATGTCCCTATTTCTTTGTATCCTCTACACAGAACACAGGGCTTTGCACAGAGAAGGTTCTCCAAAGATATTGGTTGAGGTGATTTCATTTCATAAGGTATTCTCTTTCAATAGCAACAGAAAGGACAATTCAAGATGGACCGTGGATTCTGATCATGTGTTTTGTTTTTATGCTGAGTGGCTCTTTGGTTTGCTTTTTACTTTTATTATTATCATTATTACTATTATTATTGTTTTAATGTTTATTTATTTTTGAGAGAGAGAGAGAGACAGAGCACAAGCCGGGAAGGGGCAGACAGCGAGGGAGACACAGAATCCGAAGCAGGCTCCGGGCTCCCAGCTGTCAGCCCAGAACCCAATGGGGGGCTCGAACTCACGGGAGATGACCCGAGCTGAAGTCGCACACTTAACCGACTGAGGCACCCAGGCGTCCCTGTACCCATGTCTTCAAATGACACTTGGGGGCAGCAGTGAGTCAGCTTGCCCTTCCCTGTTATGAACCAGAAGAAAATACAAACTCCAAAGGTAGGAGCTGACAGATAGGAAATGAATAATTCTCAAAATACGTCACTGGCTTTCAAATGACTATGCACTTTGCTACAGAAATCTATTTAAAAGCAGCACACCCTTCTTCATGCCGCATGGGAGCTTCTGAGGATAAATGATTTGTTTTCTTTCTCACCCTGGGTGGCAAAGCAAACCTGCAAGACATTTAACCGTTTACTCACACAGCAAAATGGAGCATATGTGCTTGCTACCTCATAAAGGAAGATACATTTAAGTACACATTTATGAAGGTAAAAGCTGCATCTACTGCTCTGGTTAAATACTACCTTAGTAATTGGAATCAATTAAATCAGTTCAGTGAAACATTGGAATAAAATGCTCCATTAGTCAGGTTTTTGCCCTGCAACACTAAAAAGAGATAAGTTAAGGGTAGTAGCAGGAGTTAATAGTAGAGGTTTATTTAGCCAAGCAGCTTCCTAAAATGCTCTATGCCCAGTAAAGAGCTTACCTAATCTCCTACAGTTATATTTACATCACTGCAAAATACATGTTTAGACGCTCAGTCGATGCCCAGAACATTTGCCCCTGGGTAGTTCAAGAGCTTACCAGTCAAAACCAATGTGTTAACTGTTTGATAAAACAAAGTAGATTTAAGCATTTCTTTTTTTCTTTCTTTTTTTTTTCAGATTTGAAAAAAGGTACAAAAGAAAGCTCACGGAGGAACATCTCTGCCCCAAAACTCGGCCCCATCTGTACCCCTCACCAGAATCTGAGGAAATAACATACATTTTCATGCCAGTAGGGTTTCCATGAAAACCAAATGGAAAAGTGCAATAGAATACACCACAGGCTCTCAACCTAATTTCTGTTATATTTATTCCCTGAATTATTATATAAGCATTTATTCTTCATTCATTCATTCAAGAAACATTCACAGAACATCTAATATGTATCCAGTACTAGGAATATAAGGATGAAAGGCAAATCTGTGTTTTAAAAAAGTTCACAGTCTAGGGTGCAGTGAACACATATGCGCGCGCACGCGCGCGCACACACACACACACACACACACACACCTGTAAGTAACTGCAATCACACTGATTTCTTTTAGGCTTGGAATCTGTGATTTTTCTCACAGCTAAACAAAATTGCACTTCAGAGCATAGTCTCAGCACAGTTTTCATTTCACAGATGAGGAAAGAGAGTCCAGGGCTGTTAAAGTTTATCAATGAGTGTTTGTGTCCTCTTAAAATATATATGTCAAAATCCTAACTCCAGATGTGATGGTATTAGGAGATGGGGCCTGTCCACTGAAAGAAAGCCAACCTGAAGGTACATTAGTAAACACTCTATTGGTTGTCTTATGCAGACTCTAGCCTGGGAGACAGTCTTTAAGATTGCTCTGGAGAACTGCTCTGAAGCTTGTTAGCTACGATTATATACACGAAAGGGTCAAAGGGTACACCTGCTTGTGACCAGCTCTCCAAACACCTGCATGTCCCAAGGTATGATTTGTTATAGTTGTAAAAGTTAAGGTTTAATTTCCACATAGACACAAGAAAGACCCTTAGGTCACCTCAATACATTATGTTCCTATCATGTCTGATTGTTCAAAAGTATTGCTTGCCTACCTCAGCTTAACGGGTTTTCCATTTCTTCTTGTTGTTGTTGTTTTTTTTTTTATTTCTCCCTGAGGTCACTTGAGACTGTCACAGAAGGCTGACATCCGTTGCCTATTTTGTGCATTGCAGGTTTAGCACAAAGGTGTTTGCGAAATGATTAGGTCACGAGGGTGGCACCCTCATGAAGGAGGTGAGTGCCCTTCTAAGAAGACACAGGACAGCCTGTTCTCTCTCTCTGCCAGGTGAGCACATGGCAAGAAGGCAGCCATCTGCAAATCAGAAGGCCATTGTCATCAGAACCAAACCTACCAGCATCTTGACCTGGTATTTCCCAGTCTCCAGAACAGCTAGAAATAAACGTTCGTTTTGTAAGCCACCCAGGCTATGGTAATTCGTTATAGCAGCACAAACTGAGTAAGACAATGGGTATTATTGAAAATCCATTTTTGTGTTTCTGGGACTTTAGATATTTGGAAAAAGAGGGATGTCTGGGTGGCTCAGTCGGTTGAGCATCCGGCTTTGGCTCAGGTCATGATCTCACGGTTCATGAGTTTGAGCCCCACTCTGGGCTCACAGCTGTCAGCCTGGAGTCAGCTTTGGATCCTCTGTCACCCTGTCTCTGCTCCTCCCCTGCTTGCACTCTCTCTCTGTCTCAAAAATAAATAAACTTCTAGATCTTTGGAAAAGGATTTCAGGTAATGTAGAAAAGGGAAATAATTTACATGAAGATATTCATTCATTCTGTCAAACATTATGCAAATTCTATGCCTATTCTCCTCTACCTCATCAGTGTGGGAAGAGCACAGGAGAGCTCTAACCCTCAGTCTGATCTGGTGGCTCCAATCCAGTGTTGGGTCACTCGGTGCCCAAGAGAAGGAGCCCCTGCCTCTTTCCAGGGGAAATTGTTCATTGCCATCAGCAGCCCAACCTCTCAGTGGGGAAACCATAGTCCCCAGAAGTTTTCAAACACCAAGTTGGGTTTAGGTATTTATTCAAAACCAGAAAGTAACCTTTATTTATATCCTTTCCAGACTTCTCCCAGATTCCCATCTGCTTTGGGGTGTTTTTTCCATACAGTACCATGCACCCAGGGAACACACCAGGCTTGAACTCACAAACCATGAGATCATGACCGGAGATGAAGTCAGATGCTTAACTGACTGAGCCACCCAGGCGCCCCCACACGCTTCAGCTTTCTAAGGAGACACTTGAGGCATGAGACAAGAAAACCTGAAAGGAGGGAAGGAGATGGAGAAGAAAATTTCTCTCCTGCCAAAACCCCTCAAATTGTTGGGACAGGAGACAGGAGGGAAAGTGATGTATACCAGTTGAAGAAACTAGTGAGAGAATTAGTGTCTCTTGAGTTCCTACTCTGGGAGTTGGCATCTCACAGAGATGTTGGTGAGGGGATCATGGGGCAGTGTTACGCCCACGGATGACCTTGAGTTTCCCACAGGCTCAGAGGGGAGGTTAGGGCAGAGCCTCAGCCAAGACAATCACCATCTATAATGTGACGACATGTGACCACGGACGGTCTCTCTGCACTGACAGAAAAAGCTCTTCTGGACCCAGATACCTCCCTCCCTCCACCCGCTAGGAACAGGTGTGACAGGAGCAGAACTCTCACCAGACTACGTCTGAGAATTGCAGGATCAAACCATGGACTGGAATGTAGAATAGAGAACGAAATAACATGTAGAGATGGATTGACAGAAAAATCTCTGGATTCGATAGAAGAAACATCTCAGAAATGACTAGATTATATTTTCTGCCAAGAACACAACTGGACACCGGGAGTCAAAAATCAAAATGAGTCATAGAGATTTTTTCTGAAGTCGTATTTCCAGATACCTGGAGTCGTGTCAATTATTATGGACCATAAAAATGAATGTCTATCATGCAAATAATCCATTGGAAATATAAACTACTTATTTAGCACCGTGTCAACCAAAACGCTTGCCCCCACTATCCTATTCTCTGGATGAATGTGACCTATTGAATCTTGAATCTGTTTTTATCACTTCAAGTCCAGAGGTGTTGGTGCTATTTAGACACAAGACTTAATTATTCTGCTTGCATCACCTCTGAATCTTTCCAGTAGGTGGATGTTAGTCCTGAGTCTAAAAGTAGAAAAGAAACACTTATGGAAATATATTCATCTAGCCATTAGCCGTGATAGAGGTTAACAAGGCATTTTATGTTATTACTAGCAAATAGGCGTTTAAATTCCTTACCCATTAGGAATTCTCAAATCTCCATGTAGATTGTTTTCCGAAGTAGATAAAAGCACCCAGGGAAGAGGTTAGATGCAAGTCGATGAGCCTAAGTGACGCTAGTGAGTCTGAGGTGTCCCCTGGAACCAAGTGTTACCAAAAGCATGGTTTCAAGGGTCCTGGATGTGCACATCTTCCTTAAGAGGTCTTGTATTTACTGAGTTCCAAAGAGAAGGGAGAAGAGGGAAAGATGGCAGGATAGGGGTGGCGGTAAGGATGAAATTAAAGGGGGATAGCCACTTGCTATCTCAATGATGGCTTTTTCTTTTTTTAAGTTTATTTATTTAATTTGAGGGAGAGAGGGAGGAAGGAGCAGGGAGAGACACAGACTCCCAGGAAGGCTCTCACAGGGCTCAAACTCCCCACTGGTCATGACCTGAGCCAAGATCAAGAGTTGGAAGCTTAATGGACTGAGCCACCCAGGCGCCCCATCAGCGATGGCTTTTTAAAAAACCAACGCGAAACATCAAAGTAGACCTGACTGCTTCAATATCCTTGCTTCTTTCGGCAAGGGTGGGGAGGGGCGTACACCCAGATGAAGCTAAATCATCCCTAAATGGTGTGTGAGGAAACAAAGTCATGAGAGAAGAAAGGCACAGAACTTTCGTGTTTTTTTAACGCTTCAGCTATTCCCCGCCCCCCCGGCAAATTGGCCACTTCAACTACTTGCCTAAATCTGAAATATTTGCTAATTACAAATAATTTAAGAAAATGTTAAAAAATATTTCTGATTTGGAAATCTTTGCCCTGCTTGTCTGTAGCCTATGTAGAATATCTGTTTTAGGGTTAAAGCATTGAAAGTCATATCCCCATTCCACCCACACTAAATGCATGCCTAACTTGCCTTTCTGCTTAAGTGGAGGGTCACCTGCACTTTGGTGCCCTTAATACAATACCCATGCTGTCCTTTACATCCAAGAAGAATCCAGGAGTTCAACCAAATCTTTCCAGAAGCTCTGAAGCCAGCCCTACCATTTCAGTATTCATTTATTTACATCACAACTAAATTATAATGATTATAAACTACCTCCTTTACCCATCTTTCTTTTATAAAGTACGATGCCGAGGATAGACAGGCATTACTCCTAGAAATATCACAAAATTCCCATCTCTCCAGTGTCATCCTTTTGTTTCGTTTGAAAATTTTTTTAATGTTTATTTTTATTTTTGAGAGACAGAGAGAGACAGCGTGAGCGGGAGAGGAGCCGAGAGGGAGAGAGACCTAGAATACGAAGCAGGCTCCAGGCTCTGAGCTGTCAGGACACAGCCCGACGCGGGGCGGTGAGATCAGGACCTGAGCCGAAGTCGATGCTCAACCTACCGAGCCACCCAGGTGCCCCATTGTTTTGTGGTTTTGTTTTGTTTTGTTTTGTTGTTTTCTTTTTCCCAAAGAGGAGAGTCGCTGCGGGCTCTAAAGGAACGTCACTCACTGTGGGAACACTGCCCCCCTTCCCGGACCTCCCCACTGTGCCTCTAAAAGTGCTGTCGGTAACCAATTGTTCCTGTCGAATAACAATGCGCGCTGCAGGGCTTTTTCCGCCTGCCTGCGAATAGATTAGGCTGCCTGCTTTTTCCGTGTGTGAAGCCGGCACCCGCGAGCCCCCAGGAGGCCATTATCAGCCGCCAACAGATGGAGCCTATCAGCGCGCTGTCAGTCATCCGCACCTGTGGATCGCGCGCCCGGGCCAAAAAATTAATTGCTTAGAAATATAAAATCGGTAGGCTCAGATCTGAAAGGATTAAGCAAAACTGGTTACGCAAAGGAAAGAGGAAAAACCATGCTCTGCTAGGGAACTTTATCGACGTCCGCATATCTGAGCGCATGACACGTTTAGCATTTGAGGAGGTTTTCCAGCACAAGAGAGACTGCAGGATTACAATTGAAACGTTTGGAAAGGAAAAAAAAAAAGGCAACTTTAAAAAAAGGCATAATGGCCATTGCTTCAAATTGGGTCATCCACATGCATCCGAAAGAAAACATCCCTCCCCCTCCAAATTTTTCATCTCCCATTTTTATATTTCGCTAGTGAATTTCACATTCAGTCCGCTGGTTTCTTCATTCTCCTTATTTTTCATTTGTCATGTTTTTCAGTTTTTCATATTTTACTGCTCCTTCATATTTTTCCTATTTTTCATATTTATTTCATAGTTTTCATTATTTACTGCCTCTTCATACTGCTTCTTCATATGCTTTTTCATATTTTACTGCTTCTGCGGTTTCGGTACCAGCAGGGAGAGGTTTTCAGTTTTCTTTGGTTTTCCATAATGGTTTCATGGGCCTATTTTTATAACTCATATTTTCTTTTTTTTTTTTTAACGTTTATTTATTTTTGAGACAGAGAGAGACAGAGCATGAACGGGAGAGGGGCAGAGAGAGAGGGAGACACAATCGGAAGCAGGCTCCAGGCTCTGAGCCATCAGCCCAGAGCCCCACACGGGGCTCGAACTCAGGGACTGCGAGATCGTGACCTGAGTTGAAGTCCGACGCTTAACCGACTGAGCCACCCAGGCGCCCCTATAACTCATATTTTCTAGTTTCCCTTAAAGAGTATCCTCTGGATTCCGTTGCAAACATCTTCCTCACTGTGTGACCTTCGGTTATCTCTTTTTTTATCTCAATTACCTGCAAAATAAAGCTTGATTGCTAAGATCCCTTGCAGCTCTGAAATTGTATGACTATAAAATCAGTTTCCTCCACTATTTAGAAATGGCTTTGACAAAATATCTGGAATATGGAAATAAGAATTATGTGGGGGGGGGGGGCGCCAGAGATACCCTAGGAGGAATGTATGTTACATTGCTGAACACAGCACTCTACCTCTGAAAATTTATCCAATGAAACAACAGATTATTATTATTATCAGGGTCATAATGAGGAAGTATCATTCAGTAGTTATGATTTAGTAGTTGGGTTATCTTAAGTAGAAAATTAAATACAGTTTTTACCTGTCAACATTTTGCCTTGTTTTAGTTTTAAAACAAATGGTATCTTTGATCCTGACACAGGAAAGCAGTGTATAGTCTACATTTGAATTGAAATAATTTTTTTTCTCTGCCAATAGACATTTAGGGACAATTTAATTCAATTAAGAATAAATTAATTCAGGGCGTCTGGGTGGTTCAATCCGTTGAGTGTCCAACTTTGGCTCAGATCATGATCTCAGGGTTCATGAGTTCAAAGCCCTGCATTGGGCTCTATGCTGACAGCTCAGAGCCAGGAGCCTGCTTTGGATTCTGTGTCTCCCTCTCTCTGCCCCTCCCCTGCTCGTGCTCTGTCTCTCTTGCTCTCTCTAAAAAATGAATAAACATTAAAAAAAAATGTTTTAAAAAGAATAAATTAATTCAATGAAATTTTCATTTATCACGTGTCAACTTCTAGCATATGCTGGAAATAAAATATAGTGCCTTTCCTCCAGGAATTTGAAATTTGAAAGATTGAATGAAAACAAGTGCACAGGGGCTCTGGGGATGATTCAGTCGGTTAAGTGTCCGACTGTTGATTTTGACTCAGGTCATCATCTCTGGGTCCGTGAGTTTGAGCCCTGCACACTCAGGCTCCACACTGACAGTGCAGAGACTGCTTGGGATTCTCTCTCTCTCTCCCTTTCTCTCTCCCTCTCTTTCTGCCTCTCTCTCTCTCTGCCCCACCCCCTCTTGCACACATGATTTCTCTCTCTCAAAATATAAATAAACTTTAAAAACAGTGCACAAATAAAAATAAGATAAAAATAATACCAGCCACCACTTAGTGAGCACTTATAATGTGTAGTCATTTGATATATGTCCGCTGTACCTAATCCTCAGAACAATGCTGCAAAATATCATCATTATCCTGTGGGTTTTTTAAGACTTCAGTTTTTAGGGCAGTTTTAGAGTCACGGCAAAATTAAGAGAAGGTACAGAGATTTCCCATATGTCCCCTACACCTACACATACATAGCCTCCCCCATTATCAACGACCCTATCAGAGTGGTACATTTGTTACAGTTGATCGACCTAAGCACACATCATCATCACCCAAAGTCCACAGTTTACGTAAGGGTTCCCTATTGGTGTTGTACATTCTATAGGTTTGGACAAATCTATAATGACATTTATCCATCATTAGAGGATCATATAGACTAGTTTTATTGCTCTATATATTCTCCATGGTCCACCTACTCATCCCTTCCCCGATGCCATCCCTGCAACCACCGATCTTTTAAGATATCTCTATAGTTTTGCCTTGTCTAAATACCATATATTAGGACTCATACAGTATGTAACCTTTTCAGAGTACACATTTAATAACATGTACTTAAGGCTCTTCCATGTCTTTTCAAGGCTTGATAGCTCATTTCTTTATAGTACTGAGCAAGATTTCATTTGCCGGATTCCACTGTTCACACTTTATTAAACCATTCACCTACTGAGGGACATCTTGGTTGCTTCCAACTTTTGGCTATTATGAATAAGGCTGCTATAAATATCCACGTGCAGGTGTCTGTATAGGCATAAGTTTTCAACTCCTCAGGGTGAAAACCAAGGAGAGTGATTAGTGAATCATTTGGTAAGAGTAAGTTTCGTTTTGTAAGAAACTGCCAAACGGTCGTCCAATGTAGCTGTGCAATTTTGCACCAATGAGTGAGATTTCCTAGTGCTCCACATCCTCACCAGCATTGGATGTCTCAGTGTTCTGGAATTTTGCTCTTTGTAAAAGGTCTGTAGTAGTTTCTCATTGTTGTTTTAATTTGCAATTCCCTGATGACATGATACAGAGAAGCTTTTCATATGCTCATTTGCATTCTGTGTATCTTTTTTGGTGAGGTGTCCATAAAGTCTTTGGCCCATTTTTAAATCAGGTTGTTTGTTTTCTTACCATTTAGTTTTAAGCATTTCTTGTATATTTTGGATAACAGTCCTTTATCAGATGTATCTTTTGCAAATTTTTTTATTTTTTCCCAGTCCGTGACTTGTCTTCTAATTTTCTCAACATTGTCTTTTGCAAAGCAGAAAATTTTCAATTGTAATGAAGTCCAGCTTATCAATGATTTCTTCATGGATCATGCTTTTTGAGTTATATCTAAATAGTCATCACCATACCCAGGGTCATTTAGATTTTTTCCCATGTTACCTTCTGTGAATTGTATAGGTTTGCAATTTATATTTAGGTCGGTGATCCATTTTGAGCTCATTTTTGTGAAGGATATAAGGTCTGTGTCTAGATTCGTTTTCTCACATGTGGATGGATATCCAGTTGTTCTGCAGCATTTGTTGAAGAGACTATCTTTGTTCCATTGTATTGTCTTTCTTCCTTAGTCAAAGATCAGCTGACCTTATTCTGAGCTCTCTATTCTGTTCCATTGATCTATTTATGTGTCCTTTCATCAATACCACATGGTCTTGATTACAGTAGCTTTATAGTAATTCTAGAAGTTTGGTAGTATCAATCCTCCAACTTTGCTCCTTTCCTTCAATATCGTGTTGGCTATACTAGATCTTTTGGCTTTCCATATAAACTCTAGATTTTGTCGATATCCACAAAATAACTTGCTGGGATTTTTAGTGGAATTGCGTTGAATATAATAGACCAAGTTGGGAAGAACTGACATTTTGACAATATTGACTTTTCTTATCCATGAGCATGAAACATATCTGCATTTATTTAGTCCTTTTTATTTTACTCAACAGAGTTTTATGGTTTTCCTCATAGAGATCTTGTACATATATTGTTAGATTTATGCCTAAGTATTTTATTTTGGGGGTGCTAATGTAAATGGTAGTGTGCTTCTTAATTACAAATTCTACTTGCTAATTGCTGATATATAGGTAAGCAGTTGACTTTTGTACACTAACCTTATATCCTGCAACTTTGCTATAATTGCCTATTAGCTCCCGAAGATATTTTATGTCTACTACAAAAATTTGGATTTTTGGATTTTCTACATGGAAAATCATGTTATCTGTGGACAAAGACAGTTTTATTTATTCCTTCCCAATGACTGATTTCCCTTCTTATTGCATTAGCTAGGACTTCCAGTAGGCTATTGAAAAGGAGTGGTGAGGGGGGACATCCTTGCCTTGTTCCTGACCTTAGTGAGAAAGCTTCTCATTTCTCACTCTTACGTATGATGTAAGCTGTAGGGGTTTTGTAGATATTCTTTCCTTTTTTTTTAAGTAGGCTTCACACTAAGTGTGGAGCCTGATGCAGGGCTTGAATTCACAGCCCTGAGATCAAGACGTGAGCCAAGATCAAGAGTCAGATACTTAACTGACTAAGCCACCCAGACACCCCAGATATTCTTTATCACACTGAGAAAAATTTCCTCTATTCCTAATTCACTGAAAGTTTTTATCATGAATGGCTTCGAGATCTTGCCAGTCGCTTTTTCTGTATCTATTGATATGATCATGTGATTTTTCTTTTTCAGCCTGTTGATGTGACGGATTACACAAATTGATTTTTAAATGTTGAACCAGTCTTGTATAACAGGGACAAATCCTACCCAGTCGTAGTGTATAATTTTTTTATACATTGTTGGATTTGATTTTCTAACATTTTGTTGAGGAGTTTTGCACCTATGTTAATGAGACTTGTCTTTGCATTTCTATTTCTTGTAATGTCTGTCTCATGTTGGTGTGTATTCCTTCTGAGAGAGAGTGTAGACAACTGGTATAATTTCTCCCTTAAATGTTTGGTAGAATTCACCAGTGAACCCATCTGGACCTGATGCCTTCTGTTTTGGAAGATTATTCATTATTGACTTAATTTCTTCACTAGACACAACTCTATTTAGATGTCTAATTCTACTTGTGTGAGTTTTGGCAAATTGTATCTTTCAAGAAATTGGTCCATGTCATCTAGATTATTAAATTTGTGGTCACAGAATTTAGAGTTGTTCACAGTGTTCTTCGATATCCATAGAATCTGTAGTGATGTCCCCTCTCTCGTTTCTGAAATCAACAATCGGTATCCTGTTTTTACAGATGAAAACACTGAGTTCAGAAAATTAGGTGATTTGTGCAGACACAAACCACCGGGCAAGTATAGGAGGTGCACTTTGAGTTCAAATGTCTTTGTAGACTGTGCCCTGCCTGTAGCACCAGGTAATATATTATTATTGCACAAGAGAGATTTAAAATGGGTTTCAAAGTGGTATCAAGACCAGTTCTGAGAGCGTATTAAGAAGGAATATAACTGATTTTAAGAAGGAATGTAGCTGATTTTTACTTCTAAGCACCCCTGAGATGAGCCAGATTCCCTTGTCATAACTCTCACTGCACCCTGTATTTCAACTTTCCTACTGCTGATCACACTTCCAATTATGTTATAGTTGTTATATTATATGTTATTATATCATGTTATGGTTATACTATAAATACCCTTCCCTCTAGAGTTAAGTTTATAAGCACAGGAACCATTAACATGCTGGTAAATGTTAAACAACCAGCTCTCTGAGTTTGCTCATCTCTGTCATTAAATACTCACCAGCCACCAACATGCTGGCGACCAGCTTGTTTCTGAAAATTTAACAGACCAGCTGTAGCACATCACTGATGGGAACTGTCTATATTGCTTATCAGTATATCCCCAGTGCTGGCACTTGGTAAACATTTGACATTTCTGTTGAATGAATGAGATTCCTTCCAAGTTGAAATTTCTAGAAGGGTATATTTCTCTTATGATCTGGTCTTTGGTTAGGAGATCGTAATCCATATCTGCCTAGTGCTAACAGCCTGGACCAGGGAAAAGTTGAGGAGTTCCAGGAGTTATAACCACATCATTATAAGCACATTTAGGTAAGTGTTGCCGAAACACTCCACATTGTGATGAAGCTGTTACTGAACTCAAACATGTCTGTGCACCCAATGTACAGTAAGCCAATGTCTGAGACACCAATTGTGAAGCAAAGGAAGCTTTATTGTCAGCAGGGTAGCCCAATGAGAAGGCAGAGGGTCATTCCCCAAACTGTCTTGCCCTGTTGAGCCTAAGGACAGCTTATATATGTTTGGGGAAGAAGGTGAATATATGAGAGGAGAGTAAAGGGTTTCTTGAAACCCTGAGGTGGAGGGCTTGAAACAATCTGGAGTTATGCATTCTTCCAGAAAATGAGGTGCCATTTGGGACCTAATACAATCAGGTACATCAGATAATTTCAAGACAAATGTCACCATCCGGTCCCCATTAGGTTTCTACAATCAGTGGGTAAACAGGGAGTAAGGGTAAAAAAGGCAAAGTTAACGATTGACCACGTATGAGGTTATGAGATGCATAAATCATAATTAAGTAGGGAACAAAACAGCATGGAGCTAAGTTAATAATGCAACTAATACAACTGTAGTTCTGCTTTATGCGTGCTTTCAAAACTGGTCCAAGAACCAAGCATCCAGCCTCAGACCTTAGGTCTGGAAGGATGGGAGGGAATGAGAAAAACATAGCTATTATTTATGATCTTCAGGAAAAAACTAATGTGCTATATTTATTAAGGTTTAGTCATAGCCATAGTAAATGATGAAATTTAGATTTACTACTCTTTACTTTCAAAGGCTTGCCCAGCACAATTCCAAAGAACATAGCTAGTGTCTTTCTTGGAGACATTACCATTCTCTCCTAATCTTCAAAATGCCTAAGATTAGAAACAAGAACATAAACACCCAAAACAGCACTCCAGGCATTGCATGCTATTGATTATAATGGCAATTATTGTTGTCCCTGCTATCATCAGAGGCATATATGCCCATCTCCTCCACTGGATTATGAGGCCCTGGAGGAAAAAAAAAATACTATGAGGATTCTTCTGTGTGTTCCTTTATGTCTTTCCCATGTGGTTTCTCAATAAGCCCTCAAATTAAATATACTATCCCGTAGTGAATTGACGATACTAGCAATCTTATTAAGGCATATGGCCTCACAGTGTCCAGGAAATAGCTAACAAAATCAATATAAAGGAATCTGTTTGTTATGGTGTGCTTGGATGGCTTAGTTAGTTGAGCATCCGACTTTGGCCCAGGTCAT
Organism: Herpailurus yagouaroundi; assembly: GCF_014898765.1. Classification (NCBI taxonomy): domain Eukaryota; kingdom Metazoa; phylum Chordata; class Mammalia; order Carnivora; family Felidae; genus Herpailurus; species Herpailurus yagouaroundi. The sequence goes on along the minus strand of NW_024412434.1, from coordinate 10,314,572 downwards.
GATCTAGCGGTTCACGAGTTTGAGCCCCATGTCGGGCTGTGCTGACAGCTCAGAGCCTGGAGCCTACTTCAGATTCTGTGTCTCCTTCTCTAACTGCCCCTCCCCTGCTCATACTTCATTACTCTCTATCCCTGTCTCTCCGTCTCTCTCAAAAATAAAAATATTAAAAAAAGAAATCTGTTTGCTATAGGTGCATTTAACTGTGACTTTCGTACCATCAGGCTTATAGATAAAAAGAAAGATCAGGGCTTATATTCAGGGCTTTACTCTTAAAATTCTTAGCTACTTCTTTTCCCTCTCATTTCATAAGTCAGGCATATTTATCCTCATTGTTATTAACAACATGGGTGATAGAGCGAACAAACTATCTTGGTTAAAATCCTGGATCTGCCTTGGTCTACTTAACTTAAACACTCTCTGCCTCAGTTTCCTTATCTGTAAAATTTGGAAAATAATTAATTACACCTACTTCACTGGGATTTTGTGAAGGTTAAACGTAGTGATGTTATAAAGTGCTAGCACAGTGAATATGCTCAATAAATATTAGCTATCCTTATACACATTTTATTCTTGTAACTGCCCTCCCACCTTAAAAATATTTCTAGGGGCACCTGGGTGGCTCAGTCAGTTGTGCGTCTGACTCTTGATTTTGACTCAGGTTATGATCTCAGTTCATGAAATGGAGCCCTGCATCAGGCTCCATGCTGAGAGCATGGAGTCGGTTTGGGATTCTCTCTCTCCCTCTCTCTTTGCTCCTCCCTTGCTTGTGCTCTCTCACTCTCTCTTTCTAAATAAATAAATAAATATTTCTAGATTTTTTTTTTTTTTTTGAGATCTGGTTGATTTATTCAGACCTGGATGTACCTGAGTATATTTGTGATCTCTCACATCAGGCTATAAAAGTCCCATTAAACAAGATTTGATACCGAAAAGCTTGTGGCTTTTAGCTAAAAAAAAAGTCACTACCCTTCTATAAAGTACATCAGAACTTTGATGGCATAGGTCATGCTGGAAAATGAGGATCTTTGAGGTCTTTAGAATTAACTTTAAAGGGTGTTATATAATGCTTGATGTGAAAATGACCTATCAGAGTGGATAAAAATACATTGCACAGAAAGGTGGCATTTTTAGAGAACGTGTTATTTACTATACCTGCCACCCAGGCTCACTTACTATGGTGGTGGGGCATTCCATGACTACATACACAAATGAAACAGATCAAATGCGACATTTCTCACTGAAAACCAGTATGTTGTAGCGGAATGAGAGTAGCCTGAAAGTCAGAAGATCCGAATTCTCATGTTGATTGCTATTAAATTGGTGTGTGATCTTGTGCAAGGCTCTTCACCTCTGCAGGGTCTGTTTCTTCATCTGTAAAAGATGCTGAGTGGGAGAGACAATCTGTGAAGTCTTTACAGTTCTATGATGCTATAGTTTATAGTTTGTTCGTATTCAGCCTTAGAATTCTCTGGATTTAATGAAATTGGGAAGGCGGGACAACCTGATCTTTGATTAGCTGATGCTGTGCTCGAGGTTTATTTTTATCTCTTTCCTTTCTCAAACTAATTTTTGGTGTAAGCCAAGGCCTTCCATGGTGCCTTCTATGGACAGGTTTCATGAATTCCAGGTCAGATAAATTAGAATAAATAAGTATATGATGAATGAACATTTTTTTCATTACTTAATTCACATTATTTTAAAGCCCATCAGCTGGTTCTGCACCTAGCAGACCATACAAAAGAGAGGACTCTGTTGTTTCCTGGTGCCACAGACTTCAATTTCTCAGATTTGATAGAGCATTCCCATCCTGAGATGAACATTCACTCATTTCCATCTCTAAATGGCATTGGCCTTTGCTGTTCCAAGGACCCAAAGAGCATACTTCACAACCAATTCAATGTAAGTTACAAAGATGGGCCCTTCTTGCTTTCATCCTGTCCCTAATGTAGGTGACCACATTCTGTGAATCCCTCGGGGAAGAACTCCAGTGATAGTTCTGTTATCCCCTAGGGGATGGCTCCCTATTTCAGCTCCTTTAGGAAATAATATTTGCTGTCTTTCTGACTAGAAAAATATTTACTGTCTCTGATTATAAAAGTAATACCTGATCTTTGTGGAAACTTTGAAAAAGTATTTATAAGTAATCAGAAATGCCAAAATTACCTATAATCCTATTAATCACAAATAGCCACCATTATTTCCAGGAAATATTTACGCCCAGTTTGCTAGTTTTTCCTATGCATGTTGTGTATGTGTATTTTTAAAAAACAAAATAAGATTCATGCCATGTACAGTTTTGTGACCTAATCTTTTCATCTAAAATTATACACACAGTATTTTCTAACATCCTTAGGTATTAATAAAGGCGCTTTTTGAAATGGTGGCATAGTGTTGTTGCATTACATAAATTTACCATAATTTGCTTAATTAACCTTCCATTGTTAAATACTTTATTTCTATTTTTCACTCATGAATAAAACTATAGTATACAACATTGTACATAAATTATAGTACACATCTATGATTATTTCCTTAGAACAATTTAATATCAATGGAATCACCAGGTCAGGAATATTTCTTTTCTCCCTCCAGTAGTAACTGGAGGGACCTATTTTATTGCATGCTCACCAAGACTCCAAATTATCACTGAAAAAACATCTGTCGACTTGGTAAAAGAAAAATGAAAATTTGCATTTCTACATTACTCATAGAGTAATTTTTATCATGTGTATATGGATCTTTTTTTTTTTTTTTCAGTATGTGAATTCTCTATGTCGGTCCGATTGCATTTCCAACAATCTACTAAAAGAATCTCAGAGAAACTATGGGTTGCCACATGTTGTAGCCCCTATGTGAGTGGCAGCTTCTGGGTCCCTGAAGAAGTTTCAATTGTGAGGAAACTCCTCGAGCAAACCTCTTAAGTCACTGTCTTAGAGAAGGTATGACACTAAGACCATAGATCAGATGGGCAGTTGATAGTGCTTGGACTGAACGATTGTATCCTCCCAAAATACATATTTTGAAACCTGATCCCCAGTATGATGATACTTGGGGGTCAGGCTTTTGGGGGTGAATAGGTCAGCCTAAATCCTGCTGTTCTGACTGGCGATGTCTAGGCAAGAGCGAGAGAAAAGAACCGGAGGTCAGGTGACTAGGCTCATGAAAGACGAGCCAGAGAGGTCAGATTTTTAAGATTTTTTCAATTTCATTTCAGTTAACTGTTTGTGTGAATCCTTGGACTCATGATGGAAATGTTTGTTTTGTTGTTGTTTTAATTTTTTTTAATTTCTTAATTTTTTAATTTGTTTTTGTTGTTTTTATTATTATTACTTTTTTAATAGTTTGGGCTTCTGTGTCAGAGATCTAGGACCAGCCACCCTTGGATGAGCCTCTCTTGCCTGAAGAGTATTTGGAGTTAAAAAGCAATCAAGGGGCGCCTGGGTGGCGCAGTCGGTTAAGCGTCCGACTTCAGCCGGGTCGCGATCTCGTGGTCCGTGAGTTCGAGCCCCGCGTCAGGCTCTGGGCTGATGGCTCAGAGCCTGGGGCCCGTTTCCGATTCTGTGTCTCCCTCTCTCTCTGCCCCTCCCCCGTTCATGCTCTGTCTCTCTCTGTCCCAAAAAAAAAAATAAACGTTGAAAAAAAAAATTAAAAAAAAAAAAAAGACAATCAAAATCCAGTAGATTCAGGAAAAGATCTTTACCTCCCCCAGAGCTGCCTAAAAGAATTTAGATAGAGGACTTGCTCCAGGCAGGGAGTTAATATCACAGAGAACTGCATACACTATGAACTAGGGGTGGTGGACAGGGAGGAACCTAGTTGATCAAAGTCGTTTATGTCCTATTGTTTCTCAGGCCACAGCAAACCCTTGTTTACCAAACATTTACTCTTTTTCATCTTCCTGTGAATTGCATTGCTTCCATTGTGAAGTCCCAGACCCCTACTGTCTTATTATTCAGGATGGCGTATATACTTTATTTTGCCTGACTATCCTTGAATTTCCATGTCTGTGAGGGATTCCTCGTAGATAGAAAATTAAAGGTGATTTTCTCCCATTTACCTGTCTCATGTCAAATTTGATTGTTAGTCCAGCTAGGACCTAAAAGAGGACAGGAAATTCTTGCTCTGGGATGTATGAATACTGATACTATATCCTGAACGGAGCCATTGCTGGTTTTGTAGGTCAGCATTATAAAGGATGGTTACATTCGCTGTCACAGAGAATTGGGTGTTTTCAGAATCAACTCTGAATCAGTTCTCACTGTCATTTATTATATAATGGATTTAGGGCACCTGGATGGCTCAGTCAGTTGAGCATCTGACGTCTCCTCAGGTCATGATCTCAAGGTTCATGTGTTCGAGCCCCGCATCGGGCTGTCTCCCGTCAGCTCAGAGCCCACTTTGGATATTCTGTCCCCCCCCTCAAAAATAAATAAATCTTTATTATATAATGGATAAACACCACTGGATGAATTAAGCAAGCAGGCATTATGCTAGCATGGCTAACATTAAGGTGTAGGCCAATTTATTGAACGTACTCACTTGACGGCCATCTGTTTATCCTTTGATGCATTTCATCTTAAAGGAAGATTTATACTAATTAAACAACTTTACCCATAAAAGTTACACTAGTATATCCCCTCATGCTCTGTCAAATTTCTGTGTGTAATTTTTAAGGTCTGTTTCAATTACCCACATTGGATTGTTTTTAAGCAGCCACTCCTCCTTCTCTCTGTTCTAGCCTCTGACCTTTTTATGAACAATTTACGGTTTCACCTCAAGTTTCCTTCTCTCTGGTGATAACAAGGGTGACAGTACTGTAACTCCAGAAACACCTGGATATTTACCACCTATTTGGTTATTTTCCATTTGGTTTCAGATCAAATCTTGGCACCACATATTGTGAGGCTGTGTCTATCACACAACAGATCCCAACAAACAGTCCGTGAAAAACAGACAGCAGCTGGCTGGCTGGGAAGGTAGCTCTGTCTCGTGGCCAAGTGCTACACCAGCCACGGCAGCAGGTATTCAGTAAGTGCCTACTCGAAGCATAGAATCTGAAACATTTAAAATGTGATACTTGCCTGTACAACTGGCCTAGGACTCTGTGCCACGTATCTCATGGCTGGTGGAGCTGTCATTCCAACCTTTGGAGGTGGCCTCAGGTGACCAGTGGCAGATCATGGGCTGTTCTTTATCCCAGGCTTCAACTCATTACAAGGAAGCCATTGTTAATGAGCGCTAACATCCAATCTGTAGATTTGATTCTAAAATATCATAAACCTGGGGCACCTGGGGGCTCAGCTGGTTAAGCATGCGACTTCAGCTCAAGTCATTCATGATCTCGAGGTTCATGAGTTCGAGCCCCAAGTCTGGTTCTGTGGTGACAGCTCAGAGCCAGGAGCCTGCTTCAGATTCTGTATCTCCCTCTCTCTCTGCCCCTCCACCACTCACATTCTGTTTCTCTCTCTCTCTCTCTCTCTGTCCCAAATAAATAAATAACATTAAAAATTTTTTTTTAATTTCATAAACCTGAACCATGTGGATTCACATGTGGTTTGTATGACAAGAAATACTCTTCATTTTTTAAAAGACAAGGCTGGTTCCCTTCGTCCTGGGATTTCTGCTAGGAAGTGGTGGGCGGTGCCCCCTGTTAGAGAGAAAACCACCTGGTGCACCTGGATGGCTCAGCCGGTTGAGCATCCGACTTCAGCTCAGGTCACGATCTCACATTGGTGGGTTCCAGCCCCTCACAGGCTGGCTCTGTGCTGTTGGTGCAGAGCCTGCTTGGGATTCTTGCTCTCTCCTCTCCCTCCCCGGCTTGTGCTTTCTCTCGTTCTCTCAAAATAAATAAATACACTGTAATAAATACATAAATGAAAGAAACACAGGCCCAGAATGCCATCACTTAGGTTAAAGCCCCAACTCAGTAAACCAAGATTTAATACCTAATCAGACTGTGGTTTCACCCGCCCCCGCCCAGACAGGTTATCTCTCACCAGTCTACATGGGAACTTCCCGGTCAGCACTAGGGTACTGGTGGACCCCTTTGGTTCTCTTTAGGAGGGCGACCTCGCCTAAAACGATGGATTCTTTGCTAATAATTTCCTTTTTTCCGCTCCCTCTCTACCTTTAAAAACCTTTCCTTTTCTGTAGCCCTTTGGAGCGCCCCTCTACCTGCTGGAACAAAAGGCTATTGACTACTAAAATGACAAATTAGGGGAGCAGAAGTAGCTTCATTTCAGATATTGTTGGCCACGAGTCTGCTGTCTGGGGTGCCACATTCTGCAGAATCTGGTTTGCTCTTTCCATGCACTTTTCTTGGGACTTAAGAAACATAGACCATCTTTTGATGCCTCCTGCATTGTGAAAACAAACCAACAGAGAACCCAGGGCAATTTATCAAGAGGGGCTGTCTCTTTGAAAAACACCCCGAGGCCACATAAATAAGTAATATCTAATTAAAATGCAGACTCTCAAATGCCACCCCAGTGATTATTCATTTATCTGGGATGAGGCGCAGGACCCCATTTTATGAAGTACCTGGGGACACTAATGCAGGCAGTCCTCAAGCCTTGCTTTGCGAAACACTGATAAAGATTCAAGTTCTATGGGTGGCATTCCAGACCCAGGCAGAGGCCTCAGAGATTTAAGGTAATGGAAATAAGGGAGGAATATATTCACCTGTTTCGCTTCCATTGCTTCACAAAAACCATTTTCTCCAGCCCACATTTTTATTCCCAATTAATTACCACCTTATCCCAGCAAGAGTTGTGGCGATGGACTTGGCCTTTTTACCACTCACCTGACATTAACCAATTCTCTCATTTTGGCAAACAGGAAGCAGCTGTTTGCAAAGTTGACTGAAACAAGCCGGCTAGGTAAGTGTTACCCTGACCACTCCAAGGAAAAGGAGTCGGAGCTGATAATGAACAGCATCTATGCTGCAACTCTCTATGCTCTGAGACAGACACGTTCTGAGAACTGTTCTCTCTGTTCCCTCCTTTTGAGTCCTTGTGTAACCCTGGCTACGCATTAGGATCACCTGCCAAGCTTTTAGAACAGACTAATTCCCCAGGTCTCCCCGGAGACTCCGATTTAAAGGTCTAACTAGGTTGCTGAAGAGAACAATGTCTGTCTGAGCTGTTTTGAAGGCTGAACTGCCCACTGGGGCAGAAAGAGCATGCTGGATTGGAGAAACACATTTGCAATGGCATAGAAGCATTTATTTATTTAACAAATGTTTATTGGATACCTTCTCTCTGCAGGGCTGTGTGCTAGGAGATGGGGAAAATACAGCAAAAAGACACAGAGCCTACCACGGAGAAGCTTGGAGCCCGGGAGCCACGGAAGAACATCTCTGGGATAGACAGTGGCACCCACCTCTGGTCTCTCTGCTTCTGTCCCCGCCCCCTTCAGGGCTATTCTCAGCAACAGCAGCAACACGAATTACCTGAAACCAGGATCCGATCATGACGCTCCTCACTTAAAAACCTGCCTATGGTTTGCATCTCATTCAAAACAAAATCCAATGTCCTCGTGATGGTCTCGAAGCCCTAAATTATCTGGCCCTTTCTTGCATCACTGACCTCATCACCCCTGTTCTTCTCATTGCTCCCCACAGCCCGGCCTCCCCACCCCCCAACCTTCCTGATCTTCAAACCCAGCAAGCATCCTCCTAACTTCTCTTGCAAACCTCTGCTCTTCCCTCTGCCCTGAAGACTCTGTAGGATCCCCACGTCCCCACCTGTCTGATTCAGGTCTCTGCTCCTACTTAACCTTATCAGGCAAGCTTCACTGACCATCCACTGTAAAAGGACAAATGCCTGCTACCTCACTGGCCTCTCTTTCTTTACCCACTTCATTGTCCTACCGCACTTTGTGTGATATACTGAATCTTTCTTTTTTGACTTCTGTCTCTCTTTTACACCAGTTAGGATGCTATGCATCGATATAATCCAAACTGGGCCTACCACATGGCATGGCTGCATGCCACCTGCTGGTCCTGCTAAATGCCCAACAGTACAGGTCCCATAGCTGGCATGCCATATATACACACTGAATGGATAATTGGGCATCCACACACAAGGGCAGGAAACGGGGCTGGAAGGGAGCCAAGGGAAGCTCAAGAAGGCCCAGTTTGCCTTGTTCTTTGCCTTATTCTTTCTGTTTTAAAGGAAGAGACAGGAGCAGATCTGTGATTTAGAAAGACTCCTTGGTAAGAATGGAAGATATGACGAGTGCAATTATTTCTCCACTTTGTAAATGAAGACGCTGAGACACAGAGGTCAAGAATGTGCCCAAGTTCACAAAGCTAGTAAGCAAATTAGTAAGATTCAGGTTTGAGAAGTTTGCCTCTAGAGTCTGCCTTAATCAGCAGACTCAACTTCCATCAGATTAAAACAATTTTTTTTTTCTGACCAGCTGTCTCTGATTCACTGTGTACTTTATTTTTTTATTATTTTAAAAAATTTTTAATGTTTATTTATATTTGAGACAGAAAGAGACAGAACACAAGCAGGGGAGTGGTAGAGAGAGAGGGAAACCCAGAATCTGAAGCAGGCTCCAGGCTCTGAGCTGTCCGCACAGAACCAGACTTGGGGCTCAAACTCATGAACCTCAAGATCATGAATGACTTGAACTGAAGTCGGATGCTTAACTGACTGAGCCACCCAGGTGCCCCAAATCTATCATGTCCTTTAAACCAACACCCAACATCTAAGCTTAAACACAGTAGGTGTGCATTTACTTTTCCTTTTTCAGAGGGAAGAGAATCATAAAACATATTCTATGCACGATCCCCCAGGCTGGCATGTCCTCCTTCTTTCTCCTCTAAGTTCAAGTCAGGTCTTGGGAAGCATTTTCCATACAAGGCACTGCTCTAGCTATGCACGGGCACTGCTTTAAGTATAAAGGGACATTACATTAAGCTCTAGAATGTGTCCGCATGGAAGGAACATTTCCCCAGGGGCCAGAGCCCTAGGGCAACTGTCAGCTATCAGAGGGCACAGGAGGGGACTGGCCCTAACAGGATGAGGCATCTGTCCCAAGGCAGTGAAGGCCAAGAGTAAAAGAGGCATAGAGGTTGAAGGAGAATGTTCTAGAACAGACAGAACCAGAACAAGGAGATAAAACAAACCCATCTGTCTTAATTCATGGAACAGCTTCTGCTCCTCAGTATGAAGTTTCCAAAGAATTCTAGAATTAGATATTAGTAAGTACCTTTAGAGAGTCTGTCATAGGTCTCACCTGAATATCTTTGGCCTCAGTTGAAATTCATTTTTTTTTGTCTGGACTGGACAATAATGGATTTTTCTCATAGCATGAGCTGTGTGATTATGTGATTTTGAAAGTCTGAGTGTAGCTATACAGAAGGACTGGACAGATACTAGAGATTATTGTAAGGTTTTTTTCCCAGGCAATTCTGCTTGTATTCATCTGCACACTTCTGGAGAAACTGAAAAATTGGGATAATTTTATATCTATTTAAGAAATACCTGCTTTTTTTTCTTCTTTAGGGATTTTCAAAAAACTCAAGTGTATATAGAAATACTTCACCATATTGGACATTAGAACCCTTAAAATGACATGACTAAAAAAAAAAAAAAACAAACAAACAGACCCTGATGTCCAATCACGTTTTAAAAGCAATGTAATGGAAAACACTAATTTAAAAAGATATATGCACCCCTATGTTTATTGCTGCATTACTTGCAATAGCCAAGATATGAAATCAACCCAAGTGTCCTCCCGTACATGAATGAATAAGGAAGATGTGGTATATATATAATGAAATATTACTCAGGCATGAAAAAGAACAAAATCTTGCCATTTGAAACAACATGGATAGACCTAGAGGGTATAATGATAAATGAAATAAGTCAGCTAGAGAAAGACAAATACCCTGATTTCACTCATATGTGGAATCTAAAAAACAAAACAAATGAGTAAACAAACAAATTAAAAGCAGAAACAAACCCATATATAGAGAGAACAAAGTAATGGTTGCCAGAGGGGTTGGGGGGTGGAATGTCCAAAATGGGTGCAGGCAAATGAGAGGTTTAGACTTCCGGTTGCGGAATGAGTAGGTCATGGGGATGAAAGGCACAGCCTAAGGGATATAGTCAGTGGTATTGTAATAGTGTTCTGTGGTAACAGATGCCTACACTTGGGGTGAGCACAACTTAACACATACTGTTGTTGAATCACTATGTTGTACACCCAAAACTAATGTAACATTTTGTGTCAGCTATACTTGAGTAAAAAATATATTAAATAAATAAATAAATAAATAAATAAATAAATAAATGCAAGCAATATGGCAGGGGTGGGATGGATCAGGCCATGGTCAGATTTTCCCTCACATCCAAAACTTTGCTTGGAAACATTTTGTAAAGTAATTATAAGTCTTATCACTTCACATATAGAAAATCTAAGTTTTTACCCTCTTATAAGAACCATCTGTGAGAGGTATGAACAGCAGATACCATGTGCCCCAATTTGAGATGAGAAAACTGAGGGACCATGTTGAGCTGGCTCGCCTAAATTTATATATTTCACCCGTGAAGGGTCAGCCTGGGGTCAAGGCCAGATTCCCTTAGATTCCAAGTGTCTTTCTTCCCCAACTTAGATTATGTCTAGTGACAAATACTTAGGTTGAAGGAAGGCCTTTTTGAAATGTAATCATTTCTTCAGTGTCTTCCATTTGACATGAACAGATGATGTCAGAATCTAAACACTTCTCCTGAGCAATGAAGAAGATAAAAATTTTGTTTTTCCCCCACTGCACAGTGTCTGCCTAATAGCAGATCTTCAGTAAGTACTTAATGAAAATGAGTAAATCAATGGTGGGGCAAGGGTAAGAGGAAGTCTGAACTCAATACACACTTTCCGTTTCCTGAGACACATGGACTTTGGTAAGAGAAGGGGGTTTGACCTCTAAGACCTCTGACCTCTAAGATCTCTCTGACCACTGCTGCATGTGGTGGCAGAGCTCAAAGTGCCTATCACCTCCTGCCACCCGCTCCGTCACCATCCTCCAGCCCCAGCCCAGGCAAGAGGGTTGATATTTTATGTTGTATAGTTTAAACCAGTTGGACCAGGGATGGGTGCCTGACCTCCAAAGAGCCAAGTAGTGCAGACCATCTGATTATCTGTGATTATCAACAGTTTGGACAAAGAGACCAGAAGCCATAGTCAGAAATTAAAGGTCGTCATGGCAAGCCACAACTACTTACAGTAAAAGGGAATCACAGTAAGAGAAAGCTGGGGAAGTCAACATGCAAAGATGAAATTGTAGTAGAGGCATAGGGAATGGGGAGAGGAGAGATCATGTGGCCAGAGAACCCCACACACAGAGATGAAGAAGGAGCACAGGAGGAGTGAAGGGAGTGAGAGGGAGAGAGAGAGAGAGAGAGAGAGAGAAGGAATTTGGTTCCTGACTTCCCAGATATTAGTATAGTTCTCATGAAACTCAATTTTATTTCATTTCCTTGAGACTTCCTTATATTGTTTCAATAATCCTTCTTCTTCTTATTGTATTTCATTCCACCCTTTTCTGTTTGTTTTTTTTTTTTTTTGCAATGAAGAACTTTCAATAGACTAGCATATTTTAAAGTTAAAAGCCAAAATTTTGAATAAAGCTGAATATAAAAAGCAGTATGTTCATCAATTTTGTTTTAGATGGACTCTTTTAATTAAGAAGTTTGTGCCAGTGGCTTTAGCAAAGCCATTGCTAGTTGACATTGGTATCTAGGGCATTTGAGCAAGTAAATGTGTTGTGTCACCTTGCTGACAGGAAAGGCTATTTTTGAATTGGTTTCCAGAGAATTCTGTCACTTCAAACTAATGAGTATTTTTACAGATCCAAAGCATTTATGGAAGGAAGTTTATTGTCCAATCTTTGGGAAAATAAGAAAATATTTGGTTTCCTTGAGTGTGACAAATAACTAATTTGTTAATAAATGGATAATGTCACCCTGTCACCTCTATGGATAAATGATTACCTCTCTTAGCCATTTAGATATACTATTTGCTTTCTTGCTAGTACAACTATGATTTATCGTAGCAATACCTCCTACCTAGTAATTCCTTATTCAATTAACATGGTAGATATGTGACATGATATACTGTGATATACCTATGACATATATATATAAAATACATACTTTTTTTCTTTTAACAAATATTCATTGGGGGTCTGCTGCATACATGATAATGCTAGGTGTTGGTTGGGGAAATGGGATACAGGTCATCATCCCTACTCTTAATATTTAAACAAACCAGAATGATTATTGATTTTATAATGTTCTGTTAAAACATGGGCATACTGTATTGTTCCTTAGAGGCTGGTTTGGAGAATTAAGGTTATTTTCAAGTCTGGAAGTCCTTACTCATTAGAAGTTGATTTGGATGAAGATTCTCCTCTGCTCTATTCATCGGTGGTAATCCACCACACTTATCCCCAAAACTGATGAATAAATGAGTGAATAAATGGGTGAAGAAATGAACTGGTGAGAATCTAAGCAGAAAAATTTTACATGTGGAATCTGGCACATTGAGAGCAGCAACTAAGCCTGGTGTGACTGAATTAGATAATAGTTGTGGTTTTTCCTAGGGCATCCTCTGAGCATCAAAATTTTGACTCCACTTGGTTTTTCTCAATATTGTACCTTATTTGCATGCCCCATACAGCCTTTATAGTAAAATATATTCACCTGAGACCACTGCTCTTACCCCTTGACTGATCCCAGGACTTGATTAGTAAGGGAGTCTTACTTCTTTCCAGGATGTTCTGAATACTTCTGTCTTCCTCCCTTGAAAGGTTAACACCAGGGAGAGATGTATGGAGCTACTGGCTGCTTTTTCTCCAGCTCAATCCATTTTCTGCTATGGGTCATTTTAAACTCCTTACAACTGGAAGAGTAATAGCCTGCAAGTAGTGCTAGTGGAAAAAGATTCTCCCACTGCAGACCTTAATGATATTTTCCATGGAACAAATTTAAATCATTCAGGCCATTGTGTTTGGGACCACCCCATCTGCCTATGGTGGAGATGTTAGCCCTATGAATGTATAAAAGCTTCGGTACTACTGGCCAACATTGTGATTTAGATAAATCTAAGGTTATTAAGTCTTAGATTTGATCTGTACTCTTAGTGAATTTAATCTTAAAAATGAATCCAAAATTTAACTTTAAAATGGCCGACTGGAAATGGTGTTGCCTTTCTGCCTTTTTAACATCATTCTAAAAATCACAGAGAATTTAAAGTAAAAACACAAATTTCATCTAGGAGACAGTTATAGTCCGAAACCATAATGTAGAAAGATGGTCTTTATGAGGCAAAGTCAAAATTGGGTTTGAGGAAACATGGGGCAAAAATGTCTACAGCTGTGTCTCTCGAGCAGAAGGTGCAGGAACTCCAAAATGTTGGCACAGCTGGTGAAACAAGACCTCCGCCCATTGTTGGAAGCAATGGGAATAGATGCTAGTGCTGGGGGCTTATCTGGATTTCGTTTCACACCAAGGAGAAGCAAGGGAATTGAAACTGAATGAAGAATCATACAGACTGTTGTTAATGATAAGCAAAGGGGGGCACTAGTTAAAACAGGAAGGACAGATTTTAATTGGTAATAACTACTGTAATAAAGACAAGAGCCAAGCATGACCTGAACTCAACTTTGATTTGTACAGAGTGACTCGGCATTTTTCAGAGAGAATGGGGTGGCAGGAGGGGGCGAGCAGGAGCTCAGTAGAGTCAGAGAAGTGAAAAATTATGACAAGCGGGAAGGGAGGGTTTGGTCTATTGGAACCTACCTGGGTTTGCTGACTGGTGTTTATCCAAGTTATGCTCCTACCCTCCCACAGATCCTGGGTGGCAGGGCTGTCTCCTCATGTGTTGGCTGGAACAATTCATTTGGCAACCCTGAGTTTTCTCAGGCAGGCACTTTAAGGATGGCTAGGGTCATCCTAGGGATACAGACTTGAGCTATTATAAACTACAAACTAGTGTTTGTTCCAGTTTTATAGCCCTCTCCTCTAGTTGAGGAGAGGGCTCAGAGGAGCCTGGCTAGATTAAGTCAAGGAGAGAGTCTTTGTGGCCACCATATCATATCTGAGAGGGAAAATGTGCTGTATTGATGATACCTGTGTCTTTCCCCAGGTTAGGAAAGTTTTCCACTCTGATTTGCTCACATAACCCTTCTACCCCTATTTCTCTCTCTTCCTCTTCTGGGTACCCCTATGATTCTGATGTTGTTCCTTTTTAATGAGTCACTGATTTCTCTAATTCTTAAATTGTGTTCTTTTGCCTTCACTCCCTCTTTTTTTCTGCTTCATTATTCTCTATAAGTTAGTCCTCTATATCGTTGATTCTCTGTTTTGCTTCATCCATCCTTGCCGTCGCAGCATCCATCTATGATTGCAGCTCAGTTATAGTATTTTTCATTTCATTGTGACTAGTTTTAACTTCTTTTATCTCTACAGAAAGGAATTCTAATCTATTTTTGACTCCAGCTAGTATTCTTATTATTGTGATTCTAAATTCTGGTTCAGACATCTTGCTTGTATCTGTGTTGGTTAAATCCCTGGCTGTCGTTTCTTCGTGCTCTTTCTTTTGGGGTGAATTCCTTTGTTTTGTCATTTTGAAGGGAGAAAAGGAACTAATGAGGTATAAAAGTTAAAATTTAAAAAAATTAAAATTAAAAAATATTAAAATTAAAAAATTTAAGCCACACACACATACACACACAAAAACAAGTAAATGATGCTAGATCCTAGGTGTGTTTTGGTCTGGGTATTGAAAGTGGTTTGACAGGGGCGCCTGGGTGGCGCAGTCGGTTAAGCGTCCGACTTCAGCCAGGTCACGATCTCGCGGTCCGTGAGTTCGAGCCCCGCGTCGGGCTCTGGCTGATGGCTCGGAGCCTGGAGCCTGTTTCTGATTCTGTGTCTCCCTCTCTCTCTGCCCCTCCCCCGTTCATGCTCTGTCTCTCTCTGTCCCAAAAATAAATAAAAAAACGTTGAAAGTGGTTTGACAGATTAGAGAAACAAAAGGGGGGGGAAGAAAAAAAAAGGAAATCGTTTGAGAATTTGAAAAAATGAATACATTGAAGTAGACTAAAATGACATGATGGGAGTAAAATAGAATTTGAAAAAATATACACAAAAGTAAAGAATACAGTAGAAAAAACTAAAGAAAAATATTTTTAATAAAAATTAAAAATAAAAATGAATTTTCCCTTTCTGTATTCAAGAAAAAGAAAAGAAACAAAAAAGAGAAAAAGGAGAAAAAAAGGAAATCGTTTGAAAATTTGAAAAAGTGAATACACTGTAGTAGACTAAAATAAAATGATGGAAGTAAAATAGAATTTGAAAAAATTTACATAAAAGCAAAAAGTATAATAAAAAATAAAGAAAAATATTTTTAATAGGAATTGAAAGTAAAAATGAAGTTTTTCTCTTTCTGCATTCAAGAAAAAGAAAAGAAATGAAAAAGAGAAAAGAAAAAGAAAAAGGAAATCATTTGAAAATTTGAAAAATTGAACACACTGAAGTAGACTAAAATAAAATGATGGGAGTAAAATAGAATTTGAAAAAATTTACACAAAAGTAAAAAATATAGTAAAAAATTAAAGAAAAATATTTTTAACAAAAATTGGAAATAAAAATGAAATTGTTCTCTTTCTGTATTCAAGGAAAAAAAAGAAGTGAAAAAGAAAAAAAAGAAAGAAAATTGAACAGATGGACCTGCTAACAGATTGAAATAGAACTGAAATTACTTCGTTTTCCCATAGAAGCCAGACTGTAAAGTGCTTTATAGTCCATAAACTAAGCAGGCAGTGAGACTTATGTTCTTGAAGAGCAAGGTTGGCCCACCTGGGTAGAGCTCAGTGCAACGACTCAGTTCTCCACTAGATGGCGCTGCCAGCCTACTGGGGTGGATTGTTGTGGCG
Source organism: Herpailurus yagouaroundi (assembly GCF_014898765.1). Classification (NCBI taxonomy): domain Eukaryota; kingdom Metazoa; phylum Chordata; class Mammalia; order Carnivora; family Felidae; genus Herpailurus; species Herpailurus yagouaroundi. The sequence continues at coordinate 10,298,626 of NW_024412434.1, read as the reverse complement.
CTCACAGATACGTTTGTGCATGCATGGGAGCGGTGAAAATGGTGCCACCCAGCTACCCAGTCTCCAGCATCGGAACTCTGTTCTCCCCCATCAACAATCACTCACCCGTCCTCTGTCTTCAGCTTTCGTCCACTCCCCGCTTCTTCACTGTCCGTGACCAGGCCCCAGGCAGCACGTCTCTCCCAAGTCCTATCTCAGATGCAGCTGTTTTCCTCGCCCCTTACTTCCAAAGGACTGTGGCTTTGACCCGTCCTGCCCCTCTGCTGGAGGGTCTCACCGAGCAATGGCCAAATGAACAATGGCTGAATATCGACTGCACCCAGGAACACTTGCTGGATCCTGCTGCTGCTGGTGCCCCGAGACTGCAGCCAGGTGCCAGCCCACCCCAGAAAAATTTCGCAAGATAATGTAACAGCAGCTTTTCAGGGATTATGGAAAATCACAACACACATCTGGCACCAGGAGTCACCCTTAATGACCTTGTTCCAGCACTAGCAAATATGGCCATTTTCTGGAGTCTGCTGGGACCAGGTGGCTTCAACAGTCTCTACCAAATGTCCCTCCAACAATGGAACCGCTTTTCCCTGTGTGGCCCGCGAACCTCCTGGACCTCACTCTGCTCCTGGGGATTCACCCTTCCCACCAGAACACTGCCAGGTATTGAGCTGTGGAGTTGCAGCCTTTGCGCTCCCCTTGTTTACAGCCTTAATGGAATTTAAACCCTCTCCTTTCACCTTTCTCCTTTCTCCATTTTTAGTTTAGTCCCTGAGGCTGTTTCCAATTTTCCACTTTCTCTCCAGCTGCTTTTGAGGAGGAGTGCTTTTCCCGTATTCCCCGCCCCCACCCCACCCCGTCTCTGTCCTCTCTCTGCCCGCAAAAGCACCTCCCTTTTCACGGCTTCTCGCTCCCCAAGTTCACCTCTCCATGCCACATACCTGCTGAGTTCTGTGGTTCACGTTGTGCAGATTGTTGTGTTAATCCTCCAATCAGTTTTCTAGGTGTGCAGGATGGTTTAGTGTTGGTCTGGCTGTATTTCATGGATGTGAGACACACAGAAAACTTCCATGCTGTTCTGCCATCTTGGCTCCTCCTGTGCTATATTAATGAAAAAAGGGGACTCTGGAGCCTGCTTGTCTGGGTTTGAATCCTGGCTCTGCCACTTACCAACCATGCAGCCATTTGATCGTGAGGACAAATCACCATGTTCTGATCTCTCTAATTAACAATCTATAAAATGGGGTTCCATGTAGTACCTACTCCATAGGGATTCCATGACAATTAAATGAATTCATGTTGGTGAAGCATGTAGAACAATGCCTAGCACAAAGTACATGCTGTTTAAGTATTTGCTATAATTACATTTTATAAGGAATCTAGCTGCAATGCAGAGGGTATAAGAGACTCTACAGCAAGTAGGATTGCATTTGCTGATCTTGGTTGACCTGGCAGAAGGAAAGGTCAAAACACCCAATTGCATGACTAGAAAATGGTCCTAACAAAGCAAGGGTCTTGTCCAGGAAAAACTCAACCTTATTCAAAGTTGCACACTAATCTGAAGGAATCATCCCATAAGATGTTATTTATGAAAATGAGAATTGAAGAAAAAAATGAAAAGGAAATAGAAGATGAAAAACATTGACCAGAAAAATGTCAGAAAAGAGAAGAAAACTTAAGTCAAAGAAACAATAAAATAAAACAAAAGACAGCAGAACAAAGCAAAACTATTAATCAAGATGGACTGAATAATTCTGCAATGACAACATGCTCTCAAATCTTGGTGGCTTAAAACAATAATTTCTTTAAGTTTATTTATTTTGAGAGAGAGACCAGGGGAGGGGAAGAGAGAGAGAGAGAGGGAGAGACAGAATCCCAAGCAGGCTCCATGCTGTCAGCTCAGAGCCTGACGCAGGGCTCAGTCTCGCAAACAGTAAGATCATGGCCTGAGTTGAAATCAAGAGTCAGATGCTTAACCAACTGAGCCACCCAGGCACCCCTAAAACAGTAAATTTTAATCTCTCACTCAGGCTATGTGTCTTTTTTGGGTTGACTGAGCCTTATTCCATGTCATCTCTAGTAAGGAGTCCAAGCTGAAGGATTCACTGTTACCTGGAATGTCTGAAATCTCTATAATCAGAAATAAAAAAGGCATATCATACAACGGCTCTAAAAATTTCCAGCAGAAATACCAAATGCCACTTCTACAAACATTCCTTTGGCCACTAACAGGTCAGAGAGCCAAAATTAATTCCAAATGGGGAATTAGTTCAATGCTCCTATGTACCCAGAATGGAAACTATAATATTTGCAAATATCTGTAAGGACTGTTAGATAAAACACTTTAAAATAGAATTTAAGAAAACTTCTCATAAGTAAAATTAGATTTGAGTCTATAATAAACAGCTTATTGCATTCCATATGAAACCAATCCAGAGATATATACAATGAGACAGATCCCAGAAAAATTATTGGGATGAATCCTTAGAATTCATAGGATAAACAGACACACACACACACATACATATGCATCCACACACACACACACACACACACACACACACACACACACACACAAGCTGGGCTTATGTTTATCCTTAGCAATGTCCAATGCTAGGAAAAAGTAGACAATAGATAATGTGTTTTCTAAAAGATAGTAAGGTACTTTTTCAATTTGCAATGTTTACCTCAATTTTGTGTTTTTGACAAAAATATACTAAAACTGTATACACTTTGAAAACAGTTGAATTTTACTTTTTAATAGCTTTTTTTTTGAATTTTAAGTTTATTCTGAGACAGAGACAAAGTGCACACATGAGCAAGAGCAAGGGGAGGGGCAGAGAGAGAGGAGAGAGAACTCCAAGCAGTCTCTGCAATGCCAGAGCAGAGCCTGATGCGGGGTCAGAACCCACAAACTGTAAGGTCACGACCCCAGCCGAAACCAGGAGTCAGATGCTTAACCAGCTGAGCCACCCAGGTGGCCCTTTAATATCTTACAAAGGGTAAAATTCTTGTTTTTATTTTTTTAAGTTTATGTATTTATTTATTTATTTTGAGAGACAAAGAGCACAGAGGAGGGGCAGAGAGAGAGAGAGAGAGAGAAAATCCCAAGCAGGCTCCACACTGTCAGTGCAGGGCCCAACATGGGCCTCAATCTCACAAACCGTGAAATCATGACCTGAGCCGAAATCAAGAGTTAGATGTGTAACTGACTGAGCCATCCAGGCATCCCGAAAGGATACAATTCTTCATATAACTAGAAAACACAACAGTATTGGTCAGTAAAGAAAGCTGAAAAGAAAAGAAAACAAAATTTTCAGAAAGAAATTCCGTTTCAACTTTTGAAAACAGTGAAGATGAACAAAATGCTTTTAAGCATAACCCACATAAAACTCTCAAAAAGGATGTTATAAATTATGTATACCATGAAGATACAATTATTGATTAAAACAATGAAAAATAAGTGAGACATCACCTGATACCTGTCAGAATAGCTAAAATCAAAAACACAACGAACAAGTGTTGGTGAGAATGTGGAGAAAAGGAACCCTCCTGCACTGTTGGTGGGAATGCAAACAGCTAATGTGGAAAAGATCATGGAGGTTCCTCAAAAAATTAAAAATAGAATCACCATATGATCCAGTAATCCCACTCTTGGGTATTTACCCAAAGAATACAAAAACACTAATTTGGAAGGATATATGCAGCATTATCTACAATAGCCAAATTATGGAAGCAGCCCGAGTGCCCATTGAGAGATGAATAGATAAGGAAGATGTGGTGTATATATATATACACAATGTGTATATATATATACACAATGGAATATTGCTCAACTATAAAAAAAGAATAAAATCTTGCCATTTGCAACAACATGGATGGAGCTACAGAGTATAATGCTAAGTAAAGTAAATCAATCAGAGGAAGATAAATACCATATGATTTCACTCATATGTAGAATTTAAGAAGCAAAACACAACAAAGAAAAAATAAAGAGACAAATAAAAAAACAGACTCTTAACTGTAGCGAACAAATTGATAGTTACCAGAGGAGAGGTGGGTGGAGGATGGGTTAAATAGATGTAGGGGATTAAGAGTACACTCACTGGTTTTTAAAATTTTTTAAATTTTTTTATTATTTAAAAAAAATTTATGTTTTTTTTTTTTTTGAGAGAGAGAGAGAGACAGAGACAGAGACAGAGCATGAGCAGGGGAGAGGCAGAGAGAGAGAGGGAGACACAGAATCTGAAGCAGGCTCCAGGCTCTGAGCTGTCAGCACAGTCTGACATGGGGCTTGAACCCACGGACTGCGAGATCATGACTTAAGCCGAAGTTGCACACTCAACCGAGCCACACAGGCGCCCCTTTTAATTTTTTTAAATAGTTTTATTTTTATTTTTGAGAAAGAGAGACAGAGTGTGAGTGGGAGAGGGGCAGTGAGAGAGGAAGACACAGAACCTGAAGCAGGCTCCAGGCTCTGAGCTGTCAGCACAGAGCCTAATGTGGGGCTCAACCACGAACAATGAGATCATGACCTGAGCCGAAGTCAGATGCTTAACGGACTGAGCCACCCAGGTGCCCAAGAGTACACTTATCTTGAGAAGCACTGAGTAATGTATAGAATTGTTGAATCACTATATTGTACACCTAAAACTAATATAACACTGCATGTAAACTATGCTGGAATTTAAATATGTGAATGAATGAATGAATGAATGAATGAATGAATTTTTTTAAAAAGAAAAGAAACAAAACAAAGAAAAAAAACAAAAAAGAGCAGGTGATCTTGATGAATCCAGATTTTTTTTTTAATTTTTTTTCAACGTTTTTATTTATTTTTGGGACAGAGAGAGACAGAGCATGAACGGGGGAGGGGCAGAGAGAGAGGGAGACACAGAATCAGAAACAGGCTCCAGGCTCTGAGCCATCAGCCCAGAGCCTGACGCGGGGCTCGAACTCACGGACCGCGAGATCGTGACCTGGCTGAAGTCGGACGCTCAACCGACTGCGCCACCCAGGCGCCCCAGATGAATCCAGATTTTGAACAAATTAAATCTCTGCGACTTTATCTTCTTTATTAAATGAATATTTAATTACTGATCAAAACAATGAGAATGAAAAAGAATTATTTCTATGAAAATCACAAGTCAGAAACAACAAAAAGTCACTCTGGTTTGCTCCTTAGAAGATGAAAACAATGACGTTCATGACCTGTGGCCTATAAGACCTATATTTATACTCTTGCACTCCTCCTCTCAGATATTAGGAATGAGCCTGTAGATATTTACTATATCAAAAAAAACAAACTTCCCAGTAAAAGAAAATAAAAGATTCTAAGTTTGAATAACAAATAAACAGTTAATAAAATGATACATATAAAAACACATCTTTTTAAAAATGAATTCAGGGGCGCCTGGGTGGCTCAGTTGATTAAGCATCTGACTTCAGCTCAGGTCATGATCTCATGGTTCATGAGTTCGAGCTCCATGTTGGGCTCTGCTGACAGCTCAGAGCCTGGAGCCTGCTTCAGATTCTGTGTCTCCCTCTTTCTCTCTATTCCTTCCCTACGCATGCTCTCTCTCTCTCTCTCTCTCTCTCTCTCTCTCAAAAATAAATAAAAATGTTTAAAAAATTAAAAATGGATTCGAATGTTTGAAACTAAAGTTTGTCAAAGATGTACCAGAGAAATTCAAATAAAAAGAAAGCAAATGTTTCAATCAATAGAAACAGTGTTGGGGCACCTGGGTGGTTCAGTCGGTTGAGCGTCAGGCTTCAGCTCAGGTCACAATCTCACAGTTTGTGAGTTCAAGCCCCATGTCGGGCTCTGTGCTGACAGCTCAGAGCCTGGAGCCTGTTTCAGATTCTGAGTCTCCCTCTCTCTCTGCCTCTCCCCTGCTCATGCTCTCTCTCTCTCTCTCTCTCTCTCTCTCTCTCTCTCTCAAAACTAAATAAACATTTAAAAAAAAGAAAGAAAGAAACAGGGGTGAATCAGGGTAAACAGGCATTAAATGAATCAAAATGTTCTATATAATGACAAATGGTTCCATCAGCAGCAACACTTAATATTTGTGATTAAGCAGCAAATATCGTGGCATAAATATTCATAAGCCAAAATACAAAATATCTAGAGAAAGATAGAAAAACAATAGTAGTATGAACTTCACTTCTCTTGAAGCAATCCCATGGGAAAAAAAATGAGACTGAAAATACTGAAAATACTCCTAAAAATAACCTGAAAATTAATGTTGATAATTTAATTGATACAATAATATAGAAGATAGAAGAAGTAAGGTATATCTAATTGGTATGTATCCAAATCTATACTCTGAAAAGACAAAAAATACTTTCCTTCTATTTGTCCATGAAATGGTGTCAAAAATGATCACATATGGTCCACAAATCATAAATACTTTATAAAACATAGAAATAATATAGACAACATTCAGCGCACTGCAATGCAGTGAAAATAACATAGAAAATAGTAAAAACAACCATGACCACCATATCAAATCCACTCCCACCTGGAGTAAAATGTTTCTTAACTCTTGGGACACTGCAGAAATGAACATTGAAGTTGCAGGATTTCTAGAAAAATACATATGAATGTATATCAGAAGAAAATATATAATCTTAAATACTTGGAATATATGTAGTATTAAATACTTACATGCCAAAAAAAAAAAAAAGGAAAATACCACCTAAGATCTATTAGGATGGCTATTACCAGAAAAACAAGAGATGACAGGTGTTGGAGAGGGTGTGGAGAGAAGGGAACACTTGTGCACTCTTGAGGGGGGTGTAAGTTGGTGCAGCCATTATGGAAAACAGTATGGACATTCCTCGAAAAATTAAAACTAAAACTCCCATACGATCCAGTCGTTCCACTTCTAGGCCTATGGAAACCAAATCAGTATATCAAGCAGATACTTGCCCCGCCTTGTTCATCACAGCATCATTCACAATAGCCAAGATATGGAAATAATTTAAGTATCCACTGACAGATGAACAGATAATGAAACTGTGGTGTATATATATGCAAACAAATACCAGCCATAAAAAATAAGAAAATCTTGCCATTTGGGACAACATGGATGAATCTTCAGGGCTTTCTCCTAAGCAAAATAAGTCAAATACTGTATATCTCACATATATGTAGAATCTAAAAAAATTGAACTCAGAGAAACAGAGAGAGAATGGTGGTTGCCAGGATCTGGGAAGTGGGAGAAACAGGGAGATGTTGGTCAAAGGGTACAAACTTTCAGTTATAAAATGAGTAAGTTCTGGGGATCTGAAGTATAGCATGGTGACTATACCTAATAATTCTGTATTGTTTACTCAAAATTTGCTCAGAGAGCAGATCTTAAATGTTCTCAACACACACACACACACACACACACACGCACATACACACACACAGTAACTATGTGAGGTTATGGATATGTTAACTAACTTGGCTGTGGTAATCATATATGAAATCACCTGCTTGTACACCTTAAATGTATCAATTTTAATTATCAGTTATACCTCAATAAAGCCTGGGAGTGGGGGGAATGAATACACATCAGCCATTGTTTCCGGTTCAAAGTGTTTGAGAAAAATTTTTAAAGGTGTGTTTAAGGAAAGCAGAAGGAAGGAAGAAATGGTGATTACAACAAAAATTAAGCACTATGAAAAATGTATTCATTGTTCCATTTCATTGGAAACAATCATTAAATAGATAAATGGTACCTACCTAGCAAAGAAAAAAGTGACAAAGTTCATACAAATTAAATGAAAACAGAAAGATAACTACAGATACAGGAGAAATTAAGAAAAACATAGGACTACATTATAAATACTATGTAAATAAATTTGAAAAACTGGATGTAATGCATGAATTTCTTTCGGAAACTATAAATTATTGATATTGACCACATATGAGACAGAAAACCTTAACAGCATCATCACCCGAAAAGAATATGCAAAACTTGTCTACAATTTACAAAATTGTTTCTTTATTCCTAGAAAGAATGAAGCAACTCTACAAGCACTCGTGTGGAAACTACTCCAAGTCTTATTATTAAATAAGAAAAGTAAGGTCCAGAGCAGTGGGGAAATCTTTGTGGTTATTTTCTTATTTTCTACGAAAAAAGATTAGGAATATTTATACACATATGCTAACTGGGTATGCATGTAAAATTTCTGGAAGGATAGAAAAAAACCTTCTGGGAGGGCAACTTGGTTTCTGGCTATAAGAGGGTGATAAGGGGCGCCTGGGTGTCGCAGTCGCTTAAGCGTCCGACTTCAGCCAGGTCACAATCTCTCGGTCCGTGAGTTCGAGCCCCGCGTCAGGCTCTGGGCTGATGGCTCAGAGCCTGGAGCCTGTTTCCGATTCTGTGTCTCCCTCTCTCTCTGCCCCTCCCCCGTTCATGCTGTGTCTCTCTCTATCCCAAAAATAAATAAACGTTGAAAAAAAAAAATTAAGAGGGTGATAAACTACCTTGCTCTAGGCTCATCATCTTAACAGAACCCCTGAGGGCACCTGGGTGGCACAGTGGGTTAAGCTCTGACTCTTGATCTCAGCCCAGGTCATGACCTAACAGTTCCTGAGTTCGAGCCCGGCATCGGGCTCTGTGCTGATGGTGCAGAGCCTGCTTGGAGTTCTGTCTCTCCCTCCCTCTGCTCCTCCCCTGCTTGTGCTTTCTCTCTCAAAATAAATAAACTTAATAAAAACTTTAAAGAAACCCTGATACACCTGGAGAAAGTGGAGAGTGACAAGAGTGGACAAAAAGAAATCCACTTAGCTGTGTTCTAAGTGAAATAAAACACACATTGTCTCTGGGGCGCCTGGATAGCTCAGTTGGTTAAGCATACATTGGCTCAGATAACGGTCTCGTGGTTCACAAGTTTGAGCCCTACATCGGGTTCTGTGCTGACAGTGTGGAGCGCACTTTGGATCCTCTGTCCCCCTCTCTCTCTGCACATCCTCTGCTTGCATTCTCTTTCTCAAAAAAAAAAATTTAAAAAAAAAAACACAAGTTGTCTCATGGATCTGCTATTAACCACAGAATTGATGATCTCATTGGGGTGACTAACCAACCCACTGAAGCAAATGTTTTTCGGCCACTGGGAATAAATACAATCTCATGAGCATCAGTTACATATACAATTATGGGAAGTTTCTATGTGAATTCTTTTGGTGATTCTGAAAATCTGTTTTGTTTTGTTTTGTTGTGTTGTGTTTTGTTTGTAAAGAGCCTGAAAAATAGAAGAATGCTTTCCTCCAGAGAAAATAACTGAAGAAGTTCAAACGCAGTAGGAAAATGGGGGAAATAAATAGATTTTTTTCAGGAGAACGGGAAGCAGAAAGCATTTTAGGGAAGTAAAAATATGTTTTCCGCCCACCTTTCAAGTTCCTGACTGGGACCCCTGTAATGAAAGATTAGCAAAGGAAGAGAATACACACGTATTTAACATAAGTCTTATGTGACATAGGACCCAAAGAAACCACTAAACCTGAGTGTTTTTTATGCTGAGTTTGGTGAAGGGTAGAAAGTTGTGGAAAGATACTACAGGACAAAAGTATGAGGTAAGTATGGTAAACTTAGCAAAGCCTGTTGTTCAGATTCCTCTCTGTTTGAGAGAAAATGATGCATCTTTCCTCTGAATATAGAGAGAGCACCTGTCACTTGAGTGCTTTATGACCTCCTTTGGGGAAAAATCAGAAAGTCCTTCTTTGAGGAAAACTAAGAAAAACTATTTCTCACATTCCTTCAGCTTGAAATATTCAATATGTCAAGGTGAAATATTTTGGGGTAGTATGTCTTGAACTCCGTCAACTTGAACCCTCCATTTTTGAGAGGATTGTTAGATTTCTAGACCCCTATGGAAAAGACTTTTATGCCTATTGGTTATTATTACTATTGGTTTCTCCTTGAGAGATCTGAAAATATCAAAATAGGTTAGTGTTGTCTAACATTTAAAATCCATAGTTTGAAACTGTAAGGATATACTGTCAATACCAATACCTATCACCTATTAATTAGCTTGGTTTGGGTCTCTTCGGTGCAAAATTCTCATTTAATGCACGACTACATTTGATTAAGGGATCTTGGTTTTCTCAGTCTTTAGTTATATGCTATATCTAATAACATTCTAGATTTAGCCTTAATAATTAATTCATAAAATACCCTAAATTCAGCTTTTCAAAATTCAAATTTTTCTTTATGATGAAGGGTGACCTCTAAAGATAAAGATTCATGGGGCGCCTGGGTGGCTCAGTCAGTTGAGCGACTGACTTCGGCTCAGGTCATGATCTCACGGTCTGTGAGTTTGACTCCTGCATCGGGCTCTTTGCTGACAGCTCAGAGCCTGGAGCCTGCTTCTGATTCTGTGTCTCCCTCTCTCTCTGCCCCTTCCCCACTCATGCTCTGTCTCTCTCTGTCTCAGAAATAAATAAACATTAAAAACATTTTTAAAGATAAAGATTCCATCTTGGAATATGCTTCATAGCAAAAAGCATATTTGAAACAAAAAAACTGGTCATAATATTTGGTCTTGATAGTATTTATCAAGAGTAAATGTCTTATATATTTTACTGTAATATTATGCCATTTATTAGAGTCCTATGTGATCTATAGATTGTGCCAGAGATAGAAATAGTTATGTCATGCTATGATCCATACTCTTCAAAAAAATTTTCTAATTGCATTTGATTTGTTCCTCCCCTACAGGAAACCCAACATACCAGTAGTCACTAACCGCTATGGCCACTCTTCTCCAGATATGCAGCAGAAAAATAATTTGCCGAAACATCTGCCAAATGAGAAGAGGGCTCCAGTTCCCTGAAATGTTGCTTAGAGCTGTGCAGAGTCACCAGCGAGCTTCTAGTCAACAGGTCCCACTGACCCCAATCTGCCAGTGGGAGAATTACCCACTCCTCTTTGTCAGTTCTGGAAATAAAGGTGGCTGTTAAGGCACCTGGGCCACCTGGCAGCCGGCAGGGACAACAAAAGGGGAACAATCGCTCTACATTTGCATACGCGACAACTGTGCTGAGCTAGAAAAGGGGTCTGACCCCACGAAAGGCAGACACAGAGGGACTTGCAGAGGCCAGTGTCTGGGCTGTGTGTCATCTTTCTGTTAACGACATTAACAAGCATATTCTCATCATTGAAAAGTTCATTTGCCATTTAACAGCACTTTTTACAAATCAGTTGCCTGTTCACTAGCAGTTGATTTCCCACCCCACCCACAACACTCCTATTGACTATATTATAATGCACTTGCCAGATGGATTAGAGAAATAAGGTCTCCTCACAGACAATCTTTCACCTCACTTAGAACAAGTCGTGGGAGATCAGTTTGGTTTGGTTATTTGTCTCTGTTCTCATTTTTACTATCGGATTTCTGCTTTTTTCTTTATTGTTCTCTTTATAATTTATGGTTTACTATGTCCTTAACCCGAGTTCATGAGTTGACTGTATGGTTAACCTATTTCCGAATTTTCTTCTATTGTTTTTCAAGCAGATGCCATTGAAGACTATAAATTTACCTTCACATACTGCGTTAGGTACATCTCATTTCGTTTTTTAATGTAATGTCGGTGCAGTGGAATCTCGAAACAAAGACACACAACAAAGGAGGTCGTGTGAATCTGGTCTGTTTGCAAGACCCAGCTTGCGTCATTTGTATTTCAGTGAGTTTGTGTGAATGCGTGACAGTCAACCAACATACTCTGCAGTGACTTCTGAACGAAAATAGCAGACATGAGTCTGTGGTGTGGCATAGAATATTGCTGCTGTCGGATTGAAGGGCATTCAAGGAGACTTGTTGTCTGTGCGCTTCCATTGGATTTTTTAAGAAGCTAGAGGTTGAATTGCCATGACAACCAAAAATTGCTGTTAAGATTCCATTTGGAGCTGAGTCATTATTTCTGCCAATCATCCACTCCCTTCTGAGTAAGGTAAGCATCCAGACATGGAATGCAGGGAATCTGGAGTTGGAAGGACCTTAACTGTCATCTAGTGTGGTCTCTTACTAATTGGAGAAAGTACTTCCTGTATTGAAAATCTGAAAATAAGACTATCTTCCTCAATCTCTTTTATCTCTTTTTATTTTCCTGTCTCCTCAGTCTCTTTCTTCTTCTGTCTCTCTCTGTCTCTCTGTCTCTCTCTCACACACACACGCATACACACATGCGTTTCTTTCCTCCCTGTAACGCAGTTCACTTACTGACTTTACTTGCACTTAAATCACAAAGAGAGACATGTTTCCCTCTTTCTTTTGTGAGATAGTTCTTCAAATATCATGCCATTTGGATTTACTTTCTTCTCGTTAAATAAACACTCCTTGATAGCCTAGTCTCATGCCTGCACAGTGTCAGTCAAACCTCCCTAGACACACTCTTTTGACAAAATGAAAACTTTCTTTAGTTGGTGGTATTTCAAGATATTTAGAGGTGTAGAATAAAATTTATATTGGACTGAATTTGTGAATATTCTATTAAACGCTAACTTGGATTCTTCTGTATTTGGCCATGTCTTAACCATCATTCACTTCCTCTTTCTGTATTTTATGAAGACTCACCCATTTGTGCCACTGGGTGCTCCAGATAGCAATAGACCTATTTGGTCTCAAACTTAGGATCTGTATTGTGATGACCAGGCTACAGTTCCATTCTCATGGTCCTTGTCACCACTAATGTTGAGAACACTAACAGTGTTAGGCATTTCCTTTATGTGCTGCACAGGACACAAGATATGTTAGATATAGTCTTGTTTCAAATAACTTACCATCTAGTCTGGGAGGAAGGCAAAGAACTAAACGGTACATGTTTATAATAAGGCAAAATAGAAAGCCACACTATGTAATTATTTTAGATGTTTTGCATTTTTTCAGAGTTTGTTTTTGAGTATATACGATAGTCAATGTCCACCACTTCTCTCTCACAAGGGTAAATAAGATGTTTTTCAAAACACTTAAAAATGAATTTCAGGTATGTGACTGGCATGGAGCTGGTCTAACGGTACCATAAATACTTCGGTTGATTTTGCATAGGTAGGAAGAGAAATGAGCTAATTGACAAAAAGCAAGTTATCAGGCAATGGTAGTTCATTCCTTTAAGGCTAAGACTCTTAAAATTATACCATTTGGGGGAAATTCCTCCTAAAAACTTTCCATATTCATCTGGATTTTTAAGTAGATGGATGGAGCCTAATTTAACCTTTCACTGATGACTCATTGTCAACACTGTGCACATTAGTCCTTGGCCTGGGTGATAATACAGCCGTGCTGGCCAGGCCACTGAGGAGGTTAAGACTGTTTTGTTATCTCTGAGATTTGTGGTCCACAAGGGGTCTTTTTGTTGTGACCTTGAGTTTATTGATTCAGTGTAATTTCATGCACAATATTCTGGCCCCTCCTTTCAAGTGAGGTAGAACCTCTGAGAAGAGCAAGGTTCACGGATGCTGACACGACCAAGAGTTCTTCTTAATCAGGAAAGGAACAATATGAATGACCCTTAGCACATCACCCCAAATTGCACATCACACTCAAACTAACACTGAGGGATTCTAGGTTCAGGAGAAAATATTGGGTAGGAAAAAATGCTTTGAAAAGACAAGATGAAGTTTGAACAGTGCCTGTGGACTAGCTTGCTTTCCCTGTGCTCCCCACCAAGACACGAGTCTCAGGCCACAGGTCAGCTGGATAGCCCCGCAAACCACAGAGCTACGTTCCTTTTCTTATCCATATTTCTGCTATTCAGAAGACAATGTTCACTTGGGATTTCTGCTGCCAGAAAGTGAACCGGCCAACATCTGACTGCTACACAAAAGATATGTTATCATAAAGATGAAAAATGTCTTCAGAGTTGAAATGCTATCATATGGGAAAAGAAGTGTTTTTTAAAAGATTATGCACTGTTAAAAAATAAAAATAGGGGCACTTGGGTGGCTTAGCTGGTTAAGCAGCCAGCTCTTGATTTCGGCTCAGGTTATGATCTCACAGTTCTTGAAATCGATCCCCAAGTTGGGGTCCATGCTGACAGCGCAGAGCCTGCTTGAGATTCTCTCTACCCCTCCCCCTTCTCTCTCTCTCTCTCTTTCTCTCTCTCTCTCAAAATAAATAAATAAATATTAAAAATAAAAATAAAAAAATAAATATACAGGATCAAGTTAGAATATCAAATGTGACCATCTATAGCCATTCAATTCAACATGGATTCATTAAGGGTGTGTGATATGCCAGGAACTGAGACACAGAGATGACTGGACATAGTTTCTGCCCTTGAGGGGCTGACAGACCAGAAAGGGAACCACACTCAGAAGCCAACAATCAGTATTTAGTGTGTTAAGTGCTATAATGGGCATGAAAATTGAGCTAGGAAAGCAAGTGGGTAAAATGGTAAGTCGGGTTAACTTACTTAAGGGATGGAGTGGAATTTAAACAAAAAAGATGGGACTTAAAGTTGTTTCTAAATGATGCGTGTGGAGGAGAGGGGGAAGAACAATTTTGACAAAAGCACAGAAGAAGCAAAATGTGATGGCATCTTTACACTGTGAGGAAGGCATAAGGTTTTGGGCGTTGGGGTTTGGAGACTGAGTGACGACACTGCATTGGGGTTCATAATCAAATTCTTTGATAAGAAATTTGGAGAAATTCCTGGGGGCAGGTATGATGTATTTTAAATCAGAAGAATGACAAGGTAATTTTTAGTGTTTTTTTTTAAATAAATGTTTATTTATTTATTTATTTATTTATTTATTTATTTATTTATTTTGAGAGAGAGAGAGAGAGAGAGAGAGAGAGCCAGGGAGGGACAGAGAGAGAGGGGGAGAGAGAAAATCCCAAGCAGGCTCAAAGCCCAGCTCGGGGCTCAATCTCAGGAACCATGAGATCACGACCTGAGCCAAAATCAAGTAAGACATTTAAATGACTGAGCCACCCAGGCACCCCTAATTTTTAGTTTTTAAATTTTTTTAAAAAGTAAAAGCAGTGTGGAAAAATGGTCTGAAATTGAAGAAACCGGAAATGAAGAGACTTAAGAGTTTCTTGGAATAGTTTGTGCAAAGAATGTAGCCGGCCTGCAGTGGTTTCGGGCATAGAGGTGGAAATGTATTCTAGAGAGCAAAACAGAATTAGCTGCGTTTGCCTTGGATGTGAAGGAGAAGATGGATTCTAGAACATGGCTGACCCTTGACAATGCAAGGGTTAGGGTCTCTAAGCTCCCAACCCCCATGCAATTGAAAATCTTGTATAGCTTTTGACTCCCCATGAACCTTACTACTAGCCTACTGCTGACTGGGACCCTTCTAATAACATAAGGAGTCTAGTAACATATCTAGTAGGTGTGTGTGTGTGTGTGTGTGTGTGTGTGTTATGCTGTAATGTTATAATAAAGGAAGCTACAGAGAAGAAAATGTTACTAAGAAAATCATAAGGAAGAGAAAATACATTTATAGTACCTTCCTATAAAAAAAAAATCCGTGTAAAGTAACCCCGTGCACATCCAAACCATGGTGTTCAAGGATCAACTCTGCTAGTTTTCTGATTTGTGAAACTTAATGGACTATAACACCAGTCTGAGAACGAAAATGTTGAGTTCATTGCTCTGGATAAGATACCTTTGAGATGCCCATGGGGCACGTAGGCTGCCAGTTTTAATTGACAGGTGGAAATATGCATGCTCTTGGGAGTGACTGGCCACGTGGACCAGGTAGGATAGGGAGGATAGGGAGAGATGACAATGAATGACAGGCAGTGAGCCTACTTTGAAGGTGGCACAGACCTCCTGTAAGTTTAGTGACCGTAGTTTCCCAAGCTCCAATTGGCATGCTTGTTCTGAAAAGCATATATGTATTTTTAAGTAGAATGGACAAATCGTTTTGAGTCGAAAATAATGATTGTATGGCTGCTTTTTCTGTCAACAAAAAGTAGTCAAAACAACTAGAGAAGCAGTGGCAGAGATTGCCCTGGGTTGCAAAGGAGACTATTGAATTGCTCAGCACTCCCTATGCATGTAAATGCACTGTGGTAATATTCCTAGATATTTATTTCTATAGTGCTCTCATTCACTTCATTTCATTTTAACGAGGTGGCCGTTCTGCATGGGGTGGGGGCCATGGGCGCAGGAGGGAACATGAAAGACACAGCCTGTCATGCCCGTTGTGGCCACTAGCTACCTTTCTGAGGTCCTGGCTAATCGTTTTGGCTCCTGTTTCTGCGTTGCCCAGTGCAGTGGCCATTTGAACTACCATGACCTACTTTTCCTGATAGAGCAAGTTCTACATTTTTAAATTTTCATTAAAAAAAAAAAATCCTCAGCTCTATATGGAAGAAAAAATGTTCTGCTTTCTCACCATTCTCCCTTTGTTTCTGGCTTTTAATTTTTTGAGGTCTGATCTAGCTTTGACTGCATAGAAAGACACATATAACAAATAGCTGGTCACCCCCCTCCTCAGAAAGGACCGGGTTGCTGCACTCACGCTGTTGCAGCAAAATATTCACGGAATCGGCTCTCGAGTGCAGTCGGTTTTATTGTGTCATCGGTATCTTCAAAGAAGGATGGCCTGAAACATGAAAATCTGAGACAGGACTTGATAAAGCTACAGAAATGGAGCCCACACACCCACAAAAACTTCTGCCTGCCATTCTGAGCATGCAGTCACTACACGCTTTATCAGATGAAAGGCAGAATTCACAATGGGGGGAAATGGGAACGGCACTTTTTGTTTGCATGTAAGGTATCCCCCTGCGTTCATCAGGCTTTCTAAGGCAGGTATGCTTTTTCACAAAATGAAAAGTGTCATAAATGTGATAGCCAAGTGCATGCATTTAAGGAAAGCAGCCACAAATGCGAGGGGGAAATTAGCATTCTAGTCATGGACTGCAAGCAGTGTATTCTGGAGTTCATTCTGAGGAGGTAATGACTAGGAAAATGACAAAGAAAACTGTTATTGACCATTAGTGAGCAATCACTCTGTCATATTACTGAGATAATTTAGATAAATGTGGGGTTTTGCTGTCTCCCAGGGAGACGGGCTGCTGACGTCTTTGATGATGACAGCCTACTTAGAGGTTGCATCTGACAAATATATTTTTTTGTTAAAATAGTCGTGTCTACACCCGTTTGTTAGATGTAGTAACAGCTCATTTTAAAAGTTTGTCAAAAAACTCTGGCAATTCTTTGTGTCTGGTACCCAGGGATACTTGATGAAATGCCCCTCAAAGGCTCTTCAGTCACTGTGGAAAGCAGTGTTTGGAAACATAAGGTATTTAATAAATGAATGCAGAGCGTACCATATTTTTGTTCAATTGACTTCTATTATTTTAGCAGCTGCTAATTATGCACTGTTGATATTTGGAGGCCGGTAACAGATTTCTCTGTTCCATCTGGGTAATCAGGCTTTTCGAGAATGGACTTTTCCTCATCCGAGTACTAAGAGGATTTTGGCTGCCATATTTTGAGGGCAATGATAAAATTAATTCAAAACGAGGAGGTAGACAGCAGTTTGCAAGGGAGAAGATGAAATTTACCTAGTGTTGTTTGCAGAGTATTTCATTTTATCTTGACGTCATAGCACATTCTCTGTCATCTCTGTCATTTAGAGCCAAGAGGAGAACAGGGCGACTGCACCCATTTTCAAAGCAAATAATAGACGTGTTAATTCTGAGAGTATTTTATCTTAAGAAAATATTGAGCAAAAACGGCCATGGCGCATAATCTGTTTATTAAGCATTGGCTGTGTTAGCTGTGGAATTGGCCTTTATTTGCAGTGGAATGGAGTAGGGCAGGGTGGGTGGGAGGAGGGGGGCAGGGGCTGAAGGTGGGGCTCAAAGCCAAGTACTGCAATGCACTAGTTATTGGAATGGGAAAATTTCTCAGATTTTCTTTCTTGGTTTTTTTTTTTTAAGTTTATCCATTTATTTTGAGAGACACAGAGACAGCATGAATGGGGGCCAGGCAGAAAGAGAGAGAGAGAATCCGAGCAGGCTACGAGCTGCCAGCTCACAGCCCGATGTGGGACTCAAACTCGCTAAACCATGAGATCATGACCTGAGCTGAAACCAAGAGTCAGATACTCAACTGACTGAGGCACCCAGGCACTCCAGTTTCTCAGATGTTATAGTTTAGTTTCCTCATATACAAAAAAAGAGGTGAAAATAGCATCTTGTTTTCAGGACTGCAGTGAGAATGACATTAGATAATGAATAAATAGCTATGATGATAGTAACGATCATGATGCTTTATAAAAATGCCCAAACCGCCTTGGAATACCTGAGGGTGATTTTACTTACATAATGCAATGCTTTTGGGGATAACAGGTAGGTAGGTGCACCCTTACTTGGCCTCACCCACATGACCTCACCCACCTGACTCAGATCTTCAAGCTCTCCTAGTCTTTTATTCAAGTGCCACCTTCCTAACAAGAGCTCCCCTGACTCCCCTATTTAAAACATGAAACCCACACCCCACATGTATCCACGCACTTCTGATCCTGCTTGTCTCCTTTTAGTTTTTCCCATTAGCATTTCTCAGCTTCCAACACACTCTAGCACTTACTCAGTTACTGTGATTATTGTGCACCGCTTGTGTCCCACCACTAGAACGTATACTCCCCAATGACAAGGGTCTTTCTCTATGCCACTGACATGCCCGACTGTCTGGAAAAGCACCTGCTATACAGGAGCCACTCAGACTGTCATTGTTGAATGAATGAATGAATGAATGAATGAAAGAAATGTCCACCTAGGTTTCTGACCCTAAAATCCTGCTCTGTTCCCCAGACAAGACCCATGGCCAGACCCATAATTATTTCTGGCTTCCAGATGTCTGACTTCCAGCCCTCATAGGAAAGGATGAAGGACAAATCCTACCTCATGGCCCTCTATTCTGTTTCTCATACTCCATCACCAATGGGGAGAAAAAACTAAATCCAACAGAAAGGAAGTATCAATTCTACAATTTGGAAAGATATTCCACGATATCCTAGTGGCTTTATTATAGTCTGTGTTTTTTTTTTTTTTTAAGTTTATTTATTTGAGAGAGAGAGTGCACACACAAGCAGGGGAGGGGCAGAGAGAGAGAGGGCGGGGGGAGACGCAGAATCCGAAGCCAACTCCAGGCTCTGAGTTGTTAGTGCAGCGCCCGACATGGGGCTCAAATCACTAACCGTGAGATCATGACCTGAGCTGAAGTCAGATGCTTAACTGACTGAGCCATCGAGGTGCCCAGGTTATAGTCTGTTTTAAATCTTAGCTTTTGCTCTTGGAACATATTTTAACTGTTGGTAGAGGGAGCAGAGCTAAATAATGACTGGATATTACCTATGCTTATCATTTAAAGCTCTCAATTCAACATTATTCACTGAGCAAAATTCCCACAAAAAGATTTATTACTTCGCTTGATTTTAACACTAGTGAAAAATGTTATGGAGATAGACCAATCTCAGCATGAATCCTAATTTCCTATCACTCGGAATTAATAGCTTTTGCCTCACCTCCTGCTTCTGACTCACATTCATCTCAAGAATTTACTCCCCAGAAACACCTAGCTCACAGCAGCAAAATCTGCTCCCTCAAGGAAACAGAAACAAAGTCTGGGTTGAGAGTTTTGTTGATTTTTTTTTTCCTTTTTTGCATCATCACAAAGACAAGCATCAGGTCTCATCGCTAGAGAATTCAATGTCAGAAAATCGAATTGGATCTTACGGGGGTTTTCCAATTTCAGTACTGTGGTTAGGAGGAAAAGGTTGTCGTATAAACTCATCTTTAGCACTAGAATAATAGAGGGGGGAATTGCAGTCAACGGGAAATGGCTTGGCCAACACATTCTTTTTGCTCCCCCGGGTTTGACACATTATAGAATAAATAACCTTTTAGTGAAATTACGAAGCTTTCGTGTTGCCCTCTTTTCCTTCTCTGTGGATGGATGGTGAGAGAAGAAAATTGTGTGTAGCTACAAAGCATTGACTTTTTAGTCCATGGAGTTCTTTTTCCTTTCATATAGCTGTATTCCCTCATAGTTCTTGTCTGTATCTTCCATCCTTCACCTAATTTGTTGGAAGTGACCGTGCAGGGCATGGTGGGGAAGGATAGAGAGGAAGAAAACACTCTTATTATTAAGGCAATGAAAATTGAAGCCAAAAATGAAGATGAGCTAGCATTATCTGTGTACAATAGCCCCTGAAAGGGTCTGGCTGCTGATGAGCTCAGAACAGCAGAGCAGGAAGGAATAACGTAGAAACAGGGTCACGCTGCATAGGTCTCTCGAAGTCTGGCATACAAGTGAGCAGTGAGGGCCTTCAGCTGTTGCCTCAGCGTGTGAGGGGAGGAGGGAACCGACAATTTAGATTGCCAAGTGAACCTGAAATTCGTAAATTAATATGTGCAGGTGGTACGGGAGCTTTTTCTATGGGAGGAGGTAACAGGGCCAGCCCTTCCTCTTCACCCAGTGGTTTCTGAAAGTCTTTCGAGTTCTGAGGGAATCGTAAAATGGAGGGGAGGCTGGGTTTGGGACCTGGCCTCTTTCCCTTTTCAGGAGCGCCCAGTCCTTTCAGTGCCTGCTCTACTTATGACAGGGTGGGACCCTAATTGTGTTGGAACTAGACCCTACTTAAACCGGGAGGTCCTAAAACTCCTGTGCCTCCCTCGCCCCCAGCCTCCTTGGGGAATTCTTTGGGTTTTCTTGTTTTTGTTTTTGTTTTAATTTATTTATTTGGGAGAGCCTGACATGGGGCTCGAATTCACCAACAGTGAGATCATGACCTGAGCCGAAATCAAGAGACGCTTAACTGACTGAACCACCCAGGCACCCCCTCCTTGGAGAATTCTTAAAGACTGAACCGGTTTTCAAGGCCAAGACTCTCCTGGTATCACTACAGGGCAGAGTGAGGGATGTGATAGGTAAAGAGGCTTTACACAAGTGCCTCTCAAGTCACTACGGGTAAGCTGTCACCTTTCTGTCCTATAATGGGCGCCATAAACAGACCTGCACGTGAGTCTGGAAGGTTGCCTGCCATTCTTCAAAACTGTGCCAGTGACCTCTGCTTCTCCTTGCTACCTCAGTGTCTGGTACGATCACACCATCCAATAGCAGATACAACCATTGCTGAAGTTGTTCGTTCAAAGTGATAGGCAAGCGAGGTGCATGGCTGGTCTCCCCTGTGGCTCAGATGTCTCTGGAGAGTGAGATACTACAGAAAAAAGACACTCACATCAAATAAAATTTACTGTCGGAAGGAACCGGTGAACTGAGTTGAGACATGAGATGAGACATGAAGATAAAAGGAAGAAAGAGACGACGTTACTTCCCCAGCCACCCAGGTCATGGGCACTGGACTCAGGTAAGAATCCAGATTCCCCCAGCCCTTTGTTCTGTTTTTTTCCTGCCGAATCGTGAGAACCCTCTTTCAGCATGTACTATCTTTTCCGGGAACCCACTTTATCGTTCGTGCATGGGGTGCTCAGAGAAACACACATGACCATGTCTGAAGGCCTCTTAGCATGAGCCAGGCAAAGATTTCTTTCCACAAAGAACCAAGGACTTTGCACGATAAGTCATCCAAACGAGGAGCAAATTAAGTCCCATAGTAGGACTAGTGAGAATGTGTTATGTTCTGAGAAAAAGGCTGATTTTCCTGTCAGCCAGTGAACAACTTTCAACTCAATCCCTGTTCAGTCAGTAATACCTGAGTTCTAGGGAGGAAACTGTACTCTCAGAAGAATCTACTTAAGAGCCAACATCAGGGAACAGCTGATTCCCCACCGTAACCCAGGTGTCACTGGCGTGGTGCGAGTCAAGGGTGGGAGGCAGCACTATCCATTTTCCTGTTTCTTTGTTAGTCTGTACGATGCCACCACCCAGAGTTGTGCAGTGCACAACCTGTGCAGCCAAACACAGAGGTCCTTGTCTAGAGTATTAAATTCTACTCACTGGTGGACTAGGAGACAGAGAGATAGAGAGGAAAGGTTAAAAACCAGGAAATTTGGTTCTGAAACTTCTTTTAGTCACTAACAACTGAGAAACCTTAAGAAAAACATCTCATCTTTCTGGACCTCAGTTTCCTCATCTGTTAAGTGATTAAATTAGTAGCAAATTCTCTGGAGTTGAAACCATGTGACTGGTTGAACCCTTCAATGCTTTTCACCATTATACAATAAGAAACAGCTGTGTCCAAGGAACCAATTTTTTGTACAGCAGTTTGGCACATTTGAGAACTTTTTTTGCATAATCTGTGGATCATTTCTCAGGAAGAACCCTCCAAGAATAGGCATCCTTTTGCACAGAAGCCAGAGTTGTCGAAGTGATCGCTCAGCCACTGCACCTCACAATAGACCTCTGATTAGCACCCGGGAGTCACGAGCAGGCGTTGAGTCAGCTGCCCCTCCTGCTAAATACAGGTCTGGTCGTGCCGGCGCCTGCCAGATCCCCCTCCCATTGACTTCAGAGAAGTGACTTTAGGAGGAGATGTGCACCAGGCGGCTGTGTGGTTGATCACAGGCTGTACCCCAGAGTCAGGAGACAGCACAGTGAATGCGGTTTTCTTATTTTCAGTCCTCTGCCCCCAATCAGATGTGTACTCGATTTCACGTTCCAACAGCGTGGCCACCAGAAAGAGACTATCCTGCCCACCTGTTCTGGTGACCTGCCCATCATCTCCTGGGAAAACTGTGTACATAGGAACATCTCTTAGGATAGTAAGATGAACCAAGAAGACCGTGTGAGTATTTTCATACATTCAACAAGAAAAATACTTTTGCTGCCGTTTAAAATGCTCTAGAACAGGGACACCTGGGTGGCTCAGTTGGTAGAGCTTCCGACTTCGGCTCAGGTCATGATCTCACAGTGTGAGTTCAAGCCCCACCCATCTGAGGAGCCTGCTTCAGATGCCGTGTCTCCCCAGCCTCTCTCTGCCCCTCCCCTGCTTGCTCTCTGTCTCCCTCTCTTTCTCGAAAATAAATAAACATTAAAAAAAATTTTTAATAAAATGCTCTAGAACCGAATGATGGAAAGCTTCCAAATTCTTTTTTATGAAGCAAAAATAACAGTAATATCAAAACCAGACAAAGGTAGTGAAAAAAAAAAGACAAAAAATAATTCTCACTTCTGAATAAATATCAATGGAAGAGTTTAAATAAAATAATACCAATACCAGGGGCGCCTGGGTGGCTCAGTCGGTTGAGCGTCCGACTTCAGCTCAGGTCATGGACTTGCATTTCGTGAGTTCGAGCCCAACATCAGGCTCTGTGCGGACAGCTCAGAGCCTAGAGCCTGCTTCAGATTCTGTGTCTCCCTCTCTTTCAGAATGAGTCCTGGCTCCAGAGCCAGATTATCCATGAGAATGAAAGCTGGTTCTGCGCTTACATAGCTGTAGAATCTTGGGCAACTTACTAAACCTTTCTTTGCCTCCATTTACTTATCTGTAGCATGGGGACAATTCTCTACCTAGCGAGCTGTTGTGTGGATATCATTAGTTACTATCCATAAAGTGATTAGAATAGGGCCTGGCACATAACAAGTTAGCTTTAATTTTTGTTACTCTTCTTACAGGAATACAAGGTATGAGGCAGGTGTCAAACTGTTTTTCCTAAATAAAATGACCATTTGTTTCAGCAAAATATATTAAATAATAGTTTATTCTCTGCCTTATTTGAAATAATGAGCTGTGCCATGTCCTAAATATCAGGGTCTATTCCTGAACTTTCGATTCTGTCATGTTCATTTGAATGTCTATTCTTGAACCAGTAACAGCCTGTGTATATTTTTAAAATAGGTTTTCATAATTTGTACAATTGTTCCCTCACTACTACCTTATTTGTTCTAAACTGTTTTAGTCATTTGTCCTACTATTTTTCTAATAGTGCCAAAAGGAAAGCTACAAATCAATTTCAATTTCACATATGAATATCAATGCAAAATGTTCAATTAAATAATAGCATATACCTATTGGGTATTAGAATTTCTTTAACCTTAAAAATTTTTGGATAACATTTGGTATCTTTTATTTTTCCGGAAAATGATGTACTTTTTTTAGCTGCTGAAAGTTTTCTTTTAATTATCTAAGTATGTATTAAGTTGTTTTTATAATGAGTCTTCTACCTTTATTGTTAAATTAACTTATTGTTTGTTTTGTCTTT
Organism: Herpailurus yagouaroundi; assembly: GCF_014898765.1. Taxonomy (NCBI): domain Eukaryota; kingdom Metazoa; phylum Chordata; class Mammalia; order Carnivora; family Felidae; genus Herpailurus; species Herpailurus yagouaroundi. The sequence goes on along the minus strand of NW_024412434.1, from coordinate 10,274,512 downwards.
ATAGTTGAATTGGCACTTTGTTCCTGTCTTATGTTCTAACTAGTTATTGTCCACGTATAGGGAAGCTGTTCATCAATGTTATATATTTATATTTTAAATAAATGTTTTTCTCCTTTCTTAGTTCTCTCCTTTATTTTATGTTCTTGAGCTTTCTAGTATTCATATTGTCTGTAAATAATGAAAATTTGGTGTCTGAATTCCAGCTTGTATACTATTGTCATTCCTGACCAGCCAATGGTGGAATTTACATAACAATGTTAAATAATAGTAATGCTCCCAGACACCTTTCTTCCCCTGACTTTAACGATTTTGTGCCTGTGTTGTTTCACCATTAAAGATGTTAATTAAGTTTGTGTTGAGATCTATTCGGTAAACTATATGCTAGAAATATCTTTCAAAGTGTAGCTTAATGAGACAATTCAAAAATCAAGTACAGAGGGTAAGTTTCTAAACGCCTTTTTATTGTCTGATAATGTCTTCTTTTTATCTATTTATGAAATGTGATGTATTTCTTTACATTAAATTATCCTCACATTCTGCAAAGAAATAAATTATGACATCCTATTATTTTATTATATTGATGAATGAGATGTATTGATTTTAACTTGGAAACTTTTACAATTATGATAATATGTGTGATTGAACTTTAAATAAGTTTTCACTGGCTACATTAGATTTGTAATTCACTGTTGTAAAAGAATCAGGAGTGGGTTTTTTAAAGATCCCTTCCTCTCTCTCCATGCTTTTCATCACTTTGTAAAGCAAAATGGTTATTTATTTTTGAAAATATCTTAAGAATGAACCAGTAGGGGTGCCTGGGTGGCTCGGTCAGTTAAGCGTCCAACTTCGGCTCAAATCATGATCACATGTTTCGTGAGTTCGAGCCCCGCATTGGGCTCTGTGCTGACAGTTCAGAGCCTGGAGCCTGCTTCGGATTCTGTGTCTCCCTCTCTCTGCCTCTCTCTCTCTTTCTCTCTCTCAAAAATAAATAAACCTTAAAAAAAATGAACCAGTAAAATTATATGAAGCCAAAACCTTTTGGGAGATCATTGTTTCTTTACAATATTTAAATGTTTTTCCCGTAACATTGGTCTGTTAAGGTTAACTATTTCTTGAGTTAATGTTGGTACTTTATATTTTTTTAAGGAAATTTTCAACACTGATATTGTCAATTTATTATACAGAATGACTTTCCACATAATTTTTGTTATAATCATAATTGTCATTCCACCTGATACTATGTTATTTTGGTTCCACATTTGCCTTATTTGTGTTCTCCCTTTCTTTAATGGCACAGATATGTCTGCCACTCCCACCCCAACTGAAAATAAAAGAATCTTTTGATTTATTTATCCTCTTTTTTTTAATAAATGTTTATTTTTGAGAGAAAGAGAGAGAGCACAAGTAGCAGAGGGGCAGAGAGAGAGAGGGGGACAGAGGGTCTGAAGCGGGCTCTATGCTGACAGCAGAGAGCCCAGTGTGGGGCTCGAACTCCTGAACTGAGAGATCACGACCTGAGAGGAAGTGAGACGCTTCACTGACTGAGCCATCCAGGCACCCCATGATTCAATTATCTTCTTTTTTACCAGTTCCCCTTTTCAATAATTTCTACTTTTATCTCAATTTTTTCGTTTCATTTTTCAAATTTTTTTACTTCAATTTTTTCTTATATTTTTGTTGGTAGTATTTTTCTAGTGTAAAACATCTAACACTAAGAAATTTGTCTCTGAGTTCAGCTCTGGCCTCATGATACAGGCATAATTTGTAGTATTCTTGTAAATTTCCTAATACCCTACTTTCATGTTTGTTTGGTTTTTTTGGCCCTGGTTATGTAGACATAACTGATTCTAAGTTGTCAAATTATGTTGAAAAGTAAAACTGAAACACAACATAAAGTAGAAGCCAGAGTAATCATTTTGCACATTTGTAAGCTGGTGAGTAAACAGTTTCACAGAGACCGAAAGAAATCAAACAGGAAATCTACGTAAAAAATAATCTACATTAAAAAAATAACCTCTAAGTGTCTCTGATGAAATGGAACCAGGGGCTGCTATTTAAGAGCCATCAGACTAAACCACAATACCTCTTACCTGGAACAGAACAACAGATTAAGCCTCGTCCCTTTTACCTCTCCACCATCTATCTTTCAACACCTCCAGGCCATATTAAACACTGAACATTCCACTATGTTAATAAAATCATACAATGACTACCGTTTAGTAAGTGCTTATTCTTGACTTTAAGATTACACAATTTTTGGGGTGTCTGGCTGGCCCAGTCAGTTGAGTCTAACTCTTGGTTCAGCTCAGGTCATGATCTCATGGTTCCTGAGCTTGAGCCCCATGTCTGTCACACTGTCAGTGTGAAGCCTGCTTGGGATTCTCTCTCTCCCTCCCTCTGCCCCTCCCCTGTCGGTGCTCTCTCTCTCTCTCTCAAAATAAATAAATAAACTTAAAAAAAAAAAAGATTGTGTAATTCATACAATGATATCAAGAAAGTAGATGGCCAAGCCGGGATTAAAAACTAGTTGGGTTGACACTCACCAACACTTTATTTTTTTTTTTTTAATTTTTTTTTTCAACGTTTATTTATTTTTGGGATAGAGAGAGACACAGCATGAACGGGGGAGGGGCAGAGAGAGAGGGAGACACAGAATCGGAAACAGGCTCCAGGCTCTGAGCCATCAGCCCAGAGCCCGACGCGGGGCCCGAACTCATGGACCGCGAGATCGTGACCTGGCTGAAGTCGGACGCTCAACCGACTGCGCCACCCAGGCGCCCCAACACTCACCAACACTTTAAACCAGTATACTAGGATGCCTCTCTTAGACTTGAAGTCAGACCCTAATGCTCTCTGAAGAACAATGTCTGGTTTATGAAATGTCTAGTTACATACACATAAATGCTAGGTATAGTCAACTAAAGAGTTGGGATTCCTGTTCAGACTTCTGGAATGCCCACAAGGTCCAGGAAAATCAGCTATTTACACTTTACAGAAGGGTGGGTGGGGGAAAAATACATTTTCGTCATTATGAAAATGGATGCACACAAAAGACTTTTTAGAAAATTTCTGACTCATCATGTCTTTAAAATCCTCTCTATATATCTAGTTGCATTCCAGTATAAGCTGATAGTAATTTTCACATTTTCAATGCCTTTTGCCTCTAATAGTACAGATATTAGAAATGTTACTTATATAAGCAAAATCATCTCTATCATGACTTCAACTGTAATAACCCACCAGCCAGTGAATATTTACTCAACACTCTACCCCTCCACCTCCCACGGACACTGCTTACCTCAAAGCAAAGGATTAGCCATAAGACTTGCTCTGTGAATTCTTGCCTTATGATATATTTGATGCATTTCAAAATCCTTTCACGTAACAACTTATAAATGCATCTCCTGATGAACATCCTGCACATCTTACCAATCATGTTAAAACCAATAATGAGAGATAATAAAGAACTGGGCATTAACTGCATGGCATTACAGGTCAAGCCCTTGGAAAGTGACAAGGATTCTTCTGACTCTATGAGTTGTTTTTTGTTTTCCCTGATCAGTTCTCAGCTTAGGTGTGCACCAAGCCTATTGCAGATTTTCATTCTGAAAAGTCAATATCCAAGGGCATATTTTAAATTAATCAAACCTGTTTCTGAGAGATAAGCTAAATTAGTTCCTTAAAAAGGGGAATGTGAAATGCAAACTTATGTATTCATCATTATATTTAGCTTCAAGAAGTAACCTTACATAACCCCAAAGTGGATTTAAATGATGACTAAAACCCAAAGTCAAGTTTGAAGCTGATATTAAATCTCTTAAAAGAACACACTGTTACAATTTTCCAAAGTCATAGATTGCACTCAATATGTTTCCACTTGCTTCTTGCACTCACATCGTAACTTAAATTATGAGAGTGGTGTTGAGTGAAGTCAATAAATATGTATTAAACACCCATATGTAATATGGATCTAGAAAAGGGGTGTAAGATACAGTTTGTCTACCCAGAGAGTAAAGTCTTGCTGAGGATGAAAGACTTAGATGAAATAGTCATAGGTAGGAAAAAAAATTGTATGGAAATGACTAAAAATTCATAGTTTCTCCAAGTTCTAATATGCCCTTACTATCTCTGAGTTATCTGCCCCTTCTTTTGGTCACGGCCTGAAGCCTAGCTCCTTTTGGTCTAACGGCAGCCTCCTGAAGCCTTAAACTGAGGTACATTTTCTTTACCAAATGGGAGACTTCTATTATCCCCTGAGAGTAGTTTTCATAAAAGATTAGGGGGACCCTGGGTGGCTCGGTCAGTTGAGCGTCCGACTCTTGATTTTGGCTCAGGTCATGATCCCAGGATGGTGGGATAAAGCCCCACATTGGGCTCCACGCTGAGCGGGGAGCCTGCTTAGGGTTCATTCTCTCTCTCTCTCCTTCTCTCTCTCTCTTTCTCTCTCCCTCCCCACCCCACTCATGCTCACTTGTGCTCTCTCTCTCTCTCTCTCTAAAACAATAAAAGAGTAGCACATAAGCCTTAAGCAGCCTATTAAAAAAAAGAAGAGTTTCAGAGAAAACAAGAAAAGTATCTGGAGCCATTTCAATTGGTAGCAAACTTTCCTCAGTAAATACCCTAAACTCTTTAGCTATCCATCAACTTATTAACCAGTAGGAATTTGAGGGTTTCTAGGTCCTACTCCCCTTAAAGGAAGATAATTTTTATTTTGGTTGTCCCAGTGCCCACCAAGGTATTTAGCACATGCTAGGCTTTCAATATTCTCTGCTTGCTTGATTTAAAAAAAAAAATGCATGTATGAAAAGTGTCTTCTTTAAACAGTGTTAAAATATAAAGCTAATTAGTACAGCCTAAGTTTGGATAAAGTGTCTTTTGATTCTTCTAAATAAGCAGAAGACTGCATTTAAGACTATAATCTATAAAGTTATTTCTAATGTTTGCCTTTGATATTGGGTCGTACCATAGATCAACAAATTCTTTTTTTTTTTAATTTTGTGCTTATTTATGTATTTAGAGAGAGGGAAGGAGTGTGCACACACATGTGGTCATGCAAGCAGGGGAGGGGCAGAGAGAGTCCCAAGCAGGCTCTGGGTTGTCAGCACAGAGCCCAACTTGATCTCAAGAACTGTGAGATCAAGGGGCACCTTGGTGGCTCAGTCAGTTAGGTGGCAGACTTCAGTTCAGGTTATAATCTTGAGGTCTGTGAGTTTGAGCCCTTTGTCAGGCTCTGTGCTGACAACTCAGAGCCTGGAGCCTGCTTCTGATTCTGAGTCTCCTCTCTCTCTGCCTCTCCCCCACTCATGCTCTGTCTCTCTCACTCTCAAAAATATGAATAAATGTGGTTGTTTTAATAAAAAAAAAAAAAAAAGAACTGCAAAATCACAACCTGAGCCAAAATCAGGAGTTGGACGCTTAATCAACTGAGCCACCCAGGCGCCTCAACAAATTCTTGAATACCAAAACAATGATGTCAAAAGACCGCTGTCTTTTTTTTTTTGCTTTGTATGTATAAATCTGGTAATTAGATGATTTTTGCAAATGCAGTAATAAAAATGATTTTAAATGGTAAAAAATCTCCTAAATTAAATAAAGAAAGGCTATTACTTCTAGCCTTTCCCTCTGGTTTCCAGGTATTATCACTGCTACTGAGTTTTTTATTCCAGAGTTGCAGTCTCTCAGCTTTTGAATTTATGGTTGGTAATGAAATAGTTGTCCTCATAAAATACAAAAATATAAAATACCACTGTTTGTGGTGTCTGGGTGGCTCAGTCAGTTAAATGACCGACTCTTGATTTCGGCTCAGGTCATGATCTCATAGTCATGAGATCAGGCCCCATGTCAGCCTCTGTGCTGGGTGTGGAGCCTGCTAAGATTCTCTCTCTGCCTCTCCCTGGCTCATGCTCATGTGCTCTCACTCTCTCTCCTAAATAAATAAATAAATAAATAATAAAAAATTTTAAAATATAACACTGGTGAATTTCAATATTCTTGCATTAGAGACAAGAACAGTCTCTAATGAGAGAACTATACCTGTGTCCCACAAAATGGAAGTTGCTCTCCAGAGTCTGAAAGGAGACCAGCTTCTAGTTGATCGAGTAAAATTGTAAAGTAAATCAAGTAAAATTAAAAGATCAATTAATGATTGCAAATATGCCATAGCCTGAATGTTTGTCTCCCCCAAAATGCATAAATTTAAACATCATCCCCAGTGTGACAGTATTTGGAGGTGAGACCTTTGGGACGTGATTAGCTCATGAGGGTAGAGCTCTCCTGAGTGGGATTAATGCCCTTATGAAAGACCCTCAGAGAGCTACCTTGTTCCTTCTGCCGTGTGAGGAGAGAGTGAGAAGATGACTTTCCCCAGATACAGAATCTGCTGGTGCCTTGATCTGAGACTTTCCATTCTGTAGAAGCATGAGAAATAAAATGCTTGACATTAAAGCCACCCAGTACAGTAATCTGTGGTATTTGTTATAACAACCTGAACAGACTAAGATAAAATACATAAAGATTTCCAAAGCAGTGAGGTGAGTATCGATAATCCCTCCTTGGTTATACAATGTATCAAAAGCTAATTTTTCTGTTGCTGTGTCTCCCGTAGCCAGTGCGAGCTCCCCCTTCACAATCAGAATGGCCCTCACAAGTGAACCCCGGCCAGCTCCACTGTGGATGATCCAGCACCACAGGCAAAAATTGTAAGCAATTGCCACCTGGAAGCCTGTCAGCGTGTCATTATAGCAATCATTTTCATGAAGGTTGCTATGGTTTCTGTGCTACACTTTCTCCTTTCTCTATAGTTGGATGATTTTAGTTAATCAATGGCAAGCCACAGTATAATCATTTTCTCTTCAGAGAACACAAGGAAAAAGCACAAGCCTGGAGTCTCCTGTGCAATGTCACTGCTGACAGTTATTTTTTTGGCTACAAGAGAAGGGCATGTTCTTATTCTAAATGAAGAGCATAAAGGGAAAGCTGAGAGAAAATTGAAATCACTTTCCAAACCAGGCTAACCTTTTGAGAAGCACCAGAAAAGCTATTCTCTCAAATGATCTTACTAGATTTTTTTTTTTTTATTAGGATGCTCATCCAGGAGGATGTGAGGAAGAAATAGTCCTTGCCCACAAAAAAATCTTGGAATTTTCTTATGATCTCTGCTAGGTATCTGGGAGGTGAGAAGCCATCCTGAGGGCTTATTGCTGCTTTACCTAGAGTCAATCACTATTTCTGGTTTTTACAGTTGTTGGATTTATTCACAGAAAAAGCCACTACTCCACATAGTGGCAATCACAAATAAAATATGGAAGAATCCTATTAACAGAAGCAGAGAAATAGAGAATCGTTACAAGAAAAACCACAAAGAAGACTTAGGAGATCATTTAGGAAGGTGAATATTCAAACACTGGCATGGAATTTCCTTTCTAGTCCCAAGAGTTGATTGGATATAATCTAAGTTTGTCACACTCATTAGATTGCTTGTGTGTCTAATACATTTAAGATTGGGGGTAGACATTGGCAGGCGGACCAACAAAAAACAAACTTTTGCCATCTTCATACAGAGTCCATTCCATTCCCTCCTGCCTCAGACAGTGGGAAGGGCACGCAAAAGTCCAGGACATGGGGTCTTCTCGGAAGTAGTTCTAGACTTCTAGATTGCAGTGTCAGAGCTGATGAGGGGTGGGAATGACAAAAAAGGAAGGCAAGATTCATGCTTTGAGGAACTTTACTTTTGTGTGATGATGAACATAGAAAAATTTTCTAATTGTGAAAAAAATAGAAACGTAAAGCTTAAGTCAATTTCCACTTTCCATTTTGCAAGAAGCAGTCAAAGCTTCTGTGGTCACCACATCGCTCCCAGCTCCCAACTTCTGATTTGAAAGGATGTGTTTAATCCAATCTGTAGGAGTTGGGTTCAATTTTTTTTTAAGTTCGCATTTGAAAACAAGCTCATTTTGAGGTAGAATTAGCTCTCCATAAAAGGGCTGTGTTCCTTGCCTGCTTAAAGAGAAATTCAGAGCCTTGGCAGATGCCATCAGATATGTAAGAGAAGCAACAGACTTAAAATTTCAAAAGACAATGTGGGGGTGCCTGGGCAGCTCAGTCGGTTGAGTGTCCAGCTCTTGGTTTCGGCTCAGGTCATGATCTCTCGGCTCATGGGTTCAAGCCCCACATAGGGCTCTGTGCCGACAGTGTGGATGGAGCCTGCTTGGGATTCTCTCTGTCCCTCTCTCTCTGTCCTCCCTTGCTCATTAACTCTCTGTCTTTCTGTCTCTCTCTTTCAAAGTAAATAAATAAACTTAAATTCTTTTTTTAAAAAAAGACAGTTGGATTTAGTGTGAACATTACTTTTTCCTTAATTCCTTTTATTTTAAAATAAAAAATATAGATAATTGAAAATTTATTACTTCAGGAAAGTATATTAATCTGTTAGGAATAAAGGCTGCCTTTGGCTTTAGTTGTTACCATTACATCCATAAGCCTACAGCACTATTACTTTTTGCACATATGGTATGAATCCTTGATTTACATGAGAAAATGGGATTTTCTCCCTCTTGGTTCACCAGGCAGGCTGAGAGCTCATCAGGCTTTGCAGAAGTGAGTTTCTGTTCACATGACCTGACTTCCTTTGAGCGCTAAAACTTCCCCTGAGCACCCAAACTCTTCCAACTGAGATTCCCTTTTAAAGTGTGCAGAGTTTTTTTTCTGGAACATGTAATCCATTCATTTTGAGGTCTGCACTCGTTTCAGCACTTGTGATAAAAACATATAATATACTCTGGAAGTGCAAGTTCACTTGTGCAATACAAATTTAAGAATTTTTTCTGGGATCAAAGTTAGCTGGCATGGGTTGCTTTCAAATGCATGCACCTCAAAAAGACTGTGCACTCAAGTATTTCTCCCAAAGGAACACGAGATGGTGAATATTGTTCACACGTCTGCTTGAGCTCTTTTTTTTGGGGGGGGGGGGTTGCAATATCTTTGAGACTACTTCCATTATATTTGCTTTTTTGTCTGCTGGTAAGAACAATACCTAATTATAATAGAATATTTGGAAAATCTAAAAAAAAGTTTTCAAATGAACACTAAAAGTTGCCTACAATTACACCACTCAGTAGTCACTAGATATGTCACTAGCGTGTGGTATATTCCTTTACAATTTTATACACACACACACACGTATATAAATATCCAGCACATACATATACAATGAAATCTTTTCATGACTCTATATGTACAATAAACGTTATATATGACTATATAACCCCTTTTCTCATTTAACAGTATGAAAATTTACCCATATTATTAAATATCCTCTAAGATAGACTTTTAACAGCCACATAACATCCCAGCAGGTGATTGTGCCATAATGTCATCATTCTCCATTTGTAACATCTAAAATTTTTCATTTTTTTCTATTGTAAATAAATGTTCTAGTGAACATCCTGATGTACAAATATCTAGTCACATCTCGAATCCACTCATTAATAAAAATTATAATAAGTAGTATTAAAGGATCAAAAGAAAGAACATTCTGGAGTCTCCTTATATTCACCTGTATAATCTTACTTCATTCATTTCGAGAGATATTGTAACGATTGTCAATCTCACCAACCGTTTGTGAAAAAAAAAAACCCTTACCCCATCTTCACTAACAGTGAAGTATCATTTAAACATTTTTACAGCTTGACTTTGAAAAAGCCATCTAACTGGCATTGAAATGTCCATTTCTTGGGTTATTGGCATAGTTGAATAGTCTTGGCAAGTTTGTTAATTATTTTTACATCTTTTTCCTTTGTGAATTGTTTGGCCATAACCTTTCACTTTTTGCCATTTGACTGCATTGTTCTTATTATAGGACACTTTCTAGTAAGGATATCTATCCTCAGTTTGTCATAGTTTTGCAACTATTTTATTCTTATTTGACACTAGCCTTTTAGTTTTTAAGAATATCAATGCTCCTGAATTTATATTTTATATCATTAGTTTTAAAAAGTTTTTCCTTTGTGATTTCTCTAATCACTCTTATGCTGAGAAAGTTTTCCCACACACTAATATCTAATAGAGTTTGAGTCCTACATTATTTCATTTTATATTTTTCTCTTGAATCCATCTGAACTTTTTTATTGTAAGATGAAAAGAGAGTATCTAATCAAATTTACTGACTAAATAGCTTACTAATTGTCTCAGCAGGATTTCTTGACTCTTCCTTTCTTTGTTCATTGAGTTCTGATATCACTTTTATCCAATACATTATTTATACCCTGAGATTTAACTATTACATTGATCTGTGTCCCGATAGATTCATTCACATAACAGATGTTTATGCAGGTATGTTATTTGCCAGGTATCATTTTAGGCAGTGAGGATAAAGCAGTAAATATCATATGCAAAGATTCCTCCCCTGGTGGAGCTTACATTCTGGCACGGGTGGGTAGGAAATTAACAAATACAAGATGAGTACATAAAATATATTTGGGTTACATAGTAATGAGTGCTGTGAAGAGAAAAATAAAGCAAAGAAAAGGGACAGATTTGTGTGTGAAGGAAGACAGCATTTACTAGCTTGCTATCAGACATTTGTTAACTGCGTCCCTGACTGAAGACATAAAAGAACGTTGAAACATGAAATACTCGTGCCTTGGGTGATGTCAGAGAATGCTCTGTGGTAAGCCCAGTGCCCAGAAGAGTTCTATGATAAAATAGGATCGATTTGTGCAATAATATACTATTTTATTCTTATTTGACATTACAGGCAAGTAGAATCATTTCCCCTAGAACTGACTATGTGGCCACTTCAGGAGCTGCTGGCTTTTATTACCACTTGGACAGTTCCTTATCTACAGCTCTTGATTGACCAAAAAACAAACAAACAAAAAAGAGCTACTTGGTTTATGGATAGCAGTTCCTAGTGATCAGACAGCATCTTGTTTAGAAGGCTGCCATTCTGATCAATGAAGGCAAAAATAAGCTTAGAGGGGTGAACAGCATAATGTCTTCCCTGTATTTGGTTTTTAATCAACTTATGGTGGTGGCCAATGGCCTGCCCATATGGTTAGGCAGAAGGGCAGTGAAAAACTGCCCTATTAAAGGATGTGTATGTGAGGGAAAAGTGGACATCATTGTGGGAATTTAAGGGGCACATTAAAGCAAGACAGGTTAGCACCCATTAGAAGAACCCCCTTTCAGGACTGAAGGTAATTTGAGTTGGCAAGTGGATGTCCCATTGTGCTCACTTGAGGCAGCCCCCTGTTTCCATGAAATGAGAGGACATGAAAGGACTGTAACAATGCAGAGATGAGTTGGTGCAATGGACTGAATATTTGTGTCCTCCTACAATTTGTATGTTGAAATCCTAACCTCTAATGTAATCAGTTTAAGAGGTGGAGGCTTTAGGGTGATTAGATAAAAAGGGTGGAATACTCATGGATGGTATTAGTGCCCTTATAAGAGGGACCCCAAAGGGCTGTCTCATCTTTTTCTGCCATATGAGGACACATGAGAAGCTAGTAGTCTGCAAATTGGAAGTGGTCTTCACCAGCACCTTGGTCTTGGACTCCCAGCCTCCAGAACTGTGAAAAATAAATTTCTGATATATATAAGCCATTCAGCGTATGGTACTTTGTTGCAGCAGCCTGAACTAAGACTGTTGAATCTAGACATATTCCTCTTGTACACTCTGAGTCACAAAATAAGAACTGTCCTGTCTGCCAACAAGAGTCAGAGGCTACAAATGGCCTGGGGTAGATTTCCTGGGGTAGCCGCTGCACATAGCTGCCAAATGGGTGTGATATCAACTACAAACAAGTTCTGACAAAAACAGATACTTATTTTGGACTGGGCTTTACAGATCTGGTGGTGATACAGGTGCTCAGAGTATCATAAAATGACTGGACCTGAAGACACTGCCCCAATTAAGACTGCTGAGCTATGCTTCCTCACCCCAAGGAATTCACTTTCATCCTCTTTTCTCCTGGAAAGTAACAAAAAGAAGTGTTTGTGGTTTCTGCTCCTTTAATCCATCTGGGAAGAGCAATGGAGGGAAATTCTGGAAAGAAAAGGTAAGGTATTTCATCGGAGACTCTTGTCAAGATGGGTAGGGACATGGGGCACTAGGACTCCAAATTCCCAAGGGAGTCCTCCTACAGCCATGGCTGTCCACCAGTGGTCCTGGGGCACCCCAATCCTCAAGTGAATTGTCTCCCAGAGGCAGAGTGCAGAAGACTGAGAAGGAGCTGGAAGAGGAGCCTGATTCTTCGGTTGTCTTTGACACTGAGAAATTGCAAGTAGAGCCTCAGCAGTCACTTCCAGGGCCTCACATGAGGCCAGGAATGCCAAGATCTCTACCTTCACTTCCTGGAAAGATCTGCTAGATTATTGCCACTACATTTGACCTGCCTTGGTGGGAGAAGTTCGAAAATTCAAAAGTGTTGGAAATGCTCATTATTTGAATTTTTTTATAAACTCTGACACACTGACCTATGTAAACCTTGTGGAGAGAATTCTCCCCACACTGTCTCCTGGAGAGACTTCCAACTTGCATCTTTGCTGTCCACACAGTCCTGACTTACTTACTCTGTCTTCACTCCAATACCAGTGTGCAGCATGCAGAAAGATGATCACTCCAGCTCTGGTCACCTCTCCTCTTTCATGCAATTTCTCCTCAAGTGAAGATCTCCTGACTGTCCCATTGTGGGGAGAAATGGATGCCATTGGAGGGATATACCCCTGAGCTAATTAATGGATATTTTGTCTTGTTTTGAAGAACGGAGATATTGGGGAAGAACCTGTACACAATATGAAACACAAAATGCATTAGAGCTGTAGGTAGGTGTAAAAAACCAAATCCCCAGGAAGAGCATTTGGGTTATTGGACCAATAAGAATAATTTCTGCCACTCCCACTAGTGCTTCAGCAGAAATTGTGGCTTAGGGACTGTCTTTACTTTTTTTTAATGTTTATTTATTTTTGAGAGAGAGAGAGAGAGCATGCAAAAGTAGAGGAGGGGCAGAGAGAGGGAAACACAGAATCCTAAGCAAGCTCCAGGCTCTGAGCTGTCAGCACAGAGCCCAATGCAGGGCTTGAACCCATGGACTGTGAGATCATGACCTGAGCAGAAGCTGGCTGCTTGGGGCGCCTGGGTGGCTCAGTCGGTTAAGCGTCTGACTTCAGCTCAGGTCACCATCTCGCGGTCTGTGAGTTTGAGCCCCGCATTGGGCTCTGGGCTGATGGCTCAGAGCCTGGAGCCTGCCTCCGATTCTGTGTCTCCCTCTCTCTCTGACCCTCCCCCGTTCATGCAGTGTCTCTCTCTGTCTCAAAAATAAATAAACTTAAAAAAATTAAGAAAAAAAAAAAAAGAAGCCAGTTGCTTAACTGACTGAGCCACCCAGGTGCCCCTAAAAAATTTTATGTTTATTTTTGAGAGAGACAGAGACAGAATGCAAGTGGGTTGGGCCAGAAAGAGAGAGAGGCACAGAATCCAAAGCAGGTTTCAGGCTCTGAGCTGTCAGCACAGAGCCTGACACGGGGCTCGAGCTCACAAGTCATGAGATCATGACCGGAGCTGAAGTCAGACGCTTAACCGACTGAGCCACCCAGGAGGAGTTAGAAACTGTCTTTAGTGACCTACCAGTGCCCTGCCTGCAGAAAACTCAATGCTTTATCATGATTTCATTAAGGCTAATAAAATATTGCTAGTTAATTCATTTAAAATATTTATAGCCATAACACTTGCAATAAATATATGGATTGATTAATTAATTAATGACAACTGAAAAATTGTCAAAAGTTTGTTAAATTACTTTCCAAAGAGTTGTTTCACCTCATAGAAAATGGTACAAATTGTAACTGTCAACTAAAACCTGCATTATCCTGTCATCTGCAAAAAGTGAAAGCTTGACTTCATCTTTGCCAATTTGGATGCCTTTGATTTCCTTTTGTTGTCTGATTGCTGATGCTAGAACTTCCAACACTATGTTAAACAACAGCAGTGAGAGTGGGCATCCCTGTCGTGTTCCTGATCTCAGGGAAAAAGCTCTCAGTTTTTCCCCATTGAGGATGATATTAGCTGTGGGCTTTTCATAAATGGCTTTTTTGATCTTTAAGTATGTTCCTTCTATCCCGACTTTCTCGAGGGTTTTTATTAAGAAAGGATGCTGAATTTTGTCAAATGCTTTTTCTGCATCGATTGACAGGATCATATGGTTCTTATCTTTTCTTTTATTAATGTGATGTATCACATTGATTGATTTGCGAATGTTGAACCAGCCCTGCAGCCCAAGAATGAATCCCACTTGATCACGGTACATAATTCTTTTTATGTGCTGTTGAATTCGATTTGCTGGCATCTTATTGAGAATTTTTGCATCCATATTCATCAGGGATATTGGCCTGTAGTTCTCCTTTTTTGCTGGGTCTCTGGTTGAGGAATCGAAGTCATGCTGGCTTCATAGAATGGGTCTAGAAGTTTTCCTTCCCTTTCTATTTTTTGGAACAGCTTGAGAAGTATAGGTATTATCTCTGCTTTAAATGTCTGGTAGAGGGGCGCCTGGGTGGCTCAGTCGGTTAAGCGTCCAACTTCAGCTCAGGTCATGATCTCACGGTCTGTGAGGACACGCATCGGGCTCTGTGCTGACAGCTCAGAGCCTGGAGCCTGTTTCGGATTCTGTGTCTCCCTCTTTCTCTGACCCTCCCCTGTTCATGCTCTCTCTCTCAGTCTCAAAAATAAATAAATGTTTAAAAAAAATTTTTTTTTAATGTCTGGTAGAATTCCCCTGGGAAGCCGTCTGGTCCTGGACTCTTATTTGTTGGGAGATTTTTGATAAGTGATCCCATTTCTTCACTGGTTATGGGTCTATTCAAGTTTTCTATTTTTTCCTGTTTGAGTATTGGAAGTGTATGGGTGCTTAGGAATTTGTCCATTTCTTCCCGATTGTCCAGGTTATATTTGTTGACATATAATTTTTCATAGTATTCCCTGATAATTGCTTGTATTTCTGAGAGATTGGTTGTAATAATTCCATTTTCATTCATGATTTTATCTATTTGGGCCATCTCCCTTTTCTTTTTGAGAAGCCTGGCTAGAGGTTTATCAATTTGTTTATTTTTTCAAAAAAACAACTCTTTGTTTCATTCATCTGCTCTATAGTTTTTCAGATTTTATATTGTTTAATTCTGTTCTGATATTTATTATTTCTCTTCTTCTGCTGGGTTTGGGGTGTCTTTGCTGCTCTGCTTCTATTTCCTTTAGGTGTGCTGTTAGATTTTGTATTTGGGATTTTTCTTGTTTCTTGACATAGGCCTGGATTGCAATGTATTTTCCTCTCAGGACTGCCTTTGCTGTGTCCCAAAGCATTTGGATTGTTGTATTTTCATTTTCATTTGTTTCCATATATTTTTAAATTTCTTCTATAATTTGCAGATGACATGATCTTATACATGGAAACCCGATAGACTCCACCAAAAGTCTGCTGGAACTAATACATGAATTCACCAAAGTCACAGGATACAAAATAAATGTACAGAAATCAGTTGCATCCTTATACACTAATAATGAAACTGCAGAAAGACAAATAAAGAATCTGATCCCATTCACAATTGCACCAAGAAGCATAAAATACCTAGGGATAAACCTAATCAAAGATGTAAAGGATCTGTATGCTGAAAACTATAGAAAGCTCATGAGGGAAATTGAAGAAGATATAAAGAAATGGATAAACATTCCATGCCTATGGATTGGAAGAATAAATATTGTTAAAATGTCAATACTACCCAAAGCTATCTGCACATTCAATGCAATCCCAATCAAAATTGTACCAGCATTCTTCTCGAAGCTAGAACAAGCAATCCTAAAATTTGTACAGAACCACAAAAGGTCCTAAATAGCCAAAGTAATTTTGAAGAAGAAGACCAAAGCAAGAGGCATCACAATCCCAGACTTTAGCCTCTACTACAAAGCTATAATCGTCAAGACAGCATGGTATTGGCACAAAAACTGACACACAGAACAATGGAATAGAATAGAAACCCCAGAATTAGACCCACAAACGTATGGCCAACTAATCTTTGACAAAGCAGGAAAGAATATCCAATGGAAAAAAAACAGTCTCTTTAACAAATGGTGCTGGGAGAACTGGACAGCAACATACAGAAGAATGAAACTAGACCACTTTCTTACACCATACACAAAAATAAACTCAAAATCGATAAAGGACCTGAATGTGAGACAGGAAACCATCAAAACCCTAGAGGAGAAAGCAGGAAAAGACCTCTCTGACCTCAGCCGTAGCAAGTTCTTACTTGACACATCCCCAAAGACAAGGGAATTAAAAGCAAAAATGAACTATTGGGACCTCATAAAGATAAAAAGCTTCTGCACAGCAAAGGACACAATCAACAAAACTAAAAGGCAACCAACGGAATGGGAAAAGATATTTGCAAATGACATATCGGACAAAGGGCTAGTATCCAAAATCTATAAAGAGCTCACCAAACTCCACACCCGAAAAACAAATAATCCAGTGAAGAAATGGGCAGAAAACATGAATAGACACTTCTCTCTCAGGTGATGCACAGTAAGACAGATTCTGAAGCTTTGATGGGAAATTAATCAAAGCCACTAACCTAGCAGTTCGCAATACTGATCACTCTTCTTGGATGCATTCACTTCTCTGCCTTCAATAACAAGTCTCTCTTACTTTCTTCTGAGTTCTTTAGTTGTTCTGGGAAGCTTGCTCTTTTGTTTCTAAACATCTTGTCTTAGACCTCATCTCTATTCATCCTTAACCGTATTGTCTCATACCAATACAATGCAAATTGCTCATGCAGTTTTAAATTTTCTAGTCACAATTTTAAAAAGAAGCAGAAAGATTCAGGTGAAATTAATTTTCATAACATATTTTTGTAACCAATATGTCCAAAATGTGATCATTTCAATATTTAATCAATATAAAAATCACCAAGAGATTTTACATTCTTTTTTTCGCGTTAACTCTTCAGACTCCAGTATATATTTTATGCTTACAGCACATCTCAACGTAAACTATTTTTATTTCAAAGTGCTCAATAACCATATGTAGTTCATGGTTACTGTACTGGACAGTGTGGGTCTGTAACACCATTCTAGATGATCTCATCTGTTACCATAAACTTCCAAATCTTTGTCTTAAGCATAGACATTTCTTTTCTGCTCCAAACTCACCTAAAGGATGGCCAAACAAACATGCCATACAGACACCTGGAATTTTTAAAAAGTTAATGTAAATATGGTATCATTAGTGCTGCTCAAAGATATTTTAGTTTTCCTCTTTCTGGCACGTGGTAGAATTGTACTCTCCCGCCCCTATGAGGTTAGGGGTAGATCTGTGACTTTCTTTGGCTAATGAAATTTGACACAAAGCAATGTGTGCCATTTCAAGACAATAACCTTTAAGAAACAGAGCTGATTCACCATGATCCCTTTGCTCTGAAATAGACCATAGATGCAGCGGAGGGTGTGGTATCGAACCAGCAATATTCCTTAGCATGGAGCAGAGTCTCCAGCTGGTGCTGTTAGTATGATAAAAAAATAAAGCTCAGCTTTAAGTCAGTGGAATTTAAAGAGTCATATGTTTCTGCCACATAACCTAACCTGCTCTGATGAACACAGTTAGCAATATTGCATCTAGACCTAGTGATCTATGACTTCACTTTTGATAACTGAGTAATCACACAGATGAACAAAAGTAAAAGCTATTGGCAACATAATTCACAAAATAAAACTATGGTACTAAAGGACCATCAGAAAAAAACATAAATTAGGGGGGGTGGGAAATTCTCTACAAGGAAGTCAAGAAGGAAACTAGCCTGTCTTACAGTTACTGTGGTAGAGAGAGCAGGTGCGATCTCACATAATTCCATTTTCCCATGATATTCACAATCCCTGAGCCAGTTGCTATCTGATAGTACTTAGCTCTATTCCTTCCTTACTGCCTGGAGCTAGCTTGCCTGGAGCTTGCCTGGAGCTATAATCCTGAAAAACACATTTCCCAGATTCTCTTGCCACTTGGTTAATGATTGGGTTCTACCGAAAGAAGGTGCTGGTAGAAGATTGGAAGGTAGGAGGCAAGGAGAAGTTGCTTTGCTCCTGGCTTGGGCAGTAACAGTGTGTGGCTTCAGGAAACTTCCTGATGTACTTCAGGAAGAAAAGTACGGATCCCAGGATGAAAGAAATAACAGGAGAAAAGAAAATGGCAGACAAGTAGATAGATATTGACTATGAGATAATAAAAGTGTTTAATTTGTTTTTTAAGATAAAATCCTTAGAAACAATAGTATAGAAGTTGGAAATAGGCTAATAGCGTTGTAAAGTCTTTGTATGGCTTGGAGGAAGTTAGGGAAAAAGACACACTGATTAATTTTAGAGTTGGGATACATGTTAAAATACACAGGGTAACCATTAAGAAAGGAGAAAGGGATTTCATAATTTCCAACCTAATAAGGGAAAAAAGTGGCATGAGAAAAATAATATTAAAATCATTTTTTTAAAGGGCAGAGTGTGGGATATCTGGGTGGCTCAGTTGTTTGAGCATCTGTCTTTGGCTCAAGTCATGATCTCACAGTTTGTGGGTTCGAGCCCCACATCAGGCTCTGTGCTGACAGCTCGGAGCCTGAAGCCTGCTTCAGATTCCGTGTCTCCCTCTCTCTGCCCCTCCCCTGCTCATGCTCTGTCTCTCTCCCTCCCTCAGAAATAAACATTAAATAATTGCTTAAAAAAATAAAAATAATAATAATAATAACAAAAGGCAGAGTGGGCACATTATGTTAAGTGAGATAAGTCAAAGACAAGTACTATCATGTTATCACTTAAATGTGGAAGCTAAAAAAGCCAAACTCTTAAAAACAAAGAGTAAAATAGTGTTTATCAGGGGATAAACTATGTGGGGGAGGGTAAGATAGATGTTTAAGTATACAAACTTGCAATGAGAATTAAATAAGCCCTAGAAATCTCATGCACAGTATAATGAATATAGACAATAATATCCTCCTGTATTCATCACACTTGCTAAGAGAGTATAACTCAATTATTCCAACCACTAAAAAGAAAGGCTAATTGTGTAATGTGATAGAGGGGTTAAACATAGCTACCATAGCAATCATATAACATCATATAAATGTTTCAAATAAACATGTTGTAGGGGCACCTGGGTGCCCTTGGTTAAGTGTCTGACTTCGGCTCAGGTCATGATCTCAGGGTTCATGAGTTCGAGCACCACATCCGGCTCTGTGCTGACAGCTCTGAGCCTGGAGCCCGCTTCTGATTCTGTGTCTCCCTCTCTGTCTGTTCATCCCCCACTGGCGCTCTGTCTCTCTGTCAAAAATAAATAAACTTAAAAAAAATAAACATCTTTTATACCTCAAATTTATATAATGATATATGTCAAAAATATTTAATAGATTAAGGGAAAAAAGCAGAGAGGGCAGATGTCAAGACTAAAAGAAAAGGAAGTAAATAGAAAATCAGAAAAAATCAAAAACACAAAGTTAAATGGAAGAAATAAGTCTAAATATATCAATAAATGCAATTAATTAATGCACATAGACCAAATTCGGCTATTAAAAAGCAAAATTTTGTCAGGCTGTATAAAAATAATGTAACTATAGGTTATTTATAAGAGCTAACTCTAAAACAAAAAGCAAAACTGGAAAAAAAGATGTAACTGGAAAACACTAACAAAAAATCTGGGGTTGCCTAATTTTAAATCACATAGAATAGATTTTTAGGGCAAAAGCTTTATAACAATAAAGAGAGTCACTAATATTGATAAGTGTTTACATTCAGCAGGAACACTAACAGTTCTAAACATGTATACACTTACTAACATAGGTTCAACATCCATAAAGCAAAAAAAGAAAATTCACATAATGGAGATTAACACATCTCTTTCAATAATGATAGATTAAGCAGTCTAATATTTAGTAAATAAATAGAATATTTGAGCATACAATTAATAAGCTTGAGCTGATGAACATATATAAAACCTTACACAAAATATTTGGAGTGCCTACCTGCTAAAATTGCTGATATATAGTATAGACCACAAAGTAAGTTTCCATAACTTTAAAGAACTGATATTATACAGTTTACAGTTTGAGAAATGCAGTGCAATTAAGCTAGAACTTGAGAACAAAACGTAACTGGAGAAAATCCACACATCTGGGAATTTTAAAACCCATGCACTTCCAAATGAGTTTAAAAAGAAATCAAACAAATATAGAGAAAACATTTATAGTGTTTTATGTTATAGTGTTTATGAACATTAGCCCAGACTTCCTCTCCTGTCCACTAAATAATACCATTCACCATGCAGCATAAATCATTATATGGCTATTTAACTTTGGACCCCTTTCAATAAAATCTGATTATCTCATTAAAAGCTGGGCCCGAAGGTACATGGAGCATATGTGTGTGCATGCTCATACATCATGCCGTGTGTGTGTGTGTGTGTGTGCAAGGTCTATTATAAATGAAAATTGTATATATACATGAAAATAATTTCATCAGTGTCAGTAAACTAGTATCAGGATTTGTGGAAGAGAGATTAAAGATCACTCGGTTTTATTTTATTTCCTCTAAGTTTCAAAGCTCTTTTGACTAACAAACATCCAGTGTGACCATACCAATGAAGACTATAATTTGATTTATGTGAGCGGTGTAAGTAAAATATTGAAACAGATCCTGCCAAGAAGTGGTTTGAAATGTTCAAAGACCTAATGAAACCAAAGAGAATTCCCTCGAAGAAAGAGCGGTCCTTTGTGCTAACTGGTCAGCTGTACTTGCCCCCAGCCGCACAAAAGGACTTTGCTCGTGCACCAACCTAGGATGGTGACTTCCCCACAGACACGTAATGTCCAGTAGCTGAAGGGCTTGCACGAAGCATTTATGCCCTCATTCCAGATTGAAGAGAACATACATCTGGCACTGTTATGCTTGACTGGTGCTAGCTTGTGGCATATGAATGGCTGAGGAATAAATTTAGGGACATTATTAACCGAGACCAAAATGTGCCACTCTATTTCACCGGCTTAAAATAACAGCTCCTGTTTTTCTAAGGCGTAGTTGTCTTAATATTCTAGAATGTGCATTTCAATATCAGTTAAAGATAGACACAGGAATGATGACAATAACATTTCAACAGCAGCTTGATGTAAAACATGAAATGAAAGCAATGACTAAATAGAAAAATCAATCACATTTCATGAATAATGTGAAATTTATAACCAAGTAACTTGTAAACCAGTTCTTTAGAATATGTATATGTGTATATATATATATATATATATATATATATATATTTTTTTTTTTTTTCTAACAAACCAAAAAAAGAAATTCAGGGATTTTAAATGGATAATTTGAAAGACATATAAGGATATCTGAATTTGAGAGAGAGCCATTTATGTGGGGCAGTTTCATGATGCAGAATAAAAACCCTCTAATGAACATTTTAGGGTCTCAGGGCACAGATATCATCCTACCTGCTAGGGGATATAAAGAGACACGAAATGTGTGCTTCCAAAGACCATACAATCCAGAGAGAGAAATTATGTATGCAGTCAAGGCTGGCACCAGGGTTAAAACAGCAGGAATGAAGACAAGACAATGGGTGCAAGAAATATTTTATAGACAGAATCCAAAAGACTTGGGGATTCACTGGGTGTGGAAGAAGACAAGAGTAAGAAACAGAATATGTATGATGGGTGACATCATTAACAGGATGGTGACCAAGCAGGATCAAGTTTGGGTGAAAGGCATGATGTTTATGCTTTGGTGCTTAAATAGTTTAATTCCTCTTACTACAAGTAAAATATCTGAAATTGTGGGGGGAAAGGAGGACTTTTTAATAATGGCTAATTAGAACAAAGACTGGGGACAAGAGTGACTGTTTCTTAACTCTTAAGTACCCCAGCTGGTAAGAAAAAGAAAGAAGCTGCCTCCCCTATACCTCAGCTCTCTTAAGCCCAGAGCAGGGGGTACAAATGTGGGGGAAGGCACCGTAGTTACTATGCCTCCTAAAAGGGGGTCATTTAGGGGTGCCTGGGGTGTTCAGTCAGTTAAGCGTCCGACTTCGGCTCAGGTCATGATCTCGCGGTCTGTGAGTTTGAGCCCAGAGTTGGGCTCTGTGCTGACAGCTCAGAGTCTGGAGCCTGCTTCGGATTCTGTGTCTCCCTCTCTCTGTTCCTCCCCTGCTCACGATCTGTCTCTCACTCTCTCAAGAACAAAAAAACATTAAAATAAAGGAAGTCATTTAGACTGAATTTTGAACATTATACAGTCTCTGATTATGTTGCTGCATACCACGCTGAATATTTGATCAACAGATTTGGAGTTGAGAGGTTCTACCTTTCTTCATCTCCAGAAAATAATATCTATATCTATATCTATATCTATATATGAGCTTTGTCTTGGAAAAAAATTGTTTTAACTGAGTATACAGGATTCGTGGAAAAGGTTGAAGGTGCAATTTTTTTTTTTTTATTTTTTTTTTCAATGTTTATTTATTTTTGGGACAGAGAGAGACAGAGCATGAACGGGGGAGGGGCAGAGAGAGAGGGAGACACAGAATCGGAAACAGGCTCCAGGCTCTGAGCCATCAGCCCAGAGCCTGACGCGGGGCTCAAACTCCCGGACCGCGAGATCGTGACCTGGCTGAAGTCGGACGCTTAACCGACTGCGCCACCCAGGCACCCCGAAGGTGCAATTTCAAATCAATGAAGAATGAAGCAAATGGTTCAAGTGATCAAATCCTATTGACTTGTTATACATTACACATAGAATTGTATGATCATAAAAACACACTTTGTCTTTGCATGAAAAACTATACTTTGATTTGTTGTAGATGGCCATGTCAGTTACCTATTACTAATTACTAAAGATCAAGGATTATATCTGATGAAATTTATCTTCACAGAGCTTAGTCCAGAATCAAGGGCATGAGGACGTATAAACATTTATTGATAAATGAGAAATAGTTTGATAGGTCATGTAAAACCATAAAAGCTTTCCATTTCAAACTGAGATTTGAACAAATGTGTTTAAGTCATTGAGACAATAGTTTCTACTTAGCTATTCTATGTCCGAACTTTGTCCACTTATCTATTATCATGGATAGTCTGAAATACAGTGGGAAAATCAGACAGAGGCAAAGTCTGGGCCACTGAGTCACTTATTCACATTCATTGTTTTAGCTCCTGGGCTCACATGCTTCATCCTTTTATATATGTCCCAAATTTCATAGCATCAAGAGGGGGATCAGGTGTTCTAAAACCTTCTACAGATGGGTTATCCCCATTCATAGACTGAACTAGTGCTAGGGACCGATGGATTTCAATGTTGATCCAAAGTCATGATGAGATTTCTCCTGCTCCTTTTGCCACAACCAAGCAACAGAAGAATGGCCAAGATGTGAAACGTCTCAAGCTTGAGACTAAAGCCAAATTGCTCTGTTGACTATTACCCTACCCCCATAGGTGTGGTGATGACTTTGGTCCAGTGTTTCCCCACTGGCAAGTATAAGAAAAGACATTTTCAAAAATGGTATGGTGTATTTCCCATCACCAGGATGCCAAGTTTACATTTTAGGAGGATTTTTGTGTATGTACATGTTCTGAAGTCAAAGAGCTTAATTTGAGCAAATTATAATCTAGAATAACAGATAAACTTATTCAGTTATAAATTCATCAATAATCATGCCATTTTCACCTTATTAATTCTATGAAATGTATATTGGTGTTTTTTTAAAAAAATTGTCTTGTGGGCCTGCATCTCATCAGAAAATATAAAAGTAGTAAAAAAAAAATTTTTTTTCAAATACTGGGCAACAATTAACTTTCTATTAACTCTAAGTCAAACTGATAAGCATCCAAATTAAATGATCAGCCCTACTTGTGCGCTTAGCTCAAGAAAGATGCTCAAATGTTGGCCTCACATTTTGTTATAATTTTTAAACTAACCACATTTCTTTTTTAAAAATTTTTAAAATGCTTTTATTATTTATTTTTGAGAGAGAGACAGAGCGTGAGCAGGAGAGAAGCAGAGACAGAGGGAGACACAGAATCTGAAGCAGGCTCCGGGCTCCAAGCTGTCAGCACAGAGCCTGATATGGGTCTTTAACTCATGAACCCTGAGATCATGACCTGAGCTGAAGTTGGATGCTTAACCGATTGAGCCACTCAGGTACCCCAAGCTAACCACATTTCTAATTGTGTTGTCTCTTAAGTCCAGTATATGAGGAAAGAAAAATATGAAGGAAACTGGAGAAATTAAATCTCCCACACAGCAGAAACAAGAAACTGGGTAAATATTTGGTCAGGAAAGCCATTCCCTCTACGATAGAGGTACAACCTGGGTGGTCCATTCAGTAATCATATGGGGATTGCCCACCAGTTCTTGGCCATTGTGTCTGTCTTCCACTCTCACCCCAAGTCAGTTTTTTGACCTTTAATTTAATTAATTGATTGATTAATTTTTATTTTGAGAGAGACAGTGCAAGTGGGGGAGGGGCAGATAGAGAGGGAGACAGAGTAGGCTCTGTATTGTCATCACGGAGCCAGATGTAGGGCTGAAACGCACAAAGCTGTGACATCATGACCTGAGCCGAAACCAAGAGCTGGAGGCTTAACCGACTGAGCCACCCAGGTGCCCCTATTAACCCTTAATTTAATTTTATTTTGTATTTACTTTTTTTTAATGTTTGTGTATTTTTGTGAGAGAGAGAGAGAGAGAGAGAGATAAAGTGAGTGAGCAAGGGAGGGGCAGAGAAAGAGGGAGACACAGAATCCCAAACAGTCTCTGAGCTGTCAGCACAGAGTCAGTCCCACACGGGGCTCAACTCAAACCATGGGATCGTGACCTGAGCCGAAGTCGACTGTTAACCACCTGAGCCACTCAAGTGCTCCCCCCAACCCCTGTTTTAAATGCTTCTTCAAAAGCTACTGCACAGGAGGAATACTTTAAAGCATCTCAGAAGTGATGCTTTTTTTTTTTTTTTTTTCCAAATTTCACGGTTTTGGTGAACAGTCCACAACTAAATCCATGGCCCTCTAAGTGGAAATTCTCTTTCAAGAGATTCTCAATAGCACTTCTCAGAATGAAGACCTAGGAGTCTGGGATACACATATACTATTCTTCTGGAAGAATGTATGCCAACCAGTAAAGGGAGAGTCAGTAACAGCTGTGGTACATGTGGTGGTAACAGCAGCAGCAATAGTGTTGCTGAACCTCTGCTGAGCTGAGCCCTTAACTCAGGACGGGCACTGTTGGAGACGCTTTGTATGTTGCCTTACTCCATTTCACAGCCTCCCTGTGAAGTGCGAGCTGTTATCACCATTTTACTGAGGCGCAAAGAGCGGAAGTCCCTCACGCAGGGTCGCATAGTTTGGAAGCTGTAGAACATAATGCCGTCTCTCACCATTATCGATCCTCAGTACTAAGTTATTCTCTCGAATATTTTAAAAACGCGCCATTTACCCTTAATGTTACAACTCCATTTATCTTTAATCATGATGTCCTACACCTCTCCTGTACTTTTCATTGAATTACTCTACTTAATGTTTATGTGCTACGTGCAAGTCTCTTCCGGTAATCCTATTTCTGAAATCATCTGTTATTGCATACTTTCTGGTTAAACATTTGGTTTTGTGTTGAGTCTTGTATTTAGTAGCAAAAGCAATTAAATGATGGAAATACTGACCTTAAAACAAAAACTATGAGCTGCAGATATTATTTACGCTTACTCAAAGTTTTGTTTTGTTTTGTTTTAATGTTTATTGATTCTTGAGAGAGAGAGAGAGACAGAGTGTGAGCAGGAGAAGAGCAGAGAGAGAGAGAGGGAGACACAGAATCTGAAACAGGCACCAGGTTCTGAGCTGTCAGCACAGAGCCGGATGCGGGTCCTGTACCCACAAACCATGAGATCATGATCTGAGCTGAAGTTGGACACTTAACCGACTGAGCCACCCAGACGCCCCTGTTTATTCAAAGTTTTAGGTGGATGAGTAGATATCTATGCCTCTTTTTTTTATTTTATTTTATTTTTTTTTAGAGAGAGAGAGAATTCACAAAAGGGGAGAAGGGCAATGGAAGGGGGAGAGAGAGAGAGAGAGAGAGCGAGAGAGAGAGAGAGGAGAGAATCTCAAGCAGGCTCCACTGTCAGCACAGAGCCTGATGTGACTCGAACCCGCAATCCTACGATGATGACCTGAGCCAAAATCAAGAGTCAGACACTCAACTGAGTGAGTCACCCAGTATCTATTCCTCTTATGATCACAGGAACCATTGCAATGAATGAAAAACCATTTGTGCAATACATTTGGTTTCCATTTCTTCTGGATATCTTATGGACCCTCATGCCCTTCCTTGGGCACATCAAGCTGACAGGCTTCAAATAGGAATGTCAAAAAGCTGCAGACATTCCTGGCAGTGTATCTTCAGAGTCCAGAGATTAAGCTCAATTGAGATCTTTTTTTAAAGTTTGTTTATTTATTGTTAATCATCTCTACACCCAAAGTGGGGCTCGAACTCACAACCCCAAGATCATGAGTCACATGCTCCCCTGCCTGAGCCAGCCAGCAACCCCTCAGATATATTTGAGTCTGCTGACCTCCTACAATAATAATGTAGGTACTCAATAACAAGGTTTAAAACTTAGCCTTTTTACCAGTAACTGCTTGGAATTCAATCACTTAAATTTTACTCCCCCCACTTCCTCTTAAATATTGAAAAACAATATAAATCCATTTTAAATCGGGTCAAATATTTCTTCAGGAAATGAGAAACACTCCCTGGAGGCTATTCTTTCTTTCTAGACTGTGGACAATGTATCATGAGAGATCCTTAGTGCTAAAATGCACTGGACACCATTACAGGATTTCCCGTGTAATAAATTGTGCTAATTTATATGCCATTAATGGAGCGATAGGAACAAAGGAAAGTGTATAAATGGAAATAAGCCTCCAACAATTAAGGCGTTTGAGGTTACCAGCTGCTCCTGTGTAGCTGGCTGTGGATATTTCCATACAGACGGGCCCTGGAGAAATTAGACTGGCTTCTTGCCAGCAAACTGGACCCAGGAACATGACCCAAGTGGCTGGGCTTATTCTCACAGTTTCCTTGAGTGCCAGCTTGAGTTGAAAGAAAGCCATATGGAATACAACTAGAGTTCTGGAACCCTCAGTCTGATGCCCACCATCTCTTCCTCCCCCATCAAAACTCCAGGCTCATGGAAAGCAGTAGAGCTCTGCCAGCATTGGCTAGCTTTTCTGCCCTGAACCACAAGGGGTTGATCTGAGAATGCCACAAAGTGGCAGAGGAAAGCCATTTGATTCTAGTCTGTTTCCATTAAGAAATATTTGATGAGGAGGAGAAAGGTAAGGATAATAAAAATGCACTGACAGCAACAACAATAAAAACAAAAATGCACGATATTTTAGTTTGTAGTTCGTCAGTGTTACCCATGAGAAAGAAGATTTTATTTCATAAGTCATTAGTATGAACTTAATCAACAGAACCCACATAGTTACCTTAACAAACAATCTGGAATAAGTTAAAGATAATAAATAAATAATGCATTAAATTATTAATTCCATCATCTCTAATGGATCAAGACCAAGCTAAGCTAAAGTTGAGTGCATCTTGCATTTTGCAGGCCTTACACATCTCAGTCATATCACTCTTTCTCGCCCCTCATTCATGATCTGATTTCACCCTTACAGCAACTTGGTGAGTCAGACACTGTGGGGATCACTTGCATTTCTATATTTCAGATATCGAGATTGAGACAAGAAGAGGTTCAAGACTTGCTCAAGGTCAGGCAGGCAGGTGTTGAGGTCTTAGGTTTCCTAAACCCAAGGCCAGCACCCTCTCGAACTCTCCAAGCTATTTCAGGAGTTTTAGTGCAGGTTATGCAGTTTTAAGGCTGTATTTCCACGATAAGAAAAAGTCACTGGAAAAGTCTAAACATCCATAATTACGGTTTTTTGAACCCTCATCAGTCTGATCTTCTGAATTAATTCACCTCGCTCTGAACTGAGCAGAGGCACAGACTTCACTTCCCTAAATTTCCCTTCCTGGGGTCCCAGAGCATGTTCCCTAGAAACAGGATTGTTGGTGTTGTGCTCAGATCTTGTCACACAGACTCTGGTGACTCTCGTGCTCTTGCTCTGACTCGTATGTACAATCTACCTAGGCTCTTGTGATAAAGATCCTCAAAGTCATTACTCTGAGCCTTCAAATAGGTCTTGTCTTTCTTCTTTATCAATGATTAATGATCCACATGAGCTTGCCTTTGGCTTTTCTTATTTTTTTTGTTCTTCCTATTTTATAATGCACATAGCCTTGAGTAAACCAGGCTTATCCAAGGAAAAATTATTGGCCATTCATCTCCTGGCCATCTATAAATCTTCATCATCCAAGCTGCCTTTGTGTTTACCCCTGAATGTGTTTTCTGCTCTCTTTCTAACAAATATTCTTTACTTCATTTCACCCCCTACTCCAGCCTCTAGTTTTACTGGCCAAATCTCAGCTCAGCAACTGTTGCCCATCTCATTTTTCCCAGGGGATGTGCTCGGGCCCTAAGGCAACATGTGATTAAAAAAAAAAATGTTTGTTTTGGTCAGAGAATCATTGCTATTTTTGGCATACAACTAAGCATACGTAGGCATATATTCTTTCCTCAGAACACTTTCTGTCAAAGATGCCAGTGGCATGAAAGCTTGAATAATATTTCAAGAGTGATGAAATTTAGCAGTATGAGCTCCTATCCAGAAACCTGGGGGATCTCTCCAATGGATCAAACTAGTGGTTTGATTTCAGGTCTGTGATCTTGTGCTGAAAGAAACTATAAATAAGTAAGTAAATAAAAATATTAATATAAGTATACAAAGTGAAGTGGTGAAACTATAGGGTCTTGACATGTTCTATAGAAACAGTGGAACTGTTGCAGATCCCACGAAGCCCGTTCCATTTCTAGTTGAATAGAGCTGAGCCCACAAGTCTTCCTACATCTATCTCTCTTCCTCCTATTAATTTGTATCGGCCTGACCTCCTTACCTCTAGCCAGTGCTACACTGCGCAGGGCCCGTCATGAGGTAAGATCAGAAATTCAATGTAGGCATTTAGAAACTCTAAAGCAGTTTTATGTCTATTAGTCTAATAGCCGAAAAAATGTATTATCATTATATGTTTTTAATTTTAAAAATTCATTTTCTAGTAATTCATGATCTATTTTATAAAAGCATAAGCCCACGATGGGTTGGCATTTTGTTGTTAATGATCCTTCAGACGGTTTGGGAAACACAGTTCTGACAGTGCCCCCATTTGCCCATCAAATTATCAAATTTGATATAGAACAATAACACCTGTGTAGGCAAGTATGGGTAGAATCTTGCCCTTTCCTAGGCTTTGGCTACAATATCATATGTATTCACAGAGTGTTTATAGAAGTGTGGTGTCAAAGGAGAAAATGGTTTGTTGAAGAACTGAAAATGGTTCTGTCTGACAAGCACTTCAGGCAGAGCCTGAGGGGGTGAGAGGGGAAACAAGGCAGCAAGGGTGATGGTTGCCTACACTAGGGTAGTAATTACAGTGGGTATAGAGACATATTGAAGATATAAACAGACAGGACCTGGTTTTTGACGGGGGAATGGGGATGAAGGAAAAGAAGTCAAGAGAGACTTCCACGTTCTCCAAGAGTGTTGGCTGCATGACTGAGGCATACTCAACAGGAGTACAGCATGGTTTTTATCAGCTGTATTGTTCACCTCTGCCCACCCAGCCAAGACAATGCAGAGCTTTGTATTTTGCAATGTACATATGAAAACTATATTTTTCCATTTTCCAAATATAACAGTGCATCATAAGACCCACCGTGCTTTTTCAAGCCTTACAGAGTAATGCGTGCTCTGTGGTTTGGGTGCCATCTTTCTGCCCCACCAAGAATGTCTGGTGAAAAGGATAGTAAGTAAAAAGGAAAGAAAGCTTGGAGGCAGGCAGACCCGGGCTCAGGCCCTAGATTCTTTTCAGATAAAAGTAAAATTGGCCAAGTCACTTCCACCACCTAAGTTTTCGTTTCTTTACTCTTTTTTTTAATCATATTTTTTACTTTTTTTAATTTACATCCAAATTAGTTAGCATATAGTGCAATAATGATTTCAGGAGTAGATTCCTTGGTGCCCCTTACCCATTTAGCCCATCCCCCCCCCACAACCCCTCCAGTAACCCTCGCTTTGTCTCCATATTTATGAGTCTCTTCTGTTTTGTCCCCCTCCCTGTTTTTATATTATTTTTGTTTCCCTTCCCTTATGTTCGTCTGTTTTGTCTCTTAAAGCCTTCATATGAATGAAGTCATAAGATTTTTGTTTTTCTCTGACTGACTAATTTCACTTAGCATAATACCCTCCAGTTCCATCCATGTAGTTGCAAATGGCAAGATTTCATTCTTTTTGATTGCAGAGTAATACTCCATTGTATATATATACCACATCTTCTTTATCCATTCATCCATTGATGGACATTTGGGCTCTTTCCATACTTTGGCTATTGTTGATATTGCTGCTATAAACATAGGGGTGCATGTGTCCCTTCAAAACAGCACACATGTATCCCGTGAATAGATGCTTAGTAGTGCAATTGCTGGGTCGTAGGGTAGTTCTATTTTCACTTTTTTGAGGAACCTCCATACTGTTTTCCAGAGCGGCTGCATGAGCTTGCATTCCCACCAACAATGCAAAAGAGATCCTCTTCTCTGCATCCTCGCCAACATCTGTTGTTGCCTGAGTTGTTAATGTTAGCCATTCTGACAGGTGTGAGGTGGTATCTCATTGTGGTTTTGATTTGTATTTCCCTGATGATGAGTGATGTGGAGCATTTTTGCATGTGTCGGTTGACCATCTGGATGTCTTCTTTGGAGCAGTGTCTGTTCATGTCTTTTGCCCATTTCTTCACTGGATTATTTGTTTTCTGGGTGTTGAGTTTGATAAGTTCTTTATAGATTTTGGATCATTCTTTCCTCTTAAAATGAGGATAAATATGCCTATTTATTTTAACTTGTGTGGTGGTATAAGAAACATTTACTACTTCACTCACTCAATAACACTTACCCTGCATCTGTATGTGCCAAACACTGCAACACGCAGAGCATTCGTGGTTAGTGAACAAAACAGATGTGGTGAGCAGCTGTGTAAAAATAAACAAGCAACCTAATGGTAATAATAGACTTTATAAATGGTAAATGCTACAAAGGACATAGCAGGATGCCGTGAGAAAGAGTAACTAACCTGGGTGGGCAGGGGGAGCATGTTGAGAGGGCAGGGCATAGATGCGCCAGAAAAGATCTTGCTTTGGAGGTGATATTTAAGATGAGGCCTGGAGAAGAAGCCACCGATGTTCCAGTGACTGAGAGAAAGGACGTTCCTAGAAGAAGGATCAGCGAGTACGAAGAGACAAAAGAGCCATGTGTCTAAGGAGGCTGTGTTGCCAGAGGCAAGCGATGGAGTCGTGTGAGATGAGGGTGAAAAACAATAGGAGAGTTATAGATCATTTCTCAAGTTTTGACAACCACCCAGAAGGTATTATACCTCTTTTTTTACAGTTGACAAAAATGAGGCTGAGGAGTTAAAACCTTTGACCGACTACCTGGAGCCACCAGATGGTGGATCTGAGCACGGGACCCAGGGCTGGTTGGCTCCAACGTCCGTCCTGTTCCTGAGGCCAGTTTGCCCCACTGGTATTCTCTCAACCACCAGAGATACATAGTCTGTGCCCTGGGAGGGCCTCTTGTTATAATAGTCAAGACGAGATACTCAAGGGCTGGCTCCCTAAAGGAATGTGTTGTTTGATTTCATGCAAAGAAATGTACGTATAGAATCCCACTCTTAGTCCCAGGAGCTTCTCTAATGGGAAGAGAAAATGAGGTCAGTGGTTCACAGAACCTCTGTCATAAGAGAAAGGAGATTTAGAAAAGTGGGCTTGAGAAATGCAGAGTGCTCTGGACTGCCAGGTCTAACTTTATCTGTATGCTCCAGTATGAGGGATATGACGGACTACATTGACATGGCATTGGGGACAAAACCCACCACATTAATTACTTAGCATAATAAGGGTAAATCGTTGTCATGTTGACTCCCACTTTATAAAACATCTAGTCTATAATTGAAGGCATGGCCTGATGTCTCTCTTTGTCTAGCACCACACCGGCTCTGAGGAAAGGGATGTCTGGGGTCTGAGTCGCTCCCACAGTCCGATAGACAAAGTTAGTGGGCACTGAAGGGTGACAAGCACAGACACAGCAGATCTGAATCGTGCTTCATTTGGCTCCTCGGAGTGAGTTCTTCCTGATTTGGTGCCCTTGGAAAATCTGTTGTGAGACCTGAAACAAAAAAAAAAAACACACACAAAATGAAATTAATATTTTCCCCAGAAAGGAGGTGGGGAAATGACATGGAAAAACATAAAGAAAATGCAATGAGTCACGGGATTGTGGTCAGTGCCTTGATTTATAATACTAGTACCTAGCATATGCCTGGTAAATTAAGTTCAAATGGGGCACAGAAAACCAATCCCTTCACCAGAGCCTTATCACATAACATTATTATAAAGCACACACTGTCACCAGGAAGGAAAAACGCATGCTGTAGAAATACATCTCTGAACATCTCAAAAAATACCCTCTTGTTGGGGAGAATTTGTTTCTCAAACAGAAAATTAAATGGGCCTTTGCAGTAACTCATTTTCTTTTCTTCTAATGACGTGTAATCATTCTGCCTTTATTTTCTGTTTCTGTTCCTGCCAGTTTTAAAATGTGTATTGTTTCTTCAGCTCACCAAAATAGAAATAATTTGAATCTTAGTAAAGGCCCATTCTAAGATATTACACATGCAATAGTTTACATTTCTGTTAATAGAATAGAAATTTACATAAGGAAGTACTTAAGAAAAAACCTCCACGTCACTCGTGCTGCATGGTTGTACAGGCCCTTATTTCTACATTCAATATAACTAACATCCTGGGCATTTGTTCCTAAAGGGAACGTTTTTTATGATAGCAGTAAAGGGATATATCAGAGGACAAACCAGCCAGTATCTTGTGGGATCAAGTCTATTGTTTCCTGATGACCTGAAAAACTCTGTGTTTTAGACACTCATCAGATTGACAGGGAATTTCTCCCAGTAGGGATGGCAGTTTAACATATAGTTCTAAAGGTTACTAGGATAATGAAAAAAAGGAAATGCAAGAAACTGCTTTGTAAAACTATCCAGGTAACTATTTTTCTGCGAGAGTCTGTTTCCTTGTGCCCAGTTCCCTGATGTCATGAGAAACTCAGGACACCAGCCTGAGTGGGAAGTATGAGTGTTGGAGGGAATCTTGGTCCACTGGACATTCCAAAGAAATATGATAACCGGCTCTGCCCCCCACTTGTCAGGACCCCAGCAGACCCCACCCAGATGGAGGAAGGAGGCCAAGTCACTTTGAGATCTTCAAGATAAGTCTGTGATTTACACTAAGACGTAAGATTAATAAGGATAAGGATTTTATCATATTCATACATTATATTATATTCATATTCATACCATATTTAGTACTAGAGTAGTACTCAGCACACAGTGAACACTAAAATATTTAATTATTGGGAAGGGAAGGAAGGAAAGGAGGAATGGAGGAAGGAAAGGAGGGAAGAAGGAAGAAAGGAAGGAAAGAAAGAAGAAAAATCTTTCTACAGGGACACATCTAGCAGGAGACTCAGATTTCCTGGGTTGACAAGTATAATCACTATTATTGCTTGAGTGACATTTGCAGATGCAATGCATAAAAGGGAAGTAAAGAGGTTGGATATTTCCCACCATTTCAGCTTAGAATCAGGGGTTGGGAGGACTTAAACTTTAAGGATGATCTGACAGCACAGTGGTGCAGAGACACAGCAGGCATAGATCTCCTCTACTCTTTGTTCAGAGAGAACAAAGCCCATAACTCGGAGGAGGGGGCCTGAAGCCAGAAAACCGCCACAGAGCCTGCTCTGAAGAGCTCACACACTAGTAAGAGATATACAGCTTGTACATAAGTAAAGGATTAAGAGTCCAAAGAGAGATTCCCATAGAAAGGGCTGTGGGCTGTATTTGATTACTTTAAGTAGTGAACATGGTCGCCCAAAAAGGGGACATTTGAGCCAGACCTGGAAAGATGACAGTGTGTAGAGTTTAGATACCACATCTTGTCCCTTTCAGAGGTGGTCAGACTGTCAGAGAGACTGACATCATCTTTCTCCCACCTAGGTGATGACTGGAGTCACTGGGGAGACAGAGAGCAATGGAAACCACCTCAAAACCCCTGCCTGCTCGAGTTCCTCTATGTTCCCCAGCAGAGCTAGAAAGGGTCATCAAATTCCTGAATTGGAGCACAGGCTTGTCATTTTACCCCTTTAGAGCAAACAGGCCTCAAATCTCACCATCTCCTTGGTTTGGGTTGAAAGCAGACATCCATGGCTGGGATGGGAAGAAGCACAGAAGAGAAGCAGCCCAATTCATCCCAACATCTCAACCAGCATCTTAGGAGATCACATCTATTGTTTCCTTATGACCTGAAAAACTCTGTGTTTTAATCACACACCATATTAACAGGGACTTTCTCAACTAGGAGTGACAATTTGATACATAGTGCTAAGGGTCACTGGGGTAATAAAAAGAGGAAATACAAGATTGCGTTGTAAAATGAAATAAGTCCATTTGTCACCGACCAAGATCTGGTAAGTTCTGGTATCTTCATGACCCTTTGAATTTCACACCATCTTAACTGAAAAATATGTTGAGTTTGTGTTTTATCAGGCTCCTACACTTTTAAACCTCAAGCACACTATGTAGGAAAGCAATAAATGGGGGTATGGAAAGTGGGTTTTGCTTCTGAGAAGGATGATGTGATGAGTCACTATTTAAATGAATCCGCAGAGCTTTGCAAAGTCTTAAAATGGACCATTTAATTGTGAATACCGAGTCCTTAACTTTATAGTGTCTGGAAGAAGATGGTCTCTGTGAAGTGATGGGGGTAAATGTTGCCATGTGATCCTGAGACGAGAACAATAGCCCAAGATGTGAGGAGGAAATTGGTGTCTTGAATTCTGAAATAAATTGCAGCCATCAGGAGCTCTTTGCTATGCCCAAGAATGATGTGTCAGGCAGAAAGGCTCTGTAAGTGCTTTGGTGAGAAAAGTGGGTGCATTCTTTCCATTTGGGGGAAAATAATCTTGACCAAAAAAATGTCTTAAATGCCAAACCAATAGGAAAGGATCATCCTAAGAATCCTCTTGCTTCTTTTTGGTTTTTTTTTTCCTCCTGGGAACTATTTTCTCCATGTCTTGATAACCTGCTTGAGGCAAATTAAATATAGTGTAAGTTTAGGGGCACCTGGGTAGCTCAGTCAGTTAGGCATTTGACTCTTGATTTCGGCTTGGGTCATGATCTCACAGTTCGTGGGATGGAGCCCCACGTCAAGTTCTGTGCCAGCAGCACAGAGCCTGCTTGGTATTCTCTCTCTCCTCTCCCTCTGCCCTTCCCCTGCTTGTGCTCTCTCTCTCAAGATAGATAGATAGATAGATAGATATAGGTATAGCATGAGTTTAAGGCAGTGCTTCTCAACCAGGGTGATTTTGTGCCACCCAGCACTCCCCCAGTGGACATCTAGCAATGTCTGGAGACATTTCTGGTTGTCACAAGCACCTAAAGAGTAGAAGAACCTAAGGAGTAGAAACCAACATACTGCCAAGCATCCTTCAATGTACAGGACTGTCCCCTCAGAGAAGAATTTCTGGTCCCAAATAATAATAGTACTGAGGTTGAGAAACTCTTGTTCAAGATCAATTCTTCTTGCAGTTTTTGAATTATCCAGGTGAGTCATATTTATAATTACTCCTCAGGCCAAAAAGGAATCCTCCACTTACAAGTGATCCACACCTGTCATCTCTATTTCTTGTAAATTTATGAACATGTATTTGCTCACACAACACTGTCGTTGCTATCTGTCTCATGTAATTTCATGAGAAAACAGGCAACTATACTAAAATAAAATCATGATCATGTATCATTTAGTTGGCTACCACTCCCCTGCAGAGCAACATAACAAAGCACATCATAAAGGTAATACCCATATATTCAGGATTACTTCTGATAGTCTTGAACATATATCAGGTCTCAGTGAGATAAATGTATTTCAGGATGCCAGGAATACCAATAAACACAAAAATATGTCAGAGCCTCAGAGAAAACTGCTTTGATTCACATAAGATTCTTTGTTAGGTAAAATAAGAATGGCTACCATGTTCTCGGTGCTTGGTTATTTTGCTGATTTCTCTCCTCAGTGTTTGATGTGATTTATTTTATCTACTACTCAAGGGAGTCCTGAAAGGTAGGCGTCATAGCCTTATTTTAGGGCTGTGTTGTCTCAGGGCTGGAGCAGTAAAGACACATCACCCAATCATAGTGAATTCCAGTGAATCATAATGTTTTCTATTCCACCCTCATCCCCTTTTCAGGGACTGACAGGTACTAAGTAGGAAATAATGGAGGGGACCTTTGGAACCAGAGTTCAAGGCAGAAAAACAGATTCATCGTAGAAGATGGATGGATATTTCTGCACATCGAAGGACTATTTTTCTCTACTCTCTTCAGTCCACTAGGTGAGAAGCCTCTCTCCCTCTGGCTCCAAATAGAAGCCGTATTGAATGGAACTTAAATGGCCACAACCCATGCTGTGGAGGACAAGTAGAGGCAGGTCCTGGGTGGCAGTCAGGAAGGGCAAAGAACCAAAAAGGCATCAAAGAAGGGTTCAAGGAAAGCTCCTGGGAAGCTCTCTACAAATGGGAGGGAGTGGCCACAGGGGGCATCCTAAGAGACAGGATGTACACAAAGGTAGATTAAAAATATATGGGTGTTCATTGTAATATGCTTTCCATTTCTCTGTAGGTTTTTAAAATTTTGAAATAAAAAGTATGGAAACATGCGGTTTTAATATTTACCTGAAGTCAGAAATCCAGATGAAAAATGGCTGAGATTGGGGCACCTGATGGCTCAGTCACATAAGCCTTCGACTTCGGCTAAGGTCATGATCTTGTGATTCATGAGTTCGAGCCCCACGTCGGGCTATGTGCTGACAGCTCGGAGCCTGGAGCCTGCTTCAGATTCTGTCTCCCTCTGTCTCTGCCCCTCCCCTGCTCGCTCTCTCTCTCTCTCTCTCTCTCAAAAATAAATAAACATTAAAAAATTTAAAAAAAAAAAAAGAAAAGAAAATGGCTGAGGAATTCCTAGTGTGAATAGTCTAGCTGCCCCGATCCCAACATTTAACTCTGCAAGTCCAGAAGAGAGAAAGATGTAGGTAATCTATTCATCATCCTGCTATTCAACCAATTACCTGACTCCTCTAAAATCTGGCTGATTCAATTTCATGAATGATAACTTACCTGAGGAAGAATAGAAGTAGAAATCAAGAAAAAGTTTTTCTTCTCTGAATAGATCGATTATATGAAATCAAGAAATTCAGCAATCTCCAGAAAATATAGTTTATGTTACATAAATGACACAAAAGGCCTTAAAATCATAAAGGAAGCCAAAAGGAAATATGCAAATACAGAATTCCAGATTATCAGTGTAAAATACTACCAGAGACCTCTCCCATTTTCCTATGAAAAGCATCAAGCAGGTGCATAAATAACAACATAACACAATCACACCAACTGCAACAAAAAGTAAGAACAGATTTGGAGAAATTCCCACTAAATGTAATCGTGGGGCATAAAAGAAAAATGTATTTCTCAACATCTTGCATTCTGCCTTCAGAAGCAGAACAAAACAAAAAGCACTACAGAAAATAAGAAGTCTTAAGTAAACTCTCCGTTAGCACCTAACACAGATACGTAAAGATGCATAGTTAGGCTAGCAACTCTTAACTGTACAGGGACTGTTTTCTAACCTGGT
This sequence comes from Herpailurus yagouaroundi, assembly GCF_014898765.1. NCBI lineage: Eukaryota > Metazoa > Chordata > Mammalia > Carnivora > Felidae > Herpailurus > Herpailurus yagouaroundi. The sequence goes on along the minus strand of NW_024412434.1, from coordinate 10,236,529 downwards.
CTTTTATTTTCTTTTCTAACCATTTTCTGAGGTTCACATCCCCCTTTCACTGTAGCCCCAACAATGCACTGTGGTAACTTCTCCATGGAGAGCACAAGGTGCTCTGAAATGTACAGCCACCCTCGAAGAAACATTGTTGACACGCAGACAGGAGGAGCCCTGACAGGAGGGCCATTTAGGGAAAGAGCTTTCAGGGTCCACACCCAAACCAAGGAAACTACTTACTTTGGCAGAGTCATAAAATATAATGGGAAAAGTAGAATCTTCTAAGTTGGTGAAGCTTACTAAGTGCCAGTGAAATATCTGCTAATCACATAAACTGTTACATCTGATCTCCACCCAGAAACAAGAGCCAGTTAACATCCAAATGTACACAAAGAGGTACTTAAGACACTTATCTCCCTGTCTGTTGCCTTCCTATACTGCAAATCCTAATACACATCACCGTGAATAGAATCCACGTTTAATACAGAGAGGGAGCATTCTGAAGAAGACTCAGAAGAAAAGCATTTCTCTGCAATAGTTCTACAGAAAATTTTAGAACTCACATTTTTGCTGGCCTCAACAAGTTTGAAGAGGAAGAAATAAGAGCAAAAACCTGGAAGACAAAGTGGCTGAGACAAAGGTGTAGATAAAAAGCAAGCAATCTGAAGATTAAAAGTAAATGCAAGAAAACTAAACATATGAGGTTAAGGTTAAAATTCACATAATATGCAAAAAAAGACAGAATTTTAAATTTAAACCAACATTTAAACAGAAAGTCAAAACAATAATACGGTGTGCCACTTTTCATAATGCATAGGAAAAAAAGGTGAAAATGAAGAGAAAGATATAATAGTTATGTGATGAAAAGAAAAGAGATTCAACCTAATATTTTTTGTCTGCATAAATGCTTCAGAATTTAGAGGAAAACATCAATCCACAGAGTCAGGAAGAATAATTATAATGAGACTGCTGAACACCTAAGACAGAAAAGATATCCAAAACTGATTGGGGAGTAGAGATATCAATTGCAAAGTAACACAGAAATTAAACTGATAGTTGACTTCTCCAAACAACACTGGAAGACAGATGTCAGTGGAGGAAAAATATCTTCAAACTGCTGACTAAAACCAAACAACACGAAAAAACTATTAATGAAGAATTGTATTCTCCATAAAAATATCTTTCAAAACCAGAAAATATTTTAAGATGAGCAGAAACAAAGTTTGTGAACTACATGTACTCAAAAAATATAAATAAGATATATGTATTTTTTAATGTTTATTTATTTTTGAGAGAGAGAGAGACAGAGTGTGAGTGGGGGAGGAGCAGAGAGAGAGGGAGACTCAGAATCCGAAGCAGGCTCCGGGCTCTGAGCTGTCAGCACAGAGCCCGACACAGGGCTTGAACTCACAAGCTGTGAGATCATGACCCGAGCCAAAGTCGGACGCCCAACCGACTGAGCCACCCAGGTGCCCCTAAATAAGATATATTTTAAGAAAAAAATTGAAAGGGTTTACCTGCAGATAAATATAAACAAACACTGGAATGATGAAACAATAATAACAATCTAGTGGGGAGGGGCAAAATAATTAAAATAAGGCAGATAAAGTACAGGACAACAACTGAAAGTTAACTGGATAGAGTACAGTTTGACATACGCTGTTTGAGAAGAGATACGGATGACTTCTGTCTTTGGTAAATTCGAAGTTGAAATTCCAAGGGTATTCACTTTGGTCCCCCTCCCAAATCAGTAGGAAGGGGGAAAAAAAAGAATGAGAAAAACTAACATGCTAATAAACAAGAAAAATGATAAGAATTTATTGAAAGCCCTAAAGGAAGACCTCAATAAATGGAGATAGATGATGTTTATGGCTTATCTCCCTGAAGGCAGGAAGTTTTATTTTTATTTTATTTTACTTTATTTTTTGGTTTATGTGTTTGTTTTATTCACTATTATATAACCAGTATACACAGAGGAGGTGCTCAGTCAGTATTTGTGGAATGGGAAGCTGAATAAATGAATATATGAATTGATAATTGTGAGAAAGGAATATGGTGAAGATATAAATATGGGGAGAATTCTTACACCAAATATGATCTATCAATTCAAAGCAATTCAACTATACTACAATTAAAATAATATAGATTATAGATTGTTGTCATTAGGAATAGGGTTTTCCCCCAATAAATTTGCTAATTAGTTATTTTTTTCATGTAGCTTCTACTGATTAAAAAAATTTTTTTCATGTTTATTTATTTTTGAGAGAGACAGAGACAGAGCATGAGTGTGGGAGGGGCAGAGAGAGAGGTAAACACAGAATCTGAAGCAGGCTCCAGGCTCTGAGCTGTCAGCACTGCAGGGCCTGAACCCATGAACCACGAGATTATAACCTGAATTCAAGTCAGACACTTAACTGACTGAGCCAACCAGGTACTTCCTAGATTCTACAGATTTTTTAATGTTAATATTTCTTAGAAGCTTTATTAAATTTTAGAGGACGGGACGCCTGGGTCCTGTGTGAGGGCCAAATACAGACATCTTAATATGTAAGAATTCAAAAGGTTTGCTTTCAGTGCATCCAAAGGTGCAACGAAAAATAAATTCCTGGGTTTTTGGTTAAAGATGGCTTACTGCATAATTCTTCCCTACCAAGATGGAATAAAATGAAAGTACAGGAATTTAAAATGTGCAAACTCACAATGGTGATGAGAATAAGAAAGAGATTATCATTGGAAAAGAAATTAAAAATCTTTCTAGAAGAAAAATGATGAAGGAGAGAAAACAAATATAGTAGGGCAGAACAACAGGACAAAGCATGCCTTCTGGGGCATGTGGAGAACAATGAAGCCAAAGCACTCTGTGCTTCCCTGAAGAGGGTTAGACTCCCAACAGACAGAGGAGAGCAGTGAAACAAACGGCTACAAGCAGGGGCACGGAAAGCCTGTGGGTGGAAGAGTGTATCCCAACACTATCCCTGTGGACACAACTCAGAAGACTAAGTGTCTGCCTCCTGACGGGAGATCAGAGGCTTCTAAGGTCACGTAGCTTGGGGACGAGGTGGGGAATCCTCATTAGTCAACAGAATGTTTCACCATTACTAGCATGCAGAGTTCTCATTCAGCTTTATTCTTTATATGTCATTAGATATTTGAAGGGTGCCTGGGAGGCTCAGTTGGTTGAGCTTCCGGCTTTTGATTTTGGCTCAGGTCAGGATCTCATGGTTAGTGGGATCAAGCCCCACGTCAGGCTCTGCGTTGACAACCTGGGGCCTGCCTGGAATTCTCTCCCTCTCTCTCTGCCCCTTCCCTGATTGTGCTCTCTCTCTCCCTTTCTCTAAATTAAATAAATACATAAACAAACAGACAAACAAACTTTATATATCATCAGATATTTGAGAAAAAGAACCATATCAATATTAAAGAAAACAGGAGAAAGAGAGAAGACATGACCAAGAAGGAAACAGAGAGGATTAGCACTTTTAAAATCTCTACTAAAATGCTCAGAAATTTTTAAATAACATTGTATCCATATTACAAGAACAGAATGTTACATAAGTTTTCTAATGAAAGGAAGATAAATTTAAGACAAAACAAAACAAAATAAAAAAAAGAGATGGATAATATAAAAAAAGAGGCAATGACTCAATACAGAGTGACTCAATACAGAAACCTAACATCTCTCTAATACATGTGTCCAAAAAGGTGAGAAAAAATTAAGGGGAAATCATCAAAGAAATAATAGAAGAAAAATTTCCAAAGTGAAGGACATTAGCTTCCAGATTGAAAGAGTCTGGAGAGCGTCCAGTAGATGTCCAGTCCTAGCTACATAATTACAAAGTGTCTCCATACTAGGAAGGAGAGGAAGATGTTCAAAGCTTTCAGAGGGGCAAAGAGAGGAAGAGTAACAGACACAGATCATAAAGTGGAGGGGAGAGAAAAAGAGAGAAGGAGCAAGAATGAGAAGCATCACACCTTTCAACTGCAACCCTGTAAGCCGTAAGAACATGGGGAACATCAGGGGCGCCTGGGTGGCTCAGTCGGTTAAGCGTCCGACTTCAGCTCAGGTCACGATCTCGCGGTTTGTGAGTTCGAGCCCGCGTCAGGCTCTGGGCTGATGGCGCAGAGCCTGGAGCCTGCTTCCGATTCTGTGTCTCCCTCTCTCTCTGCCCCTCCCCCGTTCATGCTCTGTCTCTCTCTGTCCCAAAAATAAATAAACGTTAAAAAAAAAAAAAAAAGAACATGGGGAACATCAGCAGGAAGTCCCAGCCAGAGAAGACTCAAGAAGGCAGAGCCGTGAAAGGCCTAGAGAGCAACAAGTCCAGATGAAAGCAGGAGGGCAGATCCCCAGAAGGAAATTTTACTTGGGAGGGAGAAGAGAGATAAAGGGGGGTGGAGGGGGGAGGAGAGGAAGAAGAGGAGAGGGGAGTTGAAATAGTAAACCAAAAATAATAATAGTATATTCCGAGTGCTATTCCAAATTCTTGATAGAGCAATGTTTTCAGTCCTCATAATTACCTATGAGCTAGGTAGTTTTCTTAGACTCATTTTATAAGTAAGAAAATGAAGACACAGAGTTGGCCAAGGCCACACAGCTAGAAAGCGTTGGAACCAGAATTTGAACATGGTAGCTTGACTCCAGAAGCCATGTTCTCATCCCCATTTTCTGTGTCACTATACAAATAAGCTGTGGGGGAGAAAGGTGGGGCTTGAGGCTATAATAAGGGTAAACAACACAATAAGGAAATAAATTCTATTAGAAATTCCAGGGGAAAAAAAAGCTGCATAAGAAGGACTGCAATATTTAATTTGACAGTGAACTGCACTGTCATTGTTACAAAAATATCAACTCTAGAATAATAGAAAAATAGAAATATAACTATATTGGCTTAACAGAGAAGGAAGGAAGTTAATAAGTAATTTAAGAAATGTTAAATCCTCATCCCTAATAGCAGAAAGCAAAGAGACAATGCTTAAAATGGATAAGTCAAGAAAATATCTAGGGACTGGGAGAAAAAAAAGAAAATGTTTAAAGTATCGAGGTATCTATCAAAAGAAACATCTAAAATGATTTTTTTTAAGTTGCTTCTGGGGAGTGGAATGACACTGGGGAGAGACAGGGCTCTGTTTTTAAAATTGTCATTATAAGTATTTATGTCATTTTTCTTAAAGCCGTGTCTTATATTACTTTAACAAAATGAATCAGATCATCTTTAAAACTAAAGAGCATGCCCCTAAAATGATGGCTGTCAGAGAAGAAAGGGCAACTGGTCCCATGGAAACAAGAAGTTTGAGAATACAGAAAGAATATCTTCAAGAAAAAAAAGGAGATTTCATGGAATAGAAACCATGATCATGACTGAGAGAAAGGCCTGTCTTGAAGATGTGCAGGCACACAACAAGAAGATTTGCAAAATGGAAATGCAAGAAACACTTAAGGTAAAAAAGAAGGACATGCTCCAAAGTTGAGTAAACGAAAATACATGTCGAATTACTGAGATAGTCAAAAATTAAAATCGGAACACACGGAACATTCTCCCTCACGTGGCACAAGTGACTTTTTTCTCTAACGGTGAAACCATATTACTTGTATCTGCAGTGAATACTACAGCAACAGAAACACCTTCTGGGAGGATTCAAGTTTTAGAGTCAGCCCGTGACCGGAGCCTTTTCTCAGCTGAGAGAGTGGAAGGCAGGGTGAGGTCAGGCAGAGTTTTGCAACACTGGGACCTGAAGGAGAGACTTCAAGGACACCGTGTCCTTGACCCTGGGTTAAGCATTGTACTTGACTTTTCTAGGATCCCCTCCTCACCCAACAGAAATGTATGTTCCGCTTTTGAACCTGTGTCAATAATCAATAATAGCTGACACCCACAATATTCGATAAGTGCTTCAAAATAATTACCATTGTTGTAATTTATGTGCTCAAACCATGTAGGGTGCATGGATGGTGAGTTTTGATTCCTGCTCTGTAAGAGCAAGGACTTAAATATGGAAAAAAAAAAAAAAACAAACAAACCCGAAACCACGATTGGGATGTGCCAAGTTGCGTAGCGTGGGCTCTGCATTGCCACAGGACCCGACAGGAGAGCCAGATCTGTGGGGTTGCAATGGTCAGAGAGACCTTGAAAGGACACTTAGTACTAAGCTAGCCCTTGGAAGGCCCATAAAATTAAGACGCCGAGAGGGCGGGCCTTCCAGGGAAGAGGAAATGGTGAAAAGAGCAGAAGTGGCTGGGACATATGAAGAGACACACCCCACAGGTGAGGTGGGACAGAGTAGCTGTGAAAGACTCCGAGGCCACGACAGAGAAGTTTAGATCTGATGCACTGAAGTGGGCGCGAGCAAAAGAGTGAGGGGCTGAAAGTAAGGCTTAGCAGGAAGGCTCAGAGTCTGGTGCAGCCAGCCGTCTAGGGGACAGATGCAGTAATCCATGAACAGACAGGAGTTATTCACGCACGCGAATTTGCACAGCCTTCACAACCCCTAATTTAAGAACGATGCCAAGTCAGCGCACTTGGACTTTAATGGCCCTACTCTATCGGACAGAATTGTTTTCAGTCATAATCCCGTACTAATCAGCATTAGTCATTATCTTATTGATGCATTCCTTAGACTTAAAACAATTAACAATTTTTTAAAAAAGAATACGTTTCCCCACAGCCAACATCATCCTTTTTTTTTTTTTAAGTTTATTTATTTATTTTGAGAGAGAGAAAGAGACTGAGTGAGGGCAGAGAGAGAGGGAGAGAGAAAATCCCAGGCAGGCCACGCACTGACAGCGTGGAGACTGACTTGGGGCTTGAACCCACAAACTGTGAGACCATGACCTGAGCCGAAATCAACAGTTCAGACACTTAGCTGGCTTCTGGGAGAGTATCTGGGTAGAAAGTTAAGAGCGGAGATAAGAGGTAATTTAGGGGAAATGACTGCTATCTTCTTTGACTGTGACAGAGACTAAGAAGGATTTTCAATAACAACAAAACCAATAATAAAGAATACCAGACTTTGTTGCAAATGCTGTACATGCATTGCATTATTTTATTCTCACAATAACCCTATGATGTAAGTACCGTCATTATTCCCACTCTACAAATGAAGTCACTGAGGAGAATGAAATAATAGCTAGGAATTGACAGAAGCCAGTTCTTAACCCAGGCAGTCAGGCTTCAGACCCTCACTCTTAACCACTACGCTGTGCATTTCTTGAGAGACTAAGTAAAGACTTAAATCTATTTCATTTTTCAGTCAAACTGCTGTTCTTCTAAATTGAGGTAGCATATGAACTTGAGTATTACACAAGGACAAGGTGATGAGATTATTGAAAATAAGAAAATAAATGGAATCCAGAGATGTTTTGCAAAACAATTATATAGGACTTCATGGTGACTAAAAATCAGAAGATAAAGAAGAATGAGTCAACCAACGATGACTCAAAAAATTAAGCTTCAATAATGCAGAAGATGATGGTTCCACTGACAGAGGGTGGGAAATGAACAAGTGGGTGGATTAGTGGGTGGAAGGTGATAGTGAACTTGGCTTTGATAATTCAAGGAGAAAACTTCAGAAAGCATTTAGAAATACTGCCACACTACCAAGAAGAGAACAGAAATGGAAAAGAAGATTTCAGAAATAGTAGCACAGATTTCACAAGACACTGTTGAAATTTTGCCTTGGGATGCATTGATTGAGTGCTTCATTCCACAGAGGATTTGAGGCAGTTTATACTAAAATGAATAAGAGATTATTTATGTATATGAATGCATGTATTGTTAACTTTACCTTCTTCTTTTCTAATTAATTTAAAATTGAATTAAAATAATTTATTTTTTTTTCCACAGCTGTTCATCCTATGTCCAAACTTCTATTGATCAAATGATATTCATTTTTTGAACAAATGTTTTGGTAGTCCTCTGAGTTGGAGAACTAAAACTATTTGCCAGTTGTGGTATTTTATATGTACTGTTTTATCTCATTTTGCTGTGTTTTAGATCACATAAAATATTGGAAGTCTAAATGGTGAGGATCATAGTAACAGTATTTGGAAATCATGATTGAAGTTATAGGTAACATAGTTATTTCCTCCACAATGTATTCATATTTTTGCTCTTCCTTTGCTCTCCTCTGCTATTTTCTCAACAATGGCTAATTTTTACAGATTTTAGTGGAAAGTTTTGAAATCAGTCTTCCTCCTCCAGGATCTAATAAACTTAAGTACATAGATGTGGCTGTGACTAAAATTATAATAACCATGATAATTGATGTGTCAGGTGAGAGAATCAGTGGGTGGAATTAAGCAGGAATTTTGAGTTCTTTTCAGTTAAGTTTCAGTTTCAGCAGAAGCTTATGTTGAACTGGGAATTTTTATTTTGTTGTTTACTAAAATGAGTATTGGGTTGGTACTAAGTGTTTATTGGCTTTTGTCCACTTACTGCCGCTGACAGTCCCTATATCCTTAAGCAAGCCTATTTTCATCGTAACATATGGGGGCTGTAGAGTTTCAGCAATGACATTCATGATATATTCTAAGGAATCCATGAAGTTCCACTATCTTGGTAAGAGTGGATCAGAATCAGAGATAAAGGGAGACAGTGATAATGGGGTAGTAAAAAGCAGAAGAACTAGGAGCTGGCGGCCAATGTATCATAGTCATGGAACAAGACATTAACAATAGGGGACACTGGGTGTGGACAATATAGGAACTCTCTAACATCTTTTAAAAAAAAATTTTTTTTGCTAAATCTAAAACTGTTCTAAAATTTTAAAAGCTTATTTTTTAAAAAGCTATGATTAATAAGTTTTTTTTAATGTGAAAATAAGAGAAATAATGGAGAAGTTCACTAGAATATCTGAATCATTAAAAAAAATCAAATGGAGGGGTGCCTGGATGGCTCAGTCAGCGTCCGACTTCAGCTCAGGTCATGGTCTCACAGTTTGTGAGTTTGAGCCCCACAATGGGCTCTGTGCTGACAGCTCAGAGCCTGGAGCCTGCTTCACAGTCTGTGTCTCCCTCTCTCTCTGCCCCACCCCTGCTCATGCTCACTCTCTCTGTCTCTCTCTCTCAAAATAAACAAACATTAAACAATTTTTAAAAAATCAAATGGATATGGAACAGTTTAGATAAGCACAGTAGTCTCAACACAGCAGAAAACAGATTTTGCAAAAAAGAAAGACAATTCAACTGAAAACAACCAAAATGGAGCTGAGATAAAAAGAACATTTGAAATAAGAGATATGTGGGACATGTTTAAAATGTCTACATATATACGATTGGAGTCCCAGAAGGAGATGAGAGAGGGAAAATGGAAAAAAAGAAATGTCCTAAAAGAAAATGGCCATTTTCTAAAATTGATTAAAGCAAGACAAAACACCAACCCACAATTAAAAAAGCCCAGAGAAACTGAGATAGGATAAATACACAACAAAAGAAAATCATACCTAAATAATAATCATATCAAACTGTCAAAATCCAAAGAAAAGAGAAAATCTTAAAAGAATCCAGAAAAAAAAAGCAATATTACCATGATGTATAAATAACTCTACAATTCAAATAATAAAAAAACAAACTACCTGATTTTACAAAGGAGGAGGCAAAATATATGAACAGGCACTTCTCAAAGAAAGATGTACAAATGGCATGTAAGTACATAAAAATATTCAACATCATTAGTCACTAGGGAAATGCAAATTGAAACCACAATTAAAAAACAGCACACACGTTAGAATAGTTAAAATAAAAAAGAATGACAATGATACATGCTGGTATGGAAGTGGAACAGCTGAAACTTTCATATGTTGCTGGTAACAAATGCAAATTATTACAGCCATTTTGGAGGATAGTTTTTCATAAAGTGAAGTAGACACTTACCATATGACCAAACGGAGGTGAAACTATATATCCACACAAAGATTTATACATGAATGTTCAGAGAAGGTTTATTCATAAAAGTCTAACACTGGAAACAAATTAAACGTCTATCAATCAGGGAATAGCTGACTAGACTCTGGTAAATCCAGACAATGAAATACTACTTGGCAATACAAAGAAACTGCTGAAACATACATCAACAAAGGTAGGTCTCAAATCATTATGATCAGTGAAAAAAGTTGGCCATAAAATGCTATATACTCTACAGTTCCGTGTACATGAAATTCTAGAAAAGGCAAAATTATAGTCACATAGGTTAGATCCAGTGGTTGAACAGCGTCAGCTTTGGAGAGAAGGGGTTGATTGCAAAGATGCATGAGGAAACTCTTTGAGGTAATGGACATGACTATATACATTTGAAAAATCTCATTAAATCATAAACTTGAAATGACTGATTTTTGTTGTATGTAAGCTGATTTTTTTAAACTATGATCTTCAAAGAGTAACAATAATACTGACAGCTGACTTCTCAAAACAAATGGGAGAAACAAGAACCAATGAATATTTTTAGATTACCAGAAGAAAATAATTCTCAGCCTAGAATTTTTCAGCAAAAGAAACTTCAAAGCCAGAGGTGAAATAGACACTTTTAGACAAAGAACTGCTGGAAAATTTTATCATCAGTAGAATTGCATTAGAAATAAAACTAAAGGTAGAAGGAAAATGATCCCATATGGAAAAATAGAAATAGAGTATTGAATAAAGAATGCCAGAAAAGATAAGCATGTGGGTAAATGTAAATCAATATTGACTACAACTCAATAATGGCAACGTGTGTAGAACTTAAAATACACGTGGAAATGAAATGCATGACAAAAATGATGCACAAGAAAAGATGGAGGTTTAAGGGGAATTAAAGGGTTCCAAGGTCCTACAGGTATTTGAGAAATAATAAAAATTAAAATAGTAAAAATAAAATTTTTATTTTAATATTTTAAGTTTATTTATTTTGAGAGACAGATAGAGTGCAGGTGGGGAAGAGGCAGGGAGGGGGAGAGGGAGAGAGAGAATCCCAAGCAGGCTCTGCACCACCAGTGCAGATCCCATTGTGTGGCTCTAACTCACGAACCGCAAGACTATGACCTGAGCCGAAGTTGGACACTTAACTGACTGAGCCACCCAGGCGCCCCCGTAAAATTAAAAAATTTTATGGACTAGGGGCACCTGGCTGGCTCAGTCAATAGAGCATGCAACTCTTGATCTTCAGGTCATGAATTCAAGCCCTACGTTGGGCACAGAACCTACTAAAAAATAAAATTAAAACCTTAACAGACTGAAAGCAAATGAATGTTGAACTCTAGGATAAATACTAAAACTATAGTAAAAGTGTGCAAAATTAATGTGTTGAAAGAAATGGGTTAATAAGAAAGGATTTTGATTGAAAGAAGAAAAGACAAAGGAACATACATTGATGGGACACATTAAAAAATGAACACGAAGATGGTATAAATCTTATATTAGTGGGGCGCCTGGGTGGCACAGTGGGTTAAGCATCGAAGTTCAGCTTCGGTCAAGATCTCGCAGTTCATGAGTTCAAGCCCCACATCAGGCTCTCTGCTGTCAGTGCAGAGCCCACTTCAGATCCTCTGTCTCCCTCTCTGCCCCTGCTCCACTTGTACTCTTTCTCTCTCTCTCTCTCTCTCTCTCTCAAATATAAACATTTTTTTTAAATCTTCTATTAGGGGGCGCCTGGGTGGCTCAGCCAGTTTAGTGGCTGACTGCTGCTCAGGACATGATCTCACGGTTCATGGGTTTGAGCCCTGTGTCAAGATCTGTGCTGACAGCTCAGAGCCTGGAGCCTGCTTTGGATTCTGTGTCTCTTTCTCTTTCTGCCCCTCCCCACTCATGCTCTGTCTCTCTCTGTCTCTCAAAAATAAATAAATGTAAAAAATTTATTTTAATCTTATATTAGTAATTGCATTAAACATAAATGGATTTAATACTCTGGGTAAAATGAAGATTGTCAGATCAAGACAGACAGCAATGAACTGGATGCATTAGAGAACACAGAGACAAAGGCAATCGATGTACTCCCACCTGTTAGGGGAAAAGGATTTATTCTAATTTGTAGGATCACCAGCTCCTGACAGCTACTTCACTCATACTGAATCAAATGACCTGCTCAGCCCTCTGGAAGAGTAGGCCAAGGTGAGGGGTGAGGGTTTCTACTCCGGCTGGATGGAACAGGGATATTGACGCATAGCAGTGGAGTAAGAAGATCTCTCCAGCATGAGTTTCTTGTCAATACTTATTTTCTGGTTGGGGATCAGTCTTAGGGCCAAGACTTGTCCTTGGATACCCTCTTTCAGAGACAGAAGAGGGCTGACAGACTTAAATGTGAGGGGAGGGGTGAGTGCACAAAAGGAAACACCCATACCATTGCTATTTGAGCTGGGGGCAGTTAGGTGAAACGTTGATTATGCCATTTTGTTTGTGTCGGCTAGGTGTTTGTATTAGGAGACCCCATGCAAAATGGTTTGTTCTACAGATCTTACTTGTATAAATTATTGTTTATTGTGTCCCCATTGAACCACAAGCATCAAGGTCACCAGAGTTCTCGCTCCCACTTGCTTTTATTCTCTTATTCAGTGAACATGAAAGGTCAAGCAACTTGGATGTTTATAGCTGCTATTCTCAGGTATATTGATTCTGTGTTAGACTAGGTCACTTGAAAGGCAAAGCAAACTCCTCCTGGAAGACTAACCCCTCAGGACTGAGCCCTAGGCCTCTTGCCATCATAATCCCCTGCCTCGGTTTAAACTATGCATATCTTCCATGGTTATTGTTCCATTTTTTTTTAAAGACATTTTCTGGAGAACCCAATCTAGTGCCTCTACTCCTTGATTGATTATACACAACCTACAAGTGGAATCCTTAAATACATCCCTGAATTATGTGATTGACAAAAAGATAGATACCTATACCACAATAATTTGACCCTTCTTGAGTTCCAATCCAAATTGTGGGTTGCTATGATATCATAAACCCATACATGAGCCTGATAAGAAAAAAGCCCTGAATGTATTGTAAAGATGATGTAATCTGTGTTATACACTGCCTTTTTAATGAGGAATCCTGGAGAAATTCCTATTTGATTTTAGAGTCAAAAATAGCTGACGTTTTCCTGAGTTGTTACATTCATTTTAATCTCATGAACACTGAATTAGATCTGTCCTAATTTCGTTTTTCACCCTGACTGTTGGAACACCGTAGTAGACGCTGGTTGCTGACCAATCTCGGGCTCTTCTCTTTCCACATGGAAGACTAGACTTTTCAGCTGTCTTGCAGGTGGGGTCATGACACTGGTTCTGGTCAAAGAGAGGGTATAAGCAACATAACCAAAGAATTTAATTGCTAGTGCAAAGCTTTTTCCCTTTGCCACAATGAAAGACAGTATGAATATCATGTTTTCTCCATCAACACAAAAATTAGAAGAGTGGGGAATAGGACTCCAGGTCACCTGTAGTGGGTCTGTAGTATGAAAGAGAAGCTAAAGCAGAGTTGTTACGAGCTCCTGAGATTTGGGTATATTTTTACCATAGCATAACCTAGTCTACTCTGATTAATTTAAACATGTGCAGCTAACTATACAGTCCGTCAATGGAAGGATGGTTGATTATTATTTTATGTATTTTAATCCATTTTTTAATCATTTTGCCTCACCCTTGCTTTCCTTTTTTTTTTTAATGTTTATTTATTTATTTTGAGAGAGAGACAGTGAAGGGGGAGAGAGAGAGAGGGGGAAACAGAGAATCCCAAGCAGGCTCCACGCTGTTAGCGCAGAGCCCGACACGGGGCTCCAGCTCATGCACTGTGAGATCATGACCTGAGCTGAGGTCAAGAGTTGGATGCTTAACCGACTGAGCTATCCAGGTGCCCCACCCTTGCTTTTCTTTTATCATTCAACACAGTTTAACATATCCAAACTTGTCATATTTTATGCATCCTGGTATGCTATTTTTAAGACTAGGTGGGGGGTAAATAAACAAGGTGAAATAATGGTTTGTATGAACACTGCAGAAAGTCATTAGTCTGCGCTGGCTATGCAGAATAAACTGAGATTTTAAGCACGGGCTACTCTGGAAAGTCTCTTCTCGAAGAGCAAATAGTTACATAAGCGTAGACCCAGAAGCTGTATTTCCAGAAGGATACACTAGAGGGCGAGTGGCATTTGCTCTGTGGTGAGGACATCATTTGTAGGTAAGAGTGCACTAAGAAGGGCTATTGTCCAGGAATTTTGGTGAGAGTCTTTGTCTATTTTTCCATACTTTAAATTTAAGAAATCTGTATTGATTGACTTACATTTAATGTAAAGTCAGTCCTAGACAAAATTATTTAAAAATTTGAAGCTTGCCTGTTTGTAATATTGTTTCATTATAAAATGTACCATTGAAGGGCATCTTGGAGTTTTATAGAGTCTCTGTTCATACAGGAATTTTCTTTCGGTTAAGAATTCTTCCCAAACTTGCACTTTAGGTCTTTTGTGTGTTTGTTTTTGTTTGTTTGTTGTTTTTCTCTTCCCTGAAACCAACCAGCCCTGGCTCCCACTTCCTAGGACAGGCCTGCTAAATCGCAAATTTGTTAATCTGACAATCTTGTTTAAGATAAAGTATAATGGCTGATGATACCTTATTTCTAACCACACCCACCTGTCCAGATAGAATTATGTGTTTTTTTTTTAATGTTTATTTATTTTTAAGAGACAGAGTGCAAGCAGGGAAAGGGCAGAGAGAGAGAGAGACAGACAGAGACACAGAATCCAAAGCAGGGTGCAGGCTCTGAGCTGTCAGCACAGAGCCTGATGCGGGACTTGAACCCAAAGACCGTGAGATCATGACCTGAGCTGAAGTCGGACGCTTAACCGACTGAGTCACCCAGGTGCCCCCAGATAGAATTATGTTTTTAACTGGCTCTAACTCCAAAATCAAAAGGGGTCTACTTAGGAATTTACCCAAGGGATACAAGAGTACTGATCCATAGGGGCACTTGTACCCCAATGTTTATAGCAGCACTCTCAACAATAGCCAAATTATGGAAAGAGCCTAAATGTCCATCAACTGATGAATGGATAAAGAAATTGTGGTATATATACACAAGGGAGTACTATGTGGCAATGAGAAAGAATGAAATATGGCCTTTTGTAGCAGCATGGATGGAACTGGAGAGTGTGATGCTAAGTGAAATAAGTCATACAGAGAAAGACAGATACCATATGGTTTCACTCTTAGGTGGATCCTGAGAAACTTAACAGAAACCCATGGGGGAGGGGAAGGAAAAAAAAAAAAAAGAGAGAGGTTAGAGTGGGAGAGAGCCAAAGCATAAGAGACTCCTAAACTGAGGGCTGATGGGGGGGTGGGAGGGAGGGGAGGGTGGGTGATGGGTATTGAAGAGGGCATCTTTTGGGATGAGCACTGGGTGTTGTATGGAAACCAATTTGACAATAAATTTCATATATTTTTTAAAAAGGGGGGTCTACTGAGGAATGTGTGGAGTTTCTTGAGGGTAGAAGGGCTTCCAGACATGAGTACCATACATAACATACTTCCCATATGTACCCATGTGCCTAAAATCATAGTAATTTGACACCCAAGACAACAGTTCCGCTCTCAGTAGAATTGCTACTCATGTAGCCAGCTGAATAGCATTGAATATTTTATAGGAGAATTTTGTTATTCAGATCCCCAGTGTAAGGATAATACATCTGGTTTGGGGGTATGTTATGGACTATTTTCTGGCTGTTTAAATCTTTGGTAATAATAATAGGAATCAGATACAGGGATGAAATGCATTTGATAATCTCCAAACATTCTTTCTGTCACTAGTTTCAACCTCTGTCCTTTGGGGAAAAAAAAGTATAGGAAAAATGAATGGGTACAGATTTTGGAGTCAAATAAACCTGGATTTAGACCCAGACTACCACATTGTCCTGAATTTTATATTCTTCAGCTATAAAACAGGAATATCAATATGCATCTCAAGGATTTGGGGGAAGCTTAATGTCTTATGAAAAGTAATTTAAATATGTCAAGTCAGTATTCACTTTATCTTTTTCATCAAATCTTTTGTCAGGTGAAAGAATCATGAACAAACTTATTTAAATTGCATTTCTAATATGTAGAGTTTAAATGACATTTCTAGTTAGTATTGGTAAAGCCAAGCAGCTGGTGGAGAATACCAATGGTGAGACGCCCAAAGTTGGCAGAATGGATCTGGGTTGCGTGTTAGCAATCCAGTGAATAATCAACACTAGTGACACCTGTCCTCATGTAGGGACTCGGCATTCTGGTCCCCAGTAGGAATGGGTCAGTACGCATCACTCTGGCTGGCAGACTTCACTCCTATCTCAATGCTATCTTATTTGGTTCCATGCAAAAAAGAGTGAAAATTTAGACTAGAATAAACAATACAGTTAAAACTTTTGTGTTGCTTGGCCATGATCTGAATTTCATTTTTTTAAATCAGTCTTTTCAACAGAATAACAAACTAAAGAAATGTTTGCTTTTAAGGACATGTATTATTTTAGCTTCTGCCAAAAAAACCCTATATATCTGATAAAATTCAATTATCATAACCTGTCATTTTCAAAATAACTAGTTAAGTTTTAACATGTTGTGTTTTTTTAACCAAATAGAATATGTAACCAGAACCAATAAAAAGGCAATGTATATGTGAAGAAAAAATGTATATGAAAAACAGTTTCTATTACAAGTGCCTGCTATAGGTTATGCTTTTAGAAAAAGTTATTATTCTGGAAAATGATAACGGAAATGTCAGCAATTATAACAACAATCTAGAACCAAATGAATATAAAGGGAAATATAAAATTCCATGAAATCCCTGATTATCTACACCTAATTTTGATTGTTGATACTCTTTGCTACAAATCTTTCATTCATTTCCTGGAGCCCGCGCTGATTGGATTGGGGGATGGGGGGAATGGGTAACACATTCCCTCTGGAGTTTCTGTCCTGGGTCTTATTCTAAGAGAAGAATGACTTTCATCTTCCTTTATTTAGAGGGACACACAGTTCTGGCAAAAGTGTTAATTTCCATGACCATCCTATTATGACACCATGCTTGAACCAGAGATAATGGTCAAAACTGATTAAAATACAACATTTAATGTGCATTCCCTTGGGTTTCACTGTAAAATATAATTTTGTGCATTTCAAATTTAGTTAAGTCTTTATAGCTAAATTTTCTGAGGGTTTCTTTTTTTTGCTAACTTGTATCATTTAAAATCATGTATATTTTACTAAATAAGGTTAAACAAAACTATTTCAAAGAGGAATCCATTCTGTTTTTCTAGTGTGCCATCCTTTTTAATTTCTCCAAAGAACCAGAAAGCTGAATCGTTCCCACTCTAAGGACAAATTCCTGGACCTTGTTCTGAGCTCTCACTGTCCTCTTTATCCCTCTCCATCTCCTTTCCTCCACGCCTCCTGGATATTTTGTTCCTTTGTCCTTTTAACCTCAGGAGATTAGCAGACGTTGCATGAAAACCTCCGTTATTCTGAGTAAAGGAAATAGATCAGCTGTACAATACTGGGAACAAGAAGAACCTCGGAGAAAAAGGAAACAGTTGTAAGTAGGGAGAAGGTGGATAAGTGGGACAGGCCCGAAGAAGGGCCAGATCATCTACCACATGGAAATAGGTGCAGTAAGGAAATAGAAGATGAAAAGCAAACTTCAGTTAGGACTGAAGGGAGGGAGAGTGCAAGAGGCTGGTCACGTCTCCAGCACTGCGCTGAGAAAAGGGCCACAGTGTGGAGGTTAGGGTTTGGGGTGAGCCAAAGGAAAGAGCGACCCTGGGTAGGTATTCTCAGGATGTCTTTTTTTTTTTTTTTTTTTTTTTTTTACCATGAAAGACAAGAATACAACTAGTAAGGCCAGTGAGACCAATTCTAAGATACCTGGAATTACTCAAGATGGTAAGGTTTACACAGGCACCTGGGCGGCGTGGTTCGTTAAGCATCCGGTTCTTGGCTTCTGCTCAGGTCATGATCTAGCAGTTCATGAGTTCAAGTCGTGAATTGAGCTCTGTGCTGACAATGTGGAGCCTGCTTGGGATTCTCTCTCTCCCTCTCTCTCTGCCCCTTCCCCTGCCTGCTCACTCTCTCACTCTCTCGCTCTCTCTCTCAAATAAATATATATACTTTAAAGTTTTTAAAAAAGATGATAAGGTTTACAGGGACATATCTTGTCCCGCCCCCCCCCCACCATCAGTAATGATATCAGTATCAAAGCTCATCTGGATATATCTTAGGAGGTGGGGTCAAGGCTCTCTAGACAAGGAATTTACTAGTCTACCACCCAAACATCTCTGTAATAGGGAAGAGATCAGAGAAAGATGGGGAAGGAGAAGATAAAGAGCTAATTGATGGGACCCAAGGACTGGGCAAAATCATGGGTACCTGGCTGATAGAAGAGTGAGAGCACGTGAGTGAAGGAGAGGACTATGTGGAGAGGCGGGGAAAGGGCAAATCCCCACTGATGGTAGCTACATGTGTTTTCCAGTAAAGTAGAAAGCAAGGTCATCTGCCGAGAATAAGGGGAGAGGAGCTCAGGAGGGTTGAGTAGACTAATGACAGATTCATAATTATTAATATTGTTTGTCAATTAAAATCTAAAAGTATTTTAAGTAAAAACTTCAATATCAACCCTTTAGTTTATCCTGGCCCTATGGGTCACTGGCATAGAGACAAAAGAAAAAAATTCTCTCTATATTCAACCATTTAACTAGGCTGAGAGACTCTAGGGACTCTATTGACAATATAGATTTAGATGAAAGAAGAAGAGGGGAAAAAAAGCCCTAGCACATTTTCAAGAAAAACAAATGGGGTTCAGATTAGGACTGAATGAAATGATTGCAGTTTTTTGGTTTCTGAGTTTTTGATTGTTTTACTCAAAAGCACACCAGAAAGAAATGAAACGTTATTGAGATAAGGATCTATATTGCAGCATATTTGCTGCTTTTTTATTTTCATTTTCTACAAGCAATAGTAGCATTGAGTGAGAGACTTTGAATGTACAGTCTCAGCCAATTTATATTCTATTCTCACTGGCTATTCCTGGATCACAGAGAGATTGTTAAATTCATCTGGTGCATTTTGATTTAGGAAAACAAAACAAAAATACCACCATCACTCTTCTCTGAACCCTCAACACCTCTTCTTGCTTTTCTGTTACCCATTTTTGCCTTATTTCATTACAATGGGAAACCCTAAGCTTGTGGTTTTAGGCCCCCAAACACCAAAATCTAGGTGTATGATCTTGAACAAGTGGCCCAAGTGTTCGGGCTTCTGCCTTCCTGTTAACAGCAACTTAAAAAGGCTCTACTGGTTTTCCATCCAGGATATTGGGAAGATATCCCTCTGCCCTGCCTAGAGACTTTCTTCTGACTCATCAAAGAACTGAGAATCACAAGACTAATCTTTGTGGCTCAGAAGTCACTCCGGGCTCTTAGACATTCCAGAGTAAAGGTCTTGGGGGTAGGTCCTGGCTGATGAGACTGGCTGTCTGGAAGGACTTCTGTATTCCGAGTCATTGGTGGAAATATTAAAGTTGATCTGACCTTATTCTGTAGTCACAGGCGTGGGACATCTGGACTAGTTATGCCTTATCTTTTTTCGCCTTTGTAATAGACCAGGGAGAAAGGAATTATCATCCTCAAGTTATGGACAAGGAAGCTGGGATGTGATGAGTAAAATGTCTTATTCAAGATCATCTGGTTGAAAGCACAGAGCTGAGATTCTAATCAGCAATTTCTCAGCACATTCTTTTTGTTCTGTAGGACCACTCTGCTTCATAAAGGCCCTCAGTCCAGGAATATTGAGCTAGCATATCATTAAAATGGAAAATTCACAGTCATTATTGCTTTGGCTAGTTTTTTAACATGTCAGGCATAACTCTGTATCACTTTGGATTATAATTGTTTACATGTTTGTTTCCCGTCTTGAATTACAAATTCCTCAAGGACAGGGGCTGTGTCATACTCATCATTAGCCCTCCAACAGCACAAAGGATTTTTCCAACGAAGGGTTTGCTGAACGACTTGCTATATGCAGAATGAGTAAATGAAAGAATGAGTGTGCAAATGTGTACCTTACATCCCTTGGTAATACACACAATTCTGACAAGTATGAAGAGTGGCTTTTTTTTTTAATCTCTCATAGTATCCAATATAGAGCTCAGTAAATGATGCTCAATGAATGATTAAAATTTTTTTATTGAAATTTCTGGTATGATCTTAAGTTCACGGACTTTTAAATTATTTTCTTATAAGTGCATGTTAAGCCATTTTAGTTGGTGTCAATACACTACAAACCAAGAACGATATGAAGAAGACTACAAAAGAAGCCAATAGTTGTAGGGATAGGTAACATCAAATAAAATATAGTTTCCTACATGGTCCAGTTGTTTCTATAAGAGTTCTTACTTTGTTTCACTTCAAATAGCAAAATATCTGGTCACTCACCAGGAATTGGAGATTCTATTCCAGTCAATTACAACTTATTCTTTTTATAATACTCTCTATTTCACAGAGTATGTGTTTTGTTTCTTTATTCTCTTTCTAGAAAATAACTTGATTCTCACTAATTCACAAGTAACATCACAAAAGCTCATGCAAGGAGGCCTCACAAACATTTGCCCAGCCCCAAATTCTACATCGCCTCTGTTAACTCCTCTATAAGAACATCATCCCCTGCCATTTTTCCCTTTTTTTCAATTGAAACTTCTTGATTATGTTGACCATTTGCAAACCTGCCCTGCTTCAGCACTGCAATGAAACCCTCACAAAGTTCAAGATCACTCTGGGTCTGGGCTCACTGCAAAATCTTTCATCTCATAATAGCCAGGACAAAACCGCTGTTGGTACGCCTAAGGGACTTCCTCCAGCTTCTGGTCAGGATGTCAAGCCTTGAGGACTCAGTTTTTATTCCTCCACAGAATCCTCTAGGGATGGCAGGGCAGAGCCCACAGCTACAATGGCTGTCAACTGGGCCATCACATCTGGTTGCCAGGGCTCAGCACCAGGTGAGCTCACTGGAGAGATTAGGACCACTGCTGGCCTCTGAGCTGTTCTGCTGGCCCGGGGACAGCTCTCACCGGAGGCACGCAGCTGTCCAGGTACTCTGGCTTCCCGTGGACATTGCAGCTCCTCGATAATTTGGCTTCTAGAAGTGTGCAACTCCAAGTGTTCATTTATTTTTTAAACTTTGTCAAACTTCTATTAGGTGCTTTATGATATAAAAATCAGTATGAACTAAGCTCTTGTCTTCACTTCCTCAATATCCACTTATTTTTACTTATAAAACCCATACTAGAAAGACAGACTTTTCTTTACATAATTATGATAGAAGTCAATGTCCTCTTCCTAGATTTTATTTAAAATGAGTGTAGTCATTTCAAATATGTTTCAAAACTGATTTTTATTTCAAAAACTTAAATGCACGTCGTCATTTAGAAGCAGTCACCATATCTTACCGTTATATCTAGACTTTCATTTTCATCAAAGAGCTTCTTTCCTTCAACAATAAGGTAGAAACAGCTTACCAACACCCTCAGCTTCCAGCCCAGCTAAGAGGATTAAGGTTCTTTCATATAAATCTCCATCTCAAAGTTTTCCTAAACTGTCAATTTCTCTATCTCTCTTTGTTCATCTTTTCCAAGGCTAACTCCTCTGTGCTCCAGATCTCTTCCCTCCAGCTGGCTCCAGATAGCCTTTAACTTTTTTCCTCTTTGTCTACAAATTGTCTGTGGTCTTTTCTGTGCTGAAACAAAATTTTCCTCTCCCTTTTATTATGTTTCCATTTATTGATATTTTTCTCCTTTCGGTTGCTATTAAATTATTTGAAAAATTGGTATGAACTAAGCTGTTATCTTCACTTCTTCAACATCCACTCACTTTTTAAAAGTAACACAAACCACCTCTTCCACCCATTAGAATGGCTGCCATCAAAAACAAAAAAATTAGAAATCAGAAGCAACTAATGATGGCAGATGGCAAGGATGCGAAGAAATCAGAACCATTGTGACTGTTGCTGGGAATGTAAAATGGTATTGCTCCCATGGAAAACAGTACGAAGGTTCCTAAAAAATTAAAAATAGATTACCATATGATCCAGCAATTCCATTTCTGGGTATATACACCAAAGAATTGAAAGCAGGGTCTCAAAGACTAAACAACTAAAACATGTAAGAAAATAGTGTCCATCCACAGATGAATGTATAAGCAGCATGTGGTATATCCATACAGTGGAATATCATTCAATCTTGGAAAGGAAACAAATTTTCCAATATGCCACAATATGGATGAAACTTGAGGACAATATGCTAAGTGAAAGAAGCCAATCACAAAAGACAAACTGTATGATTTGTACAAGATTCCAATTTAACAAAATGAAGAGAGTTATGGGAGATGGGTAGGGGGTAATGATGGTTGCACAACAATGTGAACGTATTTAATACCGCTGAACCGTACTCTTAACAGGGGTGAAGATGGTAAATTTTGTTATGTCATTTTGCCACAACAAAAGAAAGACTGAGATGCTCAGACCAAGAGTATACAGCTCAATGCATTTTCACAAAAATTGAAAGAAACTGTAACTGTCACCTGGATCAAGAAACAGACACCACCAGTATCCCCAGAACCTCCTTCACACCCTGTCCTGGGAACATCCTCAACCCAAAGCAAACCATTCCCCTGAATTCTGGTAGTATCAGTTTGTTTTGCCTGTTTTTGAACTTTATAACATGGAATCGTGAAAGTAAACATTCTTTTGTGTTAGGCTTTTTTGCTCAACATTATGCTTGAAAGAATCAACCCTGTTCCTGCGGGTAGCAGTGGCGCATTCATTCTCCTTGCTGCAACATGTGCCATCCTTTGAATGTGCCGGGACGTATTTGTGCTTTTCTACAATCAGTGTTTGTTTCATTTTGGGATTATGATCAAGTCTACTCTAAAATTTCTTGCCTTTTGGTGTATGTATATACGCTTTTTGTTGGATATATATCTAAGTGTGGAAGGATAGTTTCTTTTATATAGTAGGTACTCAAGTCAATGAGTGAATGAATGGAGAGAGGGAGGGAAGGTGGAAGGAAGGAAGGAAGGAAGGAAGGAAGGAAGGAAGGAAGGAAGGAAGGAAAGAAGGAAGGAAGGAAGGAAGGAAGGAAGGAAGGAAGGAAGGAAGGAAGAAGGAAGGAAGGAAGAAAGGAAGGAAGGAAGGAAGGAAGGAAGGAAGGAAGGAAGGAAGGAAGGTAGTTGATGTTACTCCCTGATATTGTGAATGAAGCATTTCAATTGCATTTTCTAATCTGGTATTAGTAATATATTTTTAGTGACAGATCTTTAATGTTGATATCATATCTAGCTATCACAATAAACTGTTTTTATGGTATTTAATTTTTTAATTTTTTAAGTTAAAGTGGTATAATTTATTGAGCATTTTTTTATTATTCATTTTCTTTTTTTATCATGATAAGTGTACTATTTTAATCCCATCACCTATTTTACCCATCCCCTCACCCACCTCCCCTCTGGTAATCATCCATTTGTTCTCTAGACTCTCCAGAGTCTGTTTCTTGGTTTGTCTCTCTCTCTTTTTCCTTTGCTCATTGTTTTAATTCTTAAATTCCACATATGAGTGAAATCATATGGTATTTATCTTTCTCTTACTGACTTATTTTGCTTAGCATAATCTGCCCTAGCTCCTTCTGTCATGAAAATGGCAAGATTTCATTCTTTTTAATGGCTGAATAACATTCCATGTAATTATTTTTATTTACTTGTATTTTATAAATAAACAAAAAATTCTGCAAATAATGACATATTTCTCTCTCCCTTTCATATTTGTTCCACATTTCTTTTTCTTGCCTTCTTGTAGTGGACTAGGAACTCAAGTAAGATGTTGGTCAGTAGAGGTGATAAAAAGCATCCTTGAATTGCTCCTGCCTGTGGGTAAATTCTTTTAAAGTTTCACTTTAATGATGATAGAAAGTCATTAGGGGTTTCAGAGAGATTTCTATTTTTCAAGTTTTGGAAACCTCCTCCTATTTCTAGCTTACTGAAACTTTTCATTTGGAATAATTGTTGAAATTTAGCAAATGATTTTTATGCATCTCTTGGGATGATCACATTTTCTCTTTTAATCTGTTGATGTAGATTTTTTTAAATCAACCCATCCTTGTATTTCTAAAGGTTATATTATTTTAGGTCTTACATTTAAGGCTATGATCTACTTTTTTAAGTTTATTCATTTATTTTGAGAGAGAGGGAGAGAGAATGAGTAGGGGGAGGGCAGAGAGCGAGGGAGAGAGAGAATCCCAAGCAGGCTCCATACTAAGTCTGATCCCTCGAACTATGAGATCATGACCTGAGCCAAAATCAAGAGTAGATTGCTTAACCAACTGAGCCACCCAGGCACCCCAAGGCTATGAACTATTTTGAGATAATTTTGGGGTTAACAAGTATAAGGTGTGAGGTGAAGGTCTAAGTTTATCTTTTTGCTAGGAGATATCCAATTCTCCTAGCACCATTTGTTGAACAGACTATCCTCTCTCCAATAAATTGCCTTGACACCTTTCTAAAAAATCAGTTGCCTAAAATATAAGGGTTTATTTCTGAGGTCTGTTCCACTGCTCTATGTATCTATCCTTGTTGACAATATCATGCTTTTGTGATAATTGTAGCTTTACAGTAAATTCCAAAATCAGAAAAGTGATAGCTCTCCAATTTTATTCTCCTTTTTCAAAGTTCTTTCGGCTAATCTAGGTGTTTTCATATACATGTTAAGATTGTCAATTTCTCAAAAAAAAAAAAAAACCTGCTGGAGTTTTCATAGGAGTTACATTAAGCCTATAACATCTTCTCATTTCTGGTACAAACCCTACTTGGTGTGATTCTTTTAATATGCTCTTAGTTTTATTTGGTATTATTTTACATAGGATATTAAAGGCTCACGTAGTTTAAGTAAACCATCATTTTTTCCTTCCTTCTTTTCAAATGAAGTTTTGATCTATTATTGATTGGTTTGGGCATCTATTCTTACTAGTTGAGAAAATTTTTATATTTCTGTGTGTTGAGTACTCTTGGGATCATTTTACCAAAACTGCAATGAACTAAATTGTTTATTACCTCTTTTTAAAACATGTTTATTTATTTATTTTGAGAGAGATAGAGTAGAGGAAGGGCGGAGAAGAAGGGAGAAAGAGAGATTCCCAAATGACTGAGCCACCCAGATGCCCCCACCTTTTTTTTCTTGATCAGATATATTAGGCATTATCATTTTATTGGGCTTTCTAAAGTATTATCTATTTTGGGGGGTTGCTGGGTGGCTCAGTCAGTTAAGCAGCATCTCTTGATTTTGGCTCAGGTCACAATCTCAAAGTTGTGAGATTGAGCCCGGTGTCTGGCTCTGTACTAAGTGTGGAGCCTGTGGAAGATTCTTTCTCTCCCTCTCCCCCTCCCCTGCTCATCTGAGCGGGCCCACTCGCACGTGTTCTCTCTCTCTCTCAAATAATGTCAAGGTATTATCTATTTTTAATTAAATACACTGATATTTAATGTGCTATCTCATTGAGTTCTGCTTTTATACTTATCTCAAAGTTGTTACGTATTGTCGTCATCCTTATTCATTTCTCAGAAATTTATAATTTTTATTTTGTTTTCCTCTTGAGCCCATAGTTATCTTTTTGTTATTAATAGCATTGCATTCTCATCAATGACTGGTCTGTAGAATCTGTGTCTTTAAGAATTTATTACAGGGGCGCCTGGGGGGGCTCAGTCAGTTGAGTCTCTGACTTAGGCTTGGGTCACCATCTCACAGTTCCTGTGTTCGAGCCCCACCTCAGGCTCTGTGCTGAAGGTTCAGAGCTTGAAGCCTGCTTTGGATTCTGTGTCTCCCTCTCTCTCTGCTCCTCCCCCACTCACACTCTGTCTCTTTCTCAAAAATAAATAAACATTAAAAAAAAATTATTGCAATTGTGTTTGTGGCCTAATTTAATCTAGTTTTTTAAGGTTCTATGTGGGCTTAAAAATACTCTTTCTTATGTATTGGGTCAAAAGTGTATTTAAATCTAAAAGATCAAGCTTATTAATTGTGCTCTTCATATTCTCTACCTCTTCACTTAGTTCTTCTTTTCTTTGATTCCTTGAATACATCTCCATGAGATGTATTGAATTTCCTACAACAATTGCAGATACATCAATTTTTTGAATCTCTATTATTTTTTGCTTTATTTGATTTAAGGGTGTGTTGTTAATTATATATTTATAATAGATATATTCTTTATTGATTTTTCTACTGTTAAATAATCAGTTTTTCTCCCATATATCTTACATTGAATTCCATCCGTATGGTGCTGCTACTACTCTTGTATTTTATTTTTGTTAATGCTTATCTAATATACTTCATCCATCCCTTTTTCTGTCATATTTTCAGGTGTGCTTTTGGAAAACAACCTGTAAAAAAACTCAGATTATATACCGACCTCTCTGTGTTTTATTTGGAAAACTTTACCAATTAATAATGCTGTTGTTAGTGATATCCCTGGATTTATTAATGTCATTTTATCATTTTTCTGTACTTGCTGGTTATTTTTATTTTTTTCTTTCTTTCTTTTCATTTTTTTTATTTTTATTTTTTGGTTCTTTTTGTTTCCTTTTGTCTTTTGTTAGATTGATGGATGATGATTTGTTCTACTTTTTTCATATTTTGTTGGGAAATTTTTCATTCTAAAGCCTTCATACATACATATTTTTCTAACATACATTTTATTTCTAAATTTAGAATATTCTTGTCACTTTCATGTAAAGGCAAGAACATTCACATGTTTTTATCTCCCTCCAACATGTGTAGCTTGTTTTCTGAGACTGAAGGGTCCCTATCATTTCCATTCATAGGTATCCTTCCGAGGTCCTGTGTCTCCCAGGAGCTCAGCACCCACACTGATGCTTTCAGTTGTAGACAAATAGCTCTGTTGTCCATGATTTTGTAGGAGGAGGGAAGACCAAATTGTCTTAGGTCTCAAGATGCTATTCTCCAGTAATTACCCTGAAAACTACCATAAGACCCCCTTTTGTTTCTGGGGTTTCTGCCTCTTGGGTTGGACCTGTTCTTGACTTATCCTATCTAGACAGCATATTTGATGAACTGAGATTTCCACCATTTACATTTCTCTATAGACCTGATCCTGACTGATTTATATCAAAGATTTCTTCAAAATTTCTGGTGCATTGATTAGATTGTCTTGTTTTCCCATACTATTATGGGATTTTCTTTTCTTTTTTTTATGTTTATGTTATTTTTGAGAGACAGAGAGAGAATGGGGGAGGGGCAAAGAGAAGGGAACAGAGGATCTGAAGAGGGATCTTCCCTGACAGCAGTTAGCCCGACATGGGGCTCAAACTCACAAACCTTGAGATCATGACTTAAGCCAAACTTGGACATTCAACCGACTGAGCTCCCCAGGCACTCCAGGGATTGTTTCTTCTTTTGAACATAATGTTTACATAGGATAATTGTTGGACTGAGGGAAGGCACATGTGCTCAGTCTGCCATTTTACCCATTCTCATTTACAAATGTGTCCCCTTAGATATCCTGTGTACCAGCCACATTCATTGAACAACCCTTATGGATATTCATGTTTTGTTTTTCTTCCTTCAAGCCATGTCGGCTCTAGTGAGATTCTTGCTACACATTTCTTTGCTCAGCTTGAGGACTTTCTGTTCCTTGAAGACTTCCCTGATCCCATATCCAAATGTTAACATTCTTCTGCAGTGAATCCTTCTGGTCCTTAATATGAATATCTGTTATGGCTAAGTTATAAGATACAGCATAATTTATTATCTGTGAACTTATTTCCCCTTCACACCAGCTACAGTGTCTCTCTTATTTTCCCATTGCACATAATAGCGCTTTCCACATAGTAGGGACAATCATCTGTGACTGAAATAGAATTAATCTGAATTTGTAGCCACTTCCCTCTGATAAGAGAAAGTTCATCTTTTACCTTGTGTTTGGGCTAACAATTCCAAAACTTTTTAAAAACTTTATTATGTAGTGTTTCTTAGAACGTTAAACAATATTTGTTGAGAGGCACATTGAAATATTCTTGTGATTGACTCTTGTCTTTAAAGCTGTCCTTCTCACACCCCACATGTGTGTATTAAGAGCCCCAAAGAGAATATTAAAAATATTTTTGACTTGCTTATCACTTGTAGACATTAGCCGATATGTTTTCTTAAATAGTGCCATCTATCTAGCACATGGACCGCGCCCTTAATCTCTCGCCACATTGACACATATTACTATTTATCACAGCACTGCCCTTAATCTTCCATGCTGTTCAACCTCATCAGAGGTCCTTCCATCAAAACGTGTCTCCATGGTAACACAAGCCAGATTTGGCCATTTGGTCTCTGTTTGGAACACAAAGGTCACTTGAGTGTTTGTGACATTTGGATTTTGGAGTGTATTTCCAAAACTACAGATTCTGCGTGCCTTTGACATTTGGATAGACTCTATATTAATAGTATTTTTCCTTAGCACACATATATGTTTCACTTTGGAATTATATTTGTGTATTGGAAATGGAAGCAGCCAATGTAACCAATTTTAATGAGGTTCACTCTTCTTTATTATACTTCTTTCTAGAAAATAATGCTTTGTGCAATGTGAGAAAATCACGTAAATCACCAAGATTGCTAAAAATATCTCAAACTAATAAAACTGAAAAATTGATTATTGATTATTTTATAATGTTCTATTTTCCTTCCAAACATAATTTAATCCTGAATTTTATTGAAATGGGATGACAGAATTATTCAATTTGTCAGCATAAATTGTTTCCTTTTTATACCCAGGAAGGATTTGTTTTGTGGATGGGAACAGTAAATATGTGTTCATTGAAATATATTCATTTGCATCTAATTTGGAAATTGTCTAAAAAAAAAAAAAGCTTAAGTCTTTAATAAAATGTTTAGAACTCTGGACTCTTGCAAAGGGAAATTTGAATATAATAAAAAGTGTAGTTGTTTCTGGGTAATAAGATTCAATATTGCAGTCAATACCTTCCAAATATATCTATTTAAAATAATAACAGCTAACTCTTAGCAAGCACTTCTATGTGCCTGATTCTATTCTAAATTCTTTAGACATATCAACTCACAGCAACACTGAGAAGTAGATGTTATAATATCCCCCATTTTATCAATGAAAAACTGGTGCCCAGGAGAGTAATAGTTTGCCCATGGTAATACAGCTACCAAGTGATATAATCAGGGTTTAAAGCCAGGCATTCTGGGTCACAGCCTAGATTTAACTGCCCACAGCAATCTAAATGATGGAGATTCTAATCAAAATTCAAATAAGATTATTTCTTCAGAACTTTTTTAATGTAGATTTTATCTGAAGGAATAAGCATCTGGGAGTAGCTATTAAAAGTCTCCAAAAAGAAGAACTTAGGAGATATTTAAGGTTTTTAAAAAACAGAAAACTGGCGTACACAGGAGTTTCCAAAATTATGGATTTTATTTTTCTCCATAATTTTCTTAACCGGGAACCCCTGTAGGCAGTTCAGGACCAGTATGGTGGTGTCATGATACCTTCAAGAGAAAATGGGCTTCCTCTAAGTTTCCTCTTAGCCAGCCTCAAGCTTATTCCTCCCATGTTTCAAGATGGCTGCTCTACCTCCCTTTTTGTGATGCCCCACATCACTTTTGGAGCAAGAAGGGGATGAGCAAGAGTAAAAAAGATATAACCCAGATGAGTCGGCCCCCTTTAAAGAGCTTTCTCAGAAAACACTCACAGGGATCTTCACTTAGACTACAATTACCTAGACCTAACACATAACCAAATCTAGCTGCAAGGAAGGCGGATTTAAAAATAAATTTTTTTAAATAAAATTTAAAAAAAATGTTTAAGTAGGTTTTTGACTAGACACATCGTGACTGTGGTCAAAAATCAGTATTCTAATAACAAGGAAGTGAGGTTGGGGAAGGTCTAGAATAGCCTTTACTCCAGTGCTGGTTTAGCCTGCTACTAAGGCTTAGTGCACCCAGGGCATTCAGTGAGCTTTGTCACTGGCTAGTCAGGACTCAACTGTTTGGGAATCTTCAGTTTACTGCTCCCTGGTAGTTCTTTGCTCTGCTTCACAACGTTTCACCCTAAAAAGACATATTTCTGTGTAGCTCCCTCCTCTTCAGTACTCTTTCTGGAGACTGCCTGAGCCTCCATGAGCCTCATGGCCTCTGCCATTGCGACTCAGGGAGTCACATTCTGCTTGCGTTCCCCCTTCTTATGACACGGTTCCGAGGTACTCCCTGAGAGAAATCTGGGGCAATTAAAGGCTCATCTGACTTGTTTACTTTGTCTCAGATGTCCCAGCCTTGTGCTGTCTGTCAACCAATGTCTCAAAACACTTGGTCAGGTTTTCCAGTTGTTTTCAAGGGAGGGCAAGTCTAGTGTCACTTACTACACTGAAAAGGACCCGACTGTCCCTTTCATGGTTTAGGTCATGCTATATGACACCAAAGAAAGAAATAATTTCCCTCTTTTGAGTTATATATAACTCTTCCTTTATTAATCAGGTGCTTGGAAAACCAAATACACTTCTTATAGAAATCTCATTAAATATTTGCAAATTTGCCAAAGATGTGGGTTCCATGACCTAAGATTTTAATCATAATTTATAACACTGAGTTCCTAGGAAAATGCCCAAAGAATTCCAAATAACATCCAAAAGTGACAGATGACCTATATGCCACTAATCCTTTGTTGCCACAGAAGCCAAGCTTCCAAAAGCACACCCCAGTCATTCCAAATCTTTTGGAAATTATGATTATTTATGACTTAGAAGTTATAATTACATGCTCTGTTTCTCTCTCTCTCTTTGTCTCTCTCTCTCTCTCAAAAAAAAAAAAACAAACATTTTGTTCCTGGGTGGCTCAGTCAGTTAAGCATCTGACTTTGGTCAGGTCATGATCTTGTGAGTTCGAGCTCCATGTTAGGCTCTGTGCTGACAGCTCAGAGCCTGGAGCCTGCTTCAGATTCTGTGTCTCCTTCTCTCTCTGCTCCTCCACCACTCGCACTCTGTCTCTGTCTCTGTCTCTCTCTCTCTCTCAAAAAATAAACATTAACAAAAATACTAATTACATAAATCCATCCCATCTCATGATAAATGTCC
This sequence comes from Herpailurus yagouaroundi, assembly GCF_014898765.1. Lineage (NCBI taxonomy): Eukaryota > Metazoa > Chordata > Mammalia > Carnivora > Felidae > Herpailurus > Herpailurus yagouaroundi. Next base: position 10,205,432 of record NW_024412434.1, on the reverse strand, counting down.
TATTGCATATTTGTTTTCAACATTAAATAAAGTTCAGGTTACCCTTTTTGAGAGGTTTACAGGTTATTTTACAATAGGCCTTAAGATGGATGCCATGGGACTAGGATTCACAAGTCCTGTCATAAGTACAACTATTTCATGCCCAAAAACTTGCAGCAACTTTTATAATTATATGAAATATATAATACAAGATATTAATATAATAATGCTTATAATATGGGAATTGGGGGTTAATTGTAAGTCAGTGTGAAGTCTTTGTGATTGTGTTTTTGTTTTTATTTGTATTTTGTTTTCTATTCAAAGTGTGTCTCCCTCTCTCTCTGACCCTCCCCTGTTTGTTCATGCTGTCTCCCCCTGTCTCAAAAATAAATAAAACGTTAAAAAATAAATAAATAAAAAATAAATAATAAATAATAAATAAAAACAGGTTCCAGAAGAGAGGTCAGTCAAGTAAGCTGCCAGAACCTATGGCACCAGACACAAAGTACCCTGTGTGGTTGACACTCGGGCAGGGGAGGGAATTCGACACATGCCAACAGAAGGAAGCACATGTAATTCCAAAGCGAAGACATTTAGAACCAGGCAAGCAGAAAGAATTAGCATGAGAGAAATCTATCACAGCATGGCGGGAACCCAGCAGAGTATCTAGGATTGGGAGCAATAGTGCAAGATTAGAAAGAGAAATGCAGCCTTTATTTCGAGAAAGACAATAGTACTAGGACAGAAGCAAGACAGAAAACCTCAGGTCTGAGTCAAACTGGCTGCGGAAGGACCCACTCAGGGTCTCAGAGTGTCTCCAACCCATTTGGTCTCCTGCACACATTCATCTTTGCAACTCGTTTTTTTTTTTTAAGTTTATTTATTTATTTTGAGAGAGACAGAGACAGCATAAGTAGGGGAGGGGCAGGGAGAGAGGGAGAGAGAGAATCCCAAGCAGGCTCTGCACTGTCAGCATGGAGCCCGATGTGGGGTTCACACCCACAGAGCCATGAGGTCACAACCTGAGCTGAAACCAAGAGTCAGATGCTTAACCAACCACTGAGCCACCATGTGCCCCGATCTTTGCAACTTTTTATGAAGCTGAGTCCAATGGAGGGAGGCAAGAGACAGAGCTACAAGGAGAAAAAAGGAAACACTGCTCAGGAACACTGGCAGGTCAGAAACCACCACCCTGCCTGCCGTGTGCTTAAATGTCTCATATTTAAAATCACTTTAGGGGCGCCTGGGTGGCGCAGTCGGTTAAGCGTCCGACTTCAGCCAGGTCACGATCTCGCGGTCCGTGGGTTCGAGCCCCGCGTCGGGCTCTGGGCTGATGGCTCAGAGCCTGGAGCCTGTTTCCGATTCTGTGTCTCCCTCTCTCTCTGCCCCTCCCCCGTTCATGCTGTGTCTCTCTCTGTCCCAAAAATAAATAAATGTTGAAAAAAAAATTAAAAAAAAATAAAATAAAATCACTTTAGGTTTTTTTTTTTAAGAGGATCTGTTAAGTTAAAAAATATTACCAGAGAGATAACACTTTAAACCCCTAAGAGATTAGCCTTTAGCATACATTAGTTTATCAGATTAGCTGTTAGTTTGAAATGGAGACAGTAAAGTCCTGAGGGAATAAGATTCAGATATTAGATTTAAAGGGTATTTGAAGGAAATAGAGTTCCAGAGCAGGTAACCTTATACATACTGAAAATTAGGGGGAAATTTGTCTTTTATGCCCTTCATTTCACATTTTCCTCTAGGTAACAAGCATTGAGAATTTACTATGTGCCAGACACTTCCAAAGGTCTTCAAATGTATTATTTCATTTAATCCTCCAGCCCTATGGGTATATCTCATTTCCGTACTAGAACTAGGAAAACCAAGGCTCAAAAAACTTCCCAAGTCCACACAGCTAATAAGTTGCTGAACTGGGTTTCAAACTCATCTGTGTCCACTGATGCAAATATTCTTACAGGAGGGTCTTTCAAAGGTCTGGACGACGGGTTTTGATAATTTCACTAGGGAATGTGTCATTAAGAATGATGGGATGGGAATGGGGGGAAAAATCCCACAAATGTCACTGAGAGCTGACCAACAGTCCATTGCTACTTGTTGTGCGGTACCCACCATTATCAGAGGTTGTGCCAGGTACTAGAGATACTGTCATGAGAAACCAGACATGACTCAGGCTTCATGGGGCTAACTGTCTAGCAGGAGAAAACATTCAGCCAATAGTGATAAATTAAGTGAGTATCAACTCTATAAAAGAGTTGAAAACAAAGGCGCTGGGTGATGGCTGCCATCAACAGAACAGATACACCTCTTTTGGATAACTCGTATGTAAGCAAAAGGTGGGAATGAAAAATGATGCCGGAGGTGAGAGAGAGGGAGGTAGGAAGACAGGAAGAAGAGCAATTTTGTGTGGGAGAACACACTGAGATGGGTCTGTGATGTGTTGAATCTAGGGTGAGTTTGAGACAACCAAGAATTGTCCATTAGACACCTCGAGAGTCCACAAGATCAGGTCGAACAAACAAGGAAAAGAGATGCTACTGTGACCCCCAGAGAAACACTGGGGACACAGCCAGCCTGGGCATGATGAAGGAATGGGCTCCAGGCTCTCCAGGGCGTGATCTTCAATCCTATCCACATCTACAGCTGCTCTTGTGGTAGTGGAAGGGAGGGAGGGCTCATGAGGGGCAGGCGAACAAAGCTAGTAGCAGGAGGTAGCTGAAACTTTGTAGGATTCCCACAAGAAAGCCATAGCCTTTATTTACTATTATAACAATAATAATAATAACAAGAATTAACACCACCAAGTGCTTCTGCTGTGCCTGGATGCTCTCTAATTTAGTCCTCCTAACACCATGCAGAAAGCACTGTTATCATTTTCCCCACTGTAAACACCAAAAAATCCTGAGACCCAGAGAGGGTAAGTAACTTCCCTGAATTCCATCGCTATGAAGGCTGGATCCAAGATTTAAACTCAGATATGCTTTAATCACTACTACAGATCAAGGGGGGAAGGAACAAAAGGATCTTTTCTTCCTTTGAGTCATAGTGTAAATGGGAGAGAATAAAGTTTCCTATTTCCTCTTGCAAAGACGAAATGTGTAATTTTATATCCCGGTGCTAGGGGGAGACTGATATCATTCTGCATCTCTGAGTCGAAAGTATTTTAAATACATCTCATCAGACCCTGGTGTTCTGAATTTCATCCCATCTTCTCATACCTGATCCTTCCAGGTGTTCAAGATGGCAGGTGTTCCATACCCACATTCGTACTAAACTCCCTTGTTGTTGGCTCCCATAAAAACTTTGTGGATGGGGGGTGGGGAAGAGGTTAGGATATCAAAGGAGACAGAAAGGATCTCTAATACTGGAAAAATTGGTTTAACAAGAAACTTCCAAAGTAGCCTCTGAAGTCTGAGGGAAGTTGAGCCAGGATAACAAAATTCAGAAAGAAGAACCATCTCTTCTCTTAGCACTTGCTAGAAACGGAGCATAACCATAGTAAATTAACTGACCTCTTGAACCTCTGTTCCCTCACCTATTTTAGAGAGCTAATCCGAAAGCCACTTTATGTTGCCTTTCTGAGGATTTAATGAGATAACATGTATATGCTCTGTGCATAGTGTCCAATGTTGAACAAGGCCTCAATAAATGTTTGCCTTAAAAAAAAATAAGCTAATATATATGAAAGCATTTTATAAGCCCAAGAGTACTGCATAAATGCAATTATTTTTTAGATGCAGAAAAGAGAAAATGGACTGAGTAGTGTATTGTGAATATGTAGGCGCGTATGAAGACCTATTTTCAAACTGAAATATTGATACTGTTGTTTCTCTTTAGGGCTCTTCTTATTGTCACGCTTAACATAGGATTATCTAAAAGTCACTTAGTATTTTTTTGTGCGAACATACCATTGCGGAACCGAATAATAAAAAAGTTGCACCTCTGAAAACAATATGAAACATTTAAGCACCAATGACCTAGTATTCTCATCTAGCTTTGGGACTTGTTATCTTCCAACATCAATGTTTCCGTTGTCACTCTGCTGTTTCAGATAACCATGCTTTCTGGACACTTGCCGGTTGGCCATTTAAGATATTAGGGGCTTTTTAAAAAGTCTACCACTGTGTTGACTCCCAGCTATACAGTTACCATTTGTAAATCAGTGGAGCAAGAAATTAAGGACACACGGCAGTCCTGCCTGTGAGATACCAGTAGCAATAAAGGTATAGGATTACCTTGCTGCCTTTCTGCCGCCTGTTGTCCATCCAAATAAGCACGATTCTCTAAATCACCAGGGGGAATAACCAAGGCACAGTCAGAATCAGATTAGGATGGGCTGAAATACATTCCCTGGCTTTGATGGTACAGAACTGAAGATCTGTTTTTAATGCGTTGTTTTCATGTTTTTGCTTTAATTCGCAGGTCTTAACTTCTATGCTATCTGTAGTCATTCCTTCAGTCTGCTTTGAAGTGCAAATTGCTCTGCTTGAATAATAGCTAATGAGGAAAACAAAAGAGAGGGGTAGAAAGTTATTGAATAATATTCGCATCGAGTGAGCTTATTTTTTCTCTTTGTATGGAAGGACCCAAATCTGTGTCCCCTGTTGGTTCTTCATATCCCTGCAGATGCTCGGGCCAACTGTCCAGTTAGGAGGGAGCCACCAATGTGTCTGTATTCTGCCCGTATGTTATAGATCGCAACTATTCACTCAAGGATCCAGGGCAAGCAAAGGAAAGGCAATTTTGTTATGCAACAAAATTTGGGAAAGTACACAAAGTCCCCAAACTCCAAAAAGTTTCCTCAGTCATTTGACTAACAAAATATTAGTCCATTGACATGCAAGATTTCTAGTATAGGAAAATTACCCTAACAGATATTAAAGTATAACACAATGCCACAATAATGAAACTTGAATGTCTGAGACAAAAGAACCGACAGACAGAATGAACGTCCCTGAAGCCCTAATATATAATATATGAGAATATATTTGAAAACAGAATATTGTAAATGAGGAAGGGACATATTACTCCATTAATTATATTGCAGATTGACCAATTACTTGAAACAATAAACAAGCAAGAGTTTCAGTTTGTAACATACTCCAAGTAAATTCCAGCTGAGAAACTAAACATAATAAAGAAACCCATTAGAAAACTAGAAGATGTAAATAAAAAATCAGTTTGATGAGCAAGGACTTAATGACATAAAAATAATGGAAGACATCATAACATTTTCAAATAATGATAGATTGCATAAATATACAAAAACTGATGCTTTCAATATAAATAGTTATAGAAATAAATATTGGTGTGAGTATGTATGTATTCTCTGTATATCTTTTCTCTAGGTCTGTTTACTGAGAGGGCCTGGGAGCAATGATACCACAGAAGCAATGAGCAAGCGTAGCATTCAGATCTGATTTCTAAATACCCACTTCCACTCAAAGAAACTAGGACTCTTAGGAAAAAAATAGTTGATTCCAGAGCTGGGGTGGGAAAGTATAAAATGGGTCTGAAACATTTTATTGTGCTCAAAGTAAGAAAGTGCTTAAAGAATATTGGGGATATATCAGAAGGTCATAGGAGCTCCCATTGGCAAAATCTGGGGTGATTTGTTCATCAAAATAAGTCACAGTAATAGGTTATAACCCACTGAACAAAATAGGAATCCATGAGCCCATACTGATTTAAATTAATAATGAATCAGTTGAAATTTTGAGGTGAAAAATCCTTCCCCTCAAAATACTTATTAATGACCAAGAAAGAAGGAGTAACTTTACCGTGAATAATCTTGACAGACATGGCATTAATCAACTGTTTAAAGTGAACATCACCCTTAGGGCGCCTGGGTGGCTCAGTCAGTTAAGCCTCCGACTTCGGCTCAGGTCATGATTTCACAGTTCATGGGTTCAAGCCCCAAGTCAGGCTCTGTGCTGACGGCTCCGAGCCTGGAGCCTGCTTCAGATTCTGTCTCCCTCTCCCCGCCCCCCACTTCGTGCACTCTCTCTCAAAAATAAATAAACATTAAAGTGAACATCACCCATAATGGGACAAATTCAAATAGTATTCTACACGCTAGAATGTAGCATCACCCATATGATATTTCTGATAAAGCCACATAAACTGAATCTAATCATGAGGAAACATCAAACTCATTAGCAACATTCTACACTATAACTGCCCTGTATTTCTCAAGAATGCCAAGGTCATGAAAACCAAGGAAATACTGAGGAACTGTTCTACATTTAAGGAGGCTAAAGTGACATGGCAACTAAATGCAATGCGATCTGGATTTGATCTTTTTATATAAAGGACATTTTGGGGACAGTTGTTGAAACCGGAATGGGGACTGAAAATTAGGTAGTAGCCATGTAGCAGTATTAATTTCCTGGATTTGAAGGTAGTATTATAATTATGTAGCAGAATGCCTTTGCTCCTAGGAAATACACACTAGAGCTTTCAAGGGTGATGAGGCATCATGTAAGCAACTGCGTCTCAAATGGTTCCTGAATAAATAAACATTCTTGCAACTTTTTTATAAGTTTGAGATTGTTTCGAAATAACAATAACAACATTAACAAAAAAGCAAGTGTACTGCTTCCAAATTCTCTTTTTTCTTCTTCCAGATGGATCCATCTAACTATTGTGTTAGTATCGTTATCTATTCCTGGTGTATTGATTATAGCAGTTTAATGTTCCCTTGTGCAATTTTAATGTCAAAGATTAGGGGAATTGTTAGGATATAGCTATATCCTAGAACATTTTAAATGTTTTTAAGTGTTTTTGTTTTGACAAGTAGGTAACAACATGGAAAAATTCTTGTAGTGTTATTTTGTTTTAAAATAAAATTAAGGTAGTCCATACAAAATTAATCTGATTCTGCATATACATTTATGACTTGAAGGAATGAGATTTTAACCATGGATGTATACAGGGAATGTGAATGTGGGTGATTTATTTTTACTTTTATTTTGCTACAGTGTCTCAATTTCCTACAACAACCATCATTTTTAAGAACAAATACTGAGGGGCACCTGGGTGGCTCAGTCGGTTGGGCATCTGACTTCAGCTCCGGTCATGATCTCACGATTTGTGAGTTGGAGCCCCAAGTCGGGCTCTGTGCTGACAGCTCGGAGCCTGGAGCTTGCTTCTGATTCTGTGTCTCCTTCTCTCTCTCTCTCTGCCCCTCCCTGGCCTGTGCTGTCTCTCTCAAAAAGAAACATTAAAAAAAAAATTTTTTTTTAAGTGCGCCTGGGTGGCTCAGTGGGTTAAGCGTCCGACTTCGGCTCAGGTCATGATCTCGTGGTTCATGGGTTCAAGCCCCATGTCAGGCTCTGTGTTGACAGCTCGGAGCCTGGAGCCTGCTTCAGATTCTGTGTCTTCCTCTCTGCCCCTCCCCTGCTTGTGCTCTCTCTCTTTCTCTCACTCTCTCAAAAATGAATAAACATTAACAAATTTTTTTTAAAGAACAAATATTGAAAGTATAAAAGTAATTAATATAAAGTTATGTGGAGGGGCAAGAAAAAGTAGTTGATAAAGGAGAAAGTCTCCAAAGATGTGAAACATTGCTGTTGGCTTCATTTTCCTTCTCTGTAATTTGGTGTTGAAGGTCAAAGACACTGTGTATGAAGCCCTAAGCACAGTGGCTGGCATTCATTCACAGCCCTTCCTGACTCCTGCTCTGCTGGGGCCACATGTTGGTTGGTGCAGGGAGGCAGGTGCAGGTACACAGAGGAGCTCTGCCGGAGGCTGATTCACCCACACAAGTGACCCCCTTTCCCACCCACCCCAGCTAGTGAGGGGTAGACGGCAGGGCCAGCCTGCAATAAAGAAAGGATGATAGATGTTACCAGTAATCCACAAAATTCAAATATTCAGTCTCCTGGCATGCAATAGAATCATTCTTATTTCCAAATCCAAAGGGTCTGTTCACTATCAGAGAAAATTAACTGCCTTTAACATTAATAGAAAATACAGGCAGAAATCCTCTAGAAAAACAACAGACATTATGGATTAGACAACTGATCGTGCTCTCTCTTCTAGGCTGGGTTTCAACATATTTGAAATCAAGCAGGAAGCTTGTGTTGATACAAAACATTTGCACACTTTGATCCACTGATGTTAAACTGATTATCATATACAGATGGTAAAGAGGGATTAACGGGAACTGCCACACGACAGTATGAAGGAAGGAAGTTTCTCTGCAGAGAAATGTTTGAATGTGTCACAAAAACTGCCAGAGAATTAACATCTCAAAAGGCTTAAATTCAGTATGTAGAAAAACCATGTCAGCTTTGGAGTCCAGCTTCCTGGTTTCAATGCCACGTAGTCACATAATGCGACTTGGAGCAAGTGACTTAAGCTCTGTAGGCTTTTGTTTTGTCACACAGTCAAGAGGGCAGCCTCTTGGGGATTATAGTGAGGATTAATGAGATCACGTGTATACAACACTTAGCATAGTCCCTGGCATAAATGGAAAACAGGATGAAAGTTATTATCATTATTGTTTTTATAATATTGACAAATTTGTGGTATCACAGTTAATTAATATCTACATGCTGGGAAGGTATGTGTAGGCATGCAGAAGGAGAAGGTGTGAGGAGGCAGAGAAAGAAGCAGGAAGTAAGTGCTAATTCACTCTCCAACCCCTAACACTTGAATCTTATTTCTATTCCTGGTCCTCTCCATCGCAGTAAATGGAAATACTGCCATCCACCTAGCTGCTGGAGCAGTGTCTCAAAGTCCCTCTTGCCAAACCCCTTTCCCTTACTGGCTGGCCCCGCCCACCCCCTGTGAGCTGCCTGGGCTCAGTCCCTTTTGCCACGCCCCTTTCC
>NW_024412434.1:10146510-10196603 GCF_014898765.1 Herpailurus yagouaroundi | reverse complement strand
CCCCTGTGAGCTGCCTGGGCTCAGTCCCTTTTGCCACGCCCCTTTCCCTCACTGGCTGGACCCATCTACCCTCTGTGCAGTCCCAGCTACTGTGTCCTTCATTATCCCATCCTTCCCTCGTGGTCTGTGACTATCTTCTAACTACCTGCTGTTTTTCAAACCCCCCACTAGCCCATTCACCACACAAAACCAGATCCATCTTCTTGAAACATACCCCAGATAGCACTCTTCCCAGCTGGCAACACTTCAATGACTTCTGGTTGTACTTTGAATAAACTCTAAATGCTTCCAAGGCCCTACATGATCCACATCCTCATAATCCCCCTAATGCCACCTCCTGTTACTCCCCACCGCCCCCCCCATGTCAGTCCTGTGACAAGCCATGCTCCTTCCCACTCAGATCCTTTGCACATGTACTCTCTACCTGGGGCACTTCCTTTTTAGCACAAACTTCTGGTCCCTTCCTGACCTTCAGGCCAGAGCTTCAAGGTCACCTCCTCAGAGGGGCCTTCTCAATACTCCAACTAAAGCAGCTGACCTCTTTACCCCAGTTATCATCTAGATTGGCACACTGTCTTCTTAACAGCACATAAAACAATTTGTAATTCTTTTATTTCATTTGTTACTTTATTTTTTTTGTCACCCAAAGACTGTAAATAACTTTTAGGCTAGGGCCATATCTTTTTTTAAAGCACATTTTTATATGTTTCTATGTGTCCTAAAAAAGTTAGAAATAACTGACTCTATAAGGCACGGTTGTTTTAAGAATTCTCTATTAAGAGTTCATGTTGAACATGCAAATGTAAGTTCAGGAATTTTGCGCAGTGTAGTTATTTAACTGACATATTCAGGGCCAGTGGGTCACATGAATCCATTTTTAAAATCTCTCTAATTTTAGAGGATTCTGTGGTTTGAAACCAACATCATGGCCAGGTTTCATAAGATTCCCCACTTTGTGATCAGGGATGATCGAGAACTAATTTCTTTTCAAGTGGGTATTTGTTACTTGGGGGCTTCTGACTGATGCTTTTCTGAATAATTTTGTCAATATATCTAAAACTGACTGAAGTGGATGCTGTAGTGAGTCACCTGGATCCTTCCTTTGGGAATGAGACCCTCATCCTCCAGCTATTATGGGTATACTTAAAGAAAACTGTCTAGTCTAGCATCATGCCCCATCCCTGGGGATGGTCCTCATCTAAAAACTACCCCTGGGTATGTGTGGTGTGGGGAGGTCCAGCCTCTTGTCTAATTGGGGGCTCAACTTGGAGGGGCCATCCCAGATCCCAAGCTCTGGGATCAGCTGAGGTTTTTGCTGTGCAAACACTGACTGCATTGTGTCCAGTGCCTCTTTGCCCAACCCTACTTTCTTCACTTCACAGGTGTCCATCCAGAGGACACTCCCCAATAAACCCCCTGCACCCAAATCTCCACCTCAAGAGGGACATAGTGTCTCCTTCTTGAGACACTGACTGGGATGATTTGGTGCCACTCTTTCCCACCATTTTCCTTTTCCTTGGACTTCTAAAGGACTTCTATCTGGAAAAGGCAGATAGAACCTGCTGCTCAGCTCTCCCCCAACATAGATAGTATCTGACAGCAAGTTTGGAAATGATAATGACTTGGTCTCCTGCCAACCAGCGCCCTAGCCTAAACTGTCCTCAGTTTCTTTTCTCCACTCGCTGGTGTCTTCTCAGTGCAGAGACCATTGCAATAAAGACTACTTCTTTGCTAATTAATTAGTAGGAGACTAGCCGTGAGTGTATACTCAGATATAATTATTTTTAAAACATGTTATGGGCTGAATTATACTCCCCCCATTTTCATATATTGAAGTCCCAACCCCCAATACCTCAGAATGTGATGGTATTTGGAGATAGGGTTTTTACAGGGTTTTTACAGGGTTAAATGAGGTCATTTGCATGGACCCTAATCCAGTATGACTGGTGTCCTTATAAGAAGAGGAGATTAAGACACAGACTCACACAGAAGGAAAACCATGTAAAGATACAAGGAGAAGATGGCTATCTACAAGCCAAGGAGAGAGATTAGATGAAGCGGACCCTATAGACACTTTAGTCTCAAACTTCTAACCTCCACAATTGTGAGCAAATGAATTTCTGTGGTTTAAACCACTCTTTTTGTGGTACTTTGTTAGGGCAGCTCCAGCAAATTACTCTAACATGTAATCATAAAATCTGTGGATTTTGTTTCCTGCCCTTAAATGCACTAAGCACACCTAAGAAGGCCAGAGAAGAGCATCCAAAGAGGGCTCCAGGACGTCTTGAGGCGGTGGGAATTCTTCATTCTCTCCCTGCTGCATTTCTGTTTCCATGGCTTTATCTCTGCTTCATATGGTCAACCTCAAGTTGACCACATGGTTTGGCAGTGTTTCCTCCAGCCCCAACCTTGCACTTGTGTGTGTGTGTGTGTGTGTGTGTGTGTGTGTGTGTGTGTGTATATATATACTTTAGTTTTGATGCTATGGTATCCTACAACTTGAACCCCCAGCCCCAGAAAACTATTTTGGCAGGCTTCCAGGAATCTAGCCTTCCCTGCAAAAGTAGATGGACAGGAGATCACAAGAGCTGCACATAGCTCAGAGGGTCTGAGTTACTCACTTGGGGTTGATCACATTGATTTTATCCTGACTCTCCATCTAGAAATTTAGAAATTAGATCTTATGGACAGCCTAGTAGCTTCTTATATATAAACTTCCTAGATGTAAGGAGTGTATAGGAAGCTTACATATATATATATATATATATATATATTTTTTTTTTTTTTTTACACATTCCATAAGAGAAAATCATTGTGACAATTCCCATTGTCCTAGGAACCCCTCATGTGACACTCTATCTGGTCTCTATCCAGTCTTCTTCAAACACTCTGATGATCAAATCATCTCAGATAACAGCTTCCTGGAACTACCATGCTTCTGTCATCCCACACCTGTACCACCACAGATGCTGAGGAGAGCCTGGGGACCTGTACTGTGTGGTGGTCTATGGCAGAAGGGGCACCTCGGTGTCCTTGCTCTAATTGTGCTTAAAGAGCATCCAATCTGTGCTGCCCACACAGAAACTCGGCTTCTGGTGTCACCGCTGTTTAATTGCTTCACTTACAGCCTCCATCTTTGCCCTTGGACTCAGTCAAGGTCCAGGGACTTGGTTGAGTGACAGCTTTTGCTCTGTGCTCCCCTCTGATGACTAAGGCTTTGTTTTTGGGTCAAGCTTGTCACGATGCCTTTCTCCCTTAGGGGAAGCTCTCTCCTAGTTCACTCCTAGTCATTCATGCAGAGACTTCTGATGGCTGTCCTGCCAGCCCTCCAAGCATCCTGAGAGAGCAGAGTGCTCTCTTCAGCACACACCAGGGGCTTCCTGTCTCCAGGACCTCTACCCAAGACCTCCCCCCCACCCACATATGTCTGCAGAGAGTGAGCTACAGATGAAAATAAAGAAAACACGGCTGCTCCTTCAGGGACAAACTGAAATGCTGGCAGTGTTCACCTCTGGATTGTCTATGTTGCTCCTGTCCCTGTTGTCTGGTCTGAGACAGGACATCCGACTTTGACAGGATATCCAACTTTTGCAGTATTATTACAGCAGATGATTCTATTGCCTCAATTTGTTGACAAGAGAATGACCATGACACATCCTAGTTTTGTCACCTGAGTGCCCCATGCCTTGTAGATTTTCTGTCAGCTAAGTCTTCCTTGAAAAATCAGTGTTGCTGTTTTTGCTGTCATGGGTTGGCTCCTGAATTCCCTCAGTGCACCTTGGATCATGTGAGGAATTTGAGAGCCTTTTCAGAGACCATAGGCTCCTCCTGCTTAGAGCCTAAATAAAAAATGAACACTCCTGACGGTTGAGTTTAAAAATCTCCTGTCTGGGGCGCCTGGGTGGTGCAGTCGGTTAAGCGTCCGACTTCAGCCAGGTCACGATCTCGCAGTCCGGGAGTTCGAGCCCCGCATCGGGGTCTGGGCTGGTGGCTCAGAGCCTGGAGCCTGTTTCCGATTCTGTGTCTCCCTCTCTCTCTGCCCCTCCCCCGTTCATGCTCTCTCTCTGTCCCAAAAATAAATAAACGTTGAAAAAAAAAATTTAAAAATCTCCTGTCTGGAGGGATGCCTGGGTGGTTCAGTCGGTTAAACGTCCAACTTCCGCACAGGCTCAGGTCATGATCTTGCAATTCTTGAGTTCGAACCCCACATTGGGCTCTGTGCTGAAAGCCTGGAGCCTGGAGCCTACTTCAGATTTTGTGTCTTTCTCTCTCTGCCCCTTCCCTGAGTGCATGCTCTCTCTCTCACTCTCTCTCAAAAAATGAATAAACATTAAAAAAAAAAATTAAATCTCCTATCTGGAGAAATCTTAAAATGTGGTAAGGTCTTTAATCACTGCTCAACCTTTACTCCTTATCACAGAATTCATACTGGAGCAAACCTTACAAACTTAAGGAATGTGAGAAAACTTTTAAGGACAGCTCACACCTTAACTTCACATCCGAAGATTCATATTGAAGAATAACCATAGAACTGTAAAGAATGTGGCAAGGCCTTTAAGCAATGCTAAACCCTGACTCCTGATCAGAGAAGGTATACTGGAGAGGATTTTGCAAATATAAAGAATTTGGCAAGCCCTTTAATCAGAGGTCAAGCTTCATTGTACATCACAGAATGGTAAAACTTTTAGGACTGCTCAAACTTACTTAGCATCATGGACTTTATGCTGGGGAAAAATGTTACAAAGGTTAAGAATGTGGCAAGCCTGTAGCTGGAACTCACAACTTGCTCAACATCATAGCTATCTTACATGATAGAAACCACAAAATGTAGAGAAACTTGCAGTGCTTTTCACTGGAATTCAATCCTTAATCCATATCGGCAAGTGCACACTAGATTTAAACCCTGCAAACATAATCAATGAGCAAAGCCCTTCGTATTAAATATACACTTCAGCAAACATCAGAGAGTGTGTAAAAGTAAGTAACTTAAAAGATACAAATATTTAGAAGAGTGTGTAATTAAACATCAAATGTCAGTAAATGTCACAGGATTCACAGTAGAAAGCAGTACATCCATCACTTTATTCACACATTACATCAAAATACTCATTATGAGGACTATTACAAAGTTAAACACTTAGAAAATGTATATACAATTATGCTTCAAAAGATTAAGTGTATGGATTTTTGCATAGGTATAATTAATTTCAATATGTGCTTTTTTTTTCCACATTGACCCTATCTGACATTTGTGACTAGGTAATGTTAATGTATGTCTACTCTCAAATTACTTCAGAAATTCATTTATTCCTAGTGGGTTTGGAAAATTATGTGGCTGATTGTTTCTGCATCAGAGATACGAGATGCTCTTCTCCATTAGGGGGGACTCATGCATATCTAATTTTCCACCGAAGATTAAGGACAATATGATATACATATACGAAGAAAATCTAAACGGAGATGCTGTTTTGGGTTATCACATGGATGTAAGTTATCATGAAGTAGGTGTTCAGAACATGATTCTTCTCCTCTTATTAAAATTAGAAATCTTCTTGGATATTATAAATAAAATAATTTACCAACTAGTCTTTAAGGAAAAACAGGTGCCAGTTCAGTAAAATACTGATGTATCTTCATAATAGCAATAGTTAGAAGAATAGACAATGTCAGTTGGTGTGGTTGCAGTGAAGAAATCCTCACAGAATCAGAAAGAAGATAGCTAACTCTTCCCAAAAAGGGCATACAATTGTACATATACATTTTTAAAGAATGACCTCAGGCCTGAAGATTATGGAAATCCGTTTTCCCCCACATCATTCTATCAACATACAAATGCTTTTTGAATGCTTGTATTCTGGATCTTGAACAAAGATAATAGAGTGGATTTGAAATGCATAAAAAGAAGTCTCTTGTCTGATTTGACATGGAAATTGATTGAATGAAAATATGATGTGTAAGGTGACATTACATTTTGGACCAGAAACAGAATTATCTTGCAAATTATTCGAGAGTTTGTCATCACCTCATCCTTCAAATAAGTTATTTAGATCATCTTCCAGCTGGAAACGACTTTACTAAATAAACTCTTCTGGGAAATGAGTGATATTTCCTTTTTACTTGGATGTAAAGTGCTGTTAGTAAGACAAGAGGTTACAGCTAAGGTGGATTGGGGTTCTTTGTTTGCTGGCTATGTTTTCCATCTGGAGAAGGGCATACACACCCAGTTTTCATAAAGACTTAGGGAAAATGGAAAGCAAGAGGATAGGTAGAAAAGAGTTAATTCTGCCATTGATGTGGAAGTAATGATCCTTGACATTTTCATGACGCCTTCATCCCACCCAGAGGTACATTACCTGCTGGAGGAGATCCCTCGGAGGGCCTCCTCAGGGGCCAGCTGCCCAAGGCCTGTTGTGATCTGGGTTTCTCTGATGCTATTCTCTCTGCAGTGTACTAACTAATGACTGTGAATAGTAACCCTGCACGGGATCAAAGTTACCAGAGCCAAAGGCAGAGCTACAGGATATAAAGAAATGTAAACTTGAGAAAGCACCAGAGGCAGGAAGCTCGCAGCCACTTTGTGGCTTTAAAATCTACAATCTATCATTGGGTCTTCGCATGTGAGTGCAAGTAACAAACGGGTGGCTGAAAACCATAAAATTAAGAGGAAAAAAATCCTAAATTATTCAACTGAATTTTCTACCTCTGAATTCCGCTATTATTCTTCTAAGCTCACATCCCTTGCTTCTAATTCTCCTTTTTCAATGTGTGATGCTTATTGCTAGGGCGACATGAGAGTATAAGTGCAATTTGCAGATTCCTCAAATATAAGTTGTGCGAAGACAAGTGCAATTTGCAGATTCCTCAAATATAAGTTGTGCGAAGACGGTAGCTTTCCCCCTTATCTGTGCTTTTGCTTCCTGCAGTTTCAGTTACCTATGGTAACTTTCCCATCTTAGATGGGACAAGGATCACATCATTTCTAACTACCATGCCTTTCCATTACACGCCGCACTGCTGTGGCTTCTGTGTAGTTCCAAAAGAGAGTCACTCTTGTGATATTATCCATGAGATTTTTCCCAGCAGAGGAACTGGCCACAGTGGAAGAGGTGACCCCACTCTCCTTTCCTGGGAAGGCTGCACAGCCAGGCTCTGAGCTACATATCCAGCCCGGTTATGAGCTAAATGTCCAGGCTATTGACCAGACATCAAAGATCATGGTGACCCTTTGATATATGACAGGGATTGGTGGTGGTGGCTTTGTAAAAGCAAAACCTCTTGGGTACCCTAAGGAATTTAAGTCTGGCAGTGGCCAAGCCAAGCGTCCTGACATTCCAAACAATCGCAGATTGTTTCCAAAAACAAGTGGCTCAGTTTTCTCTTTATGATAAAAACTAAAGTTGTAGTAAGATGTAAATATGTTTGAACACTAGAGGTTGTGGAAGACAAATAGAGTAAAAGTAAACAATGGTCTATTATCCTTGACATTGAAAGGAAACACAAGGTTTAAACAAATACTTCTGGGTTTGAATGTCAGTTTGGCTTTTTTACAAATTGCAAAATCTGAGCTTTAAATATTGTTTTGAGATGTAAAGGAGACAACTTATTTTATTTATTTGTTTCTACCATTTTATTTTATTTTAATTTTAAATCCAAGTTAGTTAACATGGATTGTAGTATAATAATGATTTCAGGAATGGAAATCAGTGATTCATCACTTACATATAACACCCAGTACTCATCCCAACAAGTATCCTCCTTAATGTCCATCACCTACTTAGTTCACCGCCTGCCCCCCGCCCAATACACTGCCAGCAACCCTCAGTTTGTTCTCTGTATTTAAGAGTCTCTTATGGTTTGCCTCCCTCTCTATTTTCATATTCGTTTTGCTTCCCTTCACCCATGTACATGTTTTGTTTCTTAAATTCCACATATGAGTGAAATCATATTTGTCTTTCACTGACTGCTGGATTTCGCTTAGCATAATGCACTCCAGTTCCACCCACATTGTTACGAATGGCAAGATTTCATTCTTTTTGACCACAGAGTAATATTCCATTGGGTATACATACCACATCTTCTTTATCCATTCATCAGTTGATGGACATTTGGGCTCTTTCCTTACCTTGGCTTTTGTCAATAGGGCCGCTATAAATATTCAGGTGCACGTGCCCCTTTGAATCAGCATTTTTGTATAAAGGAGACAATTTACACAAAATACCTAGGATGGTGCTTGGTACATGGTAATCAGTTAGGACTGAGGATAACAGATACTGCCAAAAAGACTTTCAGGTTTAATTCACTTTGAGGGGCGCCTGGGTGGCTCAGTCGGTTAAGTGACTGACTCCTGCTTTCGTCTCAGGTCATGAGCTCACGGTTCATGAAAGGAGCCCCATGGGGCTCTGCGTGCTTGACAGCAGGGAGCCTGCTTGGGATTCTCTGTCTCCCTCTCTTTCTGCCCCTCCCCTGCTGGCATGCGTACTCTCTCCGAAAATAAAGAAATAAACATGAAAAAATGTAAAAATTAGGAACAAAATTTCACGGTAAATGATAACAGCAAGCAAGGTAGCAACCAATAAACAAATAAGACTGTAATTGGAATTTTATCTCAAAATACAAAAATTTTTAAAAATTTAAAGGCCAATTTTATATATAAACAGATTTAGACTGTAATCGATATCAAATTCCCGTTCCAGTCCCCTCTGTGGAAGGCCCCACCCTGGAGGCAGGAAGCAGATATAGGCTGCACAGTGCCTGGGGCTTATCTCCAAGACAAACCACCCAGGGCAGCAGAAGGGGGTGGGACAGCCACCTTTTCCCAGTTCAGCTTCCTTCTAGCAGCTGTGCTGACAAATGGAACAGGATATGAATATGCATACCTCTGATTTGTTGCTTACACTGACATGATCCAAAGGCAGTGGGGACAGTCAACCTCCAGGGTCTCCTAGAAGCTCTCTCAAATTCTTTCCCTCAGGGCATCAATCTGTCCATGTCATCAATCTGTCCCAGATTCCTCTTCAGAGCTTCCCTTAAGATGGAACCAAACAGACTACACGCCGCCCTGCCTCCAGTTGTTTCTTATTTCCTTTCATGTGGCTTTTCAATTTTTATGTAATTAGCATAGAGAAGGAGCCCCATCACCAGCCCAGCTGCCCTGGGTGTACACAGCTGAGCCTTGGCTCAATTTCCTATTTCGTGTGGTCAGTCTCCACATGTATTCTTAAAAATCCAGAACATCTGGTGTCAGCCTAGTTGGAGTAAGCCGACTCATTGGGACCGCAGGAAAAATCTAAATAATGATCTGCCACAGGACTGAGAATCCCAGTTTGCTTTTCTCTCCTTGGAAGTCCAGCCTTGACCTTGGGCAGCCCAGTTGGCAGAAACGTGCTGCCAAAACTCAGAGAGAAACACCCTAGTTCTAGTCAGAGCACCAGGGGAAGGTCCCTCCGAGTGCCAGTGGCAGGACCCCTCCTCTCCCTTTTACCTCCCAGCCCTGTCCTGAGGCCAGCCCCAGCTGGGGGACCGTTTGCTGTGGCAGCAACTCTGACATTTAAAACCCTGAGAGAAAAGAGAGAAAACCTCACTCTGCCCAGAGGAAGAGAGGGCCCCGGGCCAGAAAGTGCGTGGGTTACCTCAGAGAGAGCAACTCTAGAGAAGGTGATCTCCTATTCAGTGTATGAACTCGTAAGTCCTGGATTTATTCCTGAGCTGCGCATGTGCTGAACGCACCCAAAGGACAACAGCAAAAGGTTCAAGGACTGAAGTATATATAAACCACTGGCCAAATCCTAGACTAACTCCAAAGTGGTGTGCATCAGGCAGACCCAACCAGCGCAACACAAATGAAAACCAAACTCCTGTTTGGAACCACCACACAGAGAATAAGAGACAGAAATTACAGTCGGACCCTAACTCCCTTAATACCCATGAACATGTATATTTAAATTATCGTCATGGTCAATAACAGCGTAATTATAAGCATTCAAACTGCCTAGAAAAATCTAGTGCTGGGGCGCCTGGGTGGCTCAGTCGGTTGAGTGTCCGATTTCGGCTCAAGTCATTATCTCACGGTCGGTGAGTTCGAGCCCCGCGTCGGGCTCTGTGCTGACAGCTCAGAGCCTGGAGCCTGTTTCAGATTCTGTGTCTCCCTCTCTCTGACCCTCCCCCATTCATGCTCTGTCTCTCTCTGTCTCAAAAATAAATAAACGTTAAAAAAAAAAAAAAGAAAAATCTAGTGCCTACAAGGGATGTATTCTGACTATAGTTAAGACTGCTTGATAGGTAAATGAGTACTTCTCAAACAGTTGAGATTCTTGGAAAGAAATAACTTGCCAACTTTTTAAGCATTAAAAATCATTATGCAATTATCTTATAGTTCACAAAGAAGGGGTCTGCTAATGCGAAATCAAATCAAGACAGGTTGTATCAATAATTTCACAAAATCCTCAGTGGTGGGGT
Source organism: Herpailurus yagouaroundi (assembly GCF_014898765.1). NCBI lineage: Eukaryota > Metazoa > Chordata > Mammalia > Carnivora > Felidae > Herpailurus > Herpailurus yagouaroundi. Next base: position 10,186,148 of record NW_024412434.1, on the reverse strand, counting down.
ACAAATGAGTATCTATCATGCCTCAGAACTAAAAGTTGGCAAATCACAGGAAAAAGGAAAAGACAGTTTTTCCAAAAGATATGGAAGAGGCACAGATTCATCTCTCCTCAGGGTGTATCTTTTGATATGTACAATTTAACAAGCCTTAATAATTAAGAACTTCTAGGAATTTGTTTTGATCAAATTAAATTATAACCTCTACCTAAGAAAATATCTAAAAAAAAAAAAAAAAGAAAATATCTAAGTGTTCTACAAATTCATTAGCTATACCAATGAATAATGTAGACAGAGTAATTAATCTAAACTTGTCTTTTCAGATGAAAACCTTTTGCTCAAAAATAATAACGCTCTTTTCATTTAAATTCTTTTAAAATGTTTATTTGTTTTTAAGAGAGAGAGGCAGAGACTGAGACAGAGTGTGAGCGGAGGAGGGGCAGAAAGAGAGGGAGACACAGAATCTAAAGCAGGCTTCAGGCTCTGAGCTGTCAGCACAGAGCCCGATGGAGGGGCTTGAGCCCAAGAGCCATGAGATCATGACTTGAGCCAAAGTCAGACATTCAACTGACAGCCACCCAGGCACCCCTGTGCTCCTTTCATTTGAAAGTTCAAGTTAACTTTTGTTTAAAGGCCAAGTTTGGTAAGTGAATATGTGGAGAGCACTTTTACAGGGAATTTTGGAAACTATGTTTTTGTTTTTTTTTTTTAACAGACAGAGAAGTATAGAGATTCCCATGTCTTCAAAATAGTTAGAAGATAAAGCGTTTTGTCCACTTGTATTTAAATGTAGACAGATGCGGGGCACCTGCATGGCTCGGTCGGTTGAGCGTCCGACTTCGGCTCAGGTCATGATCTCACAGTTTGTGGGTTCGAGCCCCACATCAGGCTCTGTGCTGACCGCTTGCTCAGAGCCTGGAGGCTGCTTCAGATTCTGTATCTCCTTCTCTCTCTGCCCCTCCCCTGCTCACGTTTTGTCTCACTCTGTTTCTCAAAAATAAATAAACGTAAAAAAAAAAAAACAAAAAAAATAAATGTAGACAGATGTAATAGAATAATAATTTTGAAATGTTAATAAGATCTTTCTGAACCTGTATTATCAGTTATTTAGCAGAATAATATATTTGAAATTATATTTAAAAATTGATTTATTCCTAGAATTTCTTTTATCTGGTGATATTTTCCTAACTATGGCATTAGCTAAGGTGTTTGATGCTCATTGACATGAAGAGAGAAAAATAAAGAGCCTGAACAGAAGTTGGAGAACAGAAATACCACAGAGATTTGGGGACACAGGCAGACTTATATCCTTCTAACCAGTACAGATATTAAGAGCTTAATGGGATCCCAGAATAGCAAGGGCTACTTGACAACTTCTCAGAATCTTCCTAGGCACCAGGCTCAGGAGACGCAGCACTATGAAACTAGAACCCAAGAGGAACAGGCAGTTAGCTAAAAGAACAAGAAAGACCTGAAACCTTAAAGTCAGAAATGGAAAACAACTCAGCAATGACTGAGAGGTGAAGTGGGGTCTTGTAACAGTTTTATACATTAACCAACCAAAGCAATGACTGTGATTAAGTACCCAAAGGGCATACAAACAGTAAATAGAGAAGCCAGGTAGACTCCTTCAAAGTTATCCAATAGCATAGGCACATGAGTAAAGAATAAACCAATGGAATAGAATAAGTAACCTAGAAAAAAAAAATCTGTTTATTTAGAAACTTTATTTATGACATTTTAAAATCAGTAGGGAAAAAAAATGGACTATTAAAAAAGCTGGCCTGAGAGAATTTTCATCAAAATGAAAAAAAAAAGAAAAAGAAAAAGAAATTGGACTCTTTTCAAATCATACATAATAATTAGTTCTAAATGTGAATTCTAAAATTATAAAACTTTTAGATCATGTAGGACAATATCCTTACGACTGATATGGAGAAGGACTTCTTAAGCAAGGTACAAAAATAGTAATTCATTATCAGAAAAATTAAAATTATAATTTCTAATTTATGTAAAGAGTTTATAAAGGAAGTAGGAAAAAAGTGCACAATCTGGAAGAAGAAATTACAACACATGTAATTGACATTAGGTATATATCCAGAATATATAAAGAATTGTTATAAAGTAACAAGATGACAAGAGGACATGTAGGAAAATGGGAAAGGACATGAACCAACTTTTGGCAGAATTGTGTCGCAAGGTATATTATATTCAGAACATATAAAGAATTGCTGGGGCACCGGGGTGGCTCAGTCAGTTAAACTTCAGCTCAGGTGATAATCTCATGATTCACAAGTTTGGGCCCCACATCGGGCTCTGTGCTGACAGCTCAAAGCCTGGAGCCTGCTTCACATTCTGTGTCTCCCTCTCTCTCTGCCCCTCCCTGGCTCTGTCTCTCTCTCTCAAAGATAAATAAACATTAAAAATAAATAAATAAATAATAAAATGTTTGTGATCTTGAATGAAATAGGAATCACCCCAGTATATGTATGTATGATTACATACACACTATGATATTCATTTTATAAACAAGATCTTTGAGTTTATCTATATTTGTGTACATATGTGTGCAATTTTAGAGATACTCAGTGAGGACAGTTGCAAAGTAATCCCTGGTCTGGTATTCTAGGGCTTTTCCTGACCTATGCTTTGCAGAAGCATTTTAATCAAACTTTGTTATTTTAGGGTAACTTTTAGAGATATCAAACTCTCCAGGATCGCCATTAACCAGAGTCAATTCCTTAGAGATGATCAAAGTTTATATCCTAATTTCCAAGACTGTTCTAGAAATTAGATCTCCCTCCATGAGCCAGAGAGTCGAGTAACATTTGTTGGGGAGGCACTCTTCTAGGTAAGTATTACGAGCCATGGAAACAGTTTTCCATACCACACTCACCAAAAGATATATGTACTATCTTTATTTAAAGATTTTAAATAGGATTCCATTCTTGATAGTTTATGTTGCCTAAATCACAATCTTTTTTTTTTGGAATAAACGTGTATAATCTCACTGGTGATGTGCTGTATCCCTGCAGATAGAGCATAATTCTGGTTGTTTAGTTTTGAAATGTGTGAATTACAATGATCACTGGCACACTTCATTGTAACTACGTAATACTTTGAAATGGGTAAGGTACTATTAGAAAATGATTTTTATTAGAGATGCCTAGTTATGCTAGACCATTCTAAAGCTTATTCCCACATCCTTCCCTATATTTTTTCTGTTTATTCATGTTTCTAATTTTGTCTCGTTTCTAAATTCAGCATATTACTGTTCCGTTGTCCCAAATTATTTAAGTAATAAAGTCGATAGGTTACTAAATGGTTGTCCATATTCTAAAGTTCTTAGTGTCAGTTGGTTAGATAATGAACAAATGAATGGGGTCATAATGTCTGATCTTTTTTTTTAAGTTTATTTATTCATTTTGAGAGAGAGAGAGCATGAGTTGGGTAGGGGCAGAGAGAGGGAGAGAGAATTCCAAGCAGGCTCCAGGCTGCAAGTGTAGAGCCCGGTACTGGGCTCAAACCCACAAACCGCGACATCATGAACCCAGCTGAGATCAAGAGTTTGATGCTTAACCAACTGAGCCACCCAGGCGCCCCATAATGTCTGATCTTTTTATTCCTTATTTCCCAATTTACCTAGAAACACTGATCTCGAAACAATTTTTTTAAAGTTTATTTATTTATTTTGAGAGAGAAACAGGGCACGTGAGCAGAGGAGAAAGGCAGAGAGAGAATCCCAAGCAGGCTCTGAGCTGTCAGCGCAGAGCCCAACTTGGGGCTCAGTCCCAATAACTGTGAGATCATGATCTGAGCTGAAATAAAGAGTCCATCACTCAACTGACAGATGCCCCTTGAAGCAATTTGTAACATTGCATTATTACAGTGTCAAACATTACTAAAGGTTATTTTTTAAATGAATGGTGTTCATAGTAATTTTGGAACTATAATACAACAATTTCTGAAAGGCAGTTTAACACTTTCATATATAGCATTTTGTTTTAAATATTCAAGTTCTGGGAGTGTGTGGGTGGTTCAGTTGGTTAAGCATCCAACTCTTGATTTTGGCTTAGGTCATGATCTCATGGTCGTGGGATCAGTCCTTGTGTTGGGCTCTACACTGGTCATGGAGCCTGCTTATGAATCTCTCTTTTTCTGTCTCCATCCCTCTCCCCTGCTCAAGCTCTCTCTCAAATAAATAAATAAATAAATAAATAAATAAATAAATAATCAAGTTCTGTGTTAAACACAGAAAGAATGTTTAGTTATCTTTGTCTTTTTTTTTTTTTTTTTTGGAGTTAAATCAAGTAAATAAAATAGTGTGAGCATTTTTCTCTGAGAAGCTTAGAAAACGGTACAGAATCAAATGGTTTGGTTTTTCCTGTAAGGAAGATAGTGATCTCTGTTTTTCGGAGGAAATTTGAGAGGGAGAGAAACAGTGTTGCCCAGTGTACCAAGGTGTGTCAGTAGCAAATCCCCAAGAAGGTAAAGCCCTCCCTCTGCAAAAGAGTGAAACAGGTTATTATTACATTCGTTTTTTGCAGTTTTCACTTCAATATTCTTCTCTTTTGAAAGCTCCCTCACTTCAGATCCTAGGATCCTTCAGTCAGTGATAATGACTTCCTCTTTTAATACCCTTCCCAAGTGCCTCCAGCCTCCAGCAGTATGGGATATCCAGGATTCGGAGCCAGAGGATCTGAGTTTGAGTCTCCAAACTCTTGAATAATCTAGACCTCAGTTTCCTCATAATAATAATACTGACCTCACAGAAATGTTGTAAGGATTAAATGTATATGAAAACAATTACACAAATGCTATTAATTATTAATAACTGATATCCATTCTACTGAGAGCCTTGAAGGATTCACACACTGCAAAGAATTTCACATTCAGTTATTAGTAAATGCAGAGGATATTTTGGGATATCTATGAAGTGTCCTACATTTCTATGCAGAAGCATTAAACGGCAATCTCAACTTCCATCCATGAAAATGGCCTCTATCAAAAAAGCACCATAAGAAATGTTGGAGAGGATGTGAAGAAATTGTAAACCTTGTGCACTGTTGGTGGGAATGTAAAATGGTACAGCCTCTATGGAAAATAGTATAAAAATAGAATTAACTATGGAAAATAGTTAAAAATAGAATTACAATTGGGTCCGGCAATCTCACTCTTGGGTATATACCCAAAAGGCTTCAAAGCAGAGACAGAAGAGATGTTTGTACATCCATGTTCATAGCAGCATTATTCATAAGATCCAAAAGGTTAAAGCAACCCAAGTGTCCATGGATGGATGAACAGATGAACAAAGTGCAGTATAAATACACAGTGGATTATTATTCAGTCTTGAAAAGGAAGGAAATTTTGACACATGCTATAACACGGATGAACTTTGAAGACTTTCTGCTCGATGAAATAAGACAGTCACAAAAGGACAAATACCATATGGTTCCACTTATAGGAGGTGCCTGAGATATTCAATTCAAGAGACACGAAGTAGAACAGAGGAGGGAGCACTGAGAACTATTGCTTCTTGTGGTGCCAGGGGCCAGGAGGAATAGCAGATGGTAATTACTATTAATGGGTACACAATTTCAGTTTTACAAGATGAAAAGAGTTTTGTGGATGGATGGTGGTGATGGTTGCACAACAGTGCGCATGTACTTAATGCCACTGAAATGTACACTTAAAAATAACTAAAATGGCAAACATTATGTTATGTGTAGTTTGCCAGAATTTTTTAGAGGCAGTCAACCAATGTGGCACACACATCAAAGTCTGCCATTTCTCATTTGAACAATCGCCTGTAAACAAAGCATCTAAAAAGCAAAGAGATGTCACTAGAATTTATTACTTTAGGCAAGTTTTAAAATGAAAAAGCTGGCACATTTCCCATACTTTATAAAGCTCAGCTGCATATAAACTTGCTTCTCACTACCCGAGACCACCACTTATAAAGGGTACTACTGTGGGTTAGTTACTTAAGCTCTCTTAGCCTTACTTTACTCTTCTGTGAAATGGGAATGTCAATTTCTTTCCAGTCAGGGTCTTGTGAGGATTATAGTCAACGATGTATGCAAAGGGGCCTCATGGGCATATGGCACAGTCAGTTCTCAGTATGTTTGTTTCCTTTTATAGATAAATTCATTGAAATGAAAATTAATTATACATTAAGGGTCACAATCAAAAAAGAGGGTCACAGATATACATGAAAGTGAAGATGGTGATCCCACTCTTTTTTTTTTTTTTTAAATAGTGGGGATTTTGTGGCTTTGTAGCATCAGATGTACACAGGTATCAACTTCTTGTGGGCACCACATCTTTTGGGCATCGCCTGCTCATCCAGTGTCACTGTCTCCACCAATGGGGGGAGCCGCCCCCAGCAAGGGACTCAAATTATTTGCTCTCATTTGCTCTGCCTGAAAGATATCTCTGCATATGTTTTTAAGCATCAAAGACTGAGCACCCAGAGGTATAAAGACTACATATTTGGTGGACTTGGGGGAAAATGTGTTGAGTCTGAAAACATTTTAAAGTTTATTTCCAAAAGTGGATCTTGTTCTTTCTTTTTATTTTTTTTTAACATTTGCTTTGCTTTTCAAAGCTATCTTGTACAGAATCAACTGCTCCCATTACACTAATCAGCAATGTAAATATTTTAACAAACTCTGTGGGATTACTTTACCTCAGCTTTAAGCAAATGTATAATTTAACACCACCAGGACAACTTGCATCACCCCATAATTTGATGCTTCCCAGCCTCGAATTCATTATACGATCAAGAATTTTACAGTTTTGAAATCAGAAATGAGTTTGTAAAGTAGAAGATAAGGGTCTGCCTTCATTTCAGCTCCAGGAACTCTCAGAACAGGATTCACATTGGAATTTTTGTTGGTGTTGCTTACATCAGAGAACAAACTGTACACATCCTGCACCTTTGGCCTATTAATTACTATAATCAAAGGGAAGGCTAATTATATTGCTAATCAGGAAAAGTCCACCCCAACCATGTTTGCCTAAAAACTCTAGTTCACGGTCATTAAATGGCACTTATGTAATGCCTCCACGCCCTTCCCATTGTGTTGACCGAGGCTTGTTTGGGATATGCAAAATTTTTCTTTCTGTCAATTTTTCCATCCCTCCTCTGCTCTTGTTCTTACTGCCCCCCAGATTGCAGTATTTTTGAAGGTCTCTGCCAAGCAAGGAAGTTTTAGCAATAATGAACTAACCTATAAACATGGAAGAAATGCAACTGTTGCATGGGAATGGTTGCTTCCATTTGGTCTATGATCCACCCATGAATTGCTTGTATGGTTCCTCATTAGAATGAGTGCATCTGGCTTAAACTCTGGGGTTGTTCTTCTGGGGCTCCAGCCTGCCCTGCAGTTTTCATGAGTCAAAGGAAATGTGATGCAGGTAAGTGACAGTGCTCTGTCCTCCTCTGTGAGAATTTGAGTATGAAGCTGTCTCTTCAGTGACAGAACCAGACTCCTGGGTGTGTTAGCCCTGAAAAGGAACAGGGCAATTGCTGTGTCTTTTTATTTTGGTACATTTGATCACCTACCTGAAGGAAGATAGGATTCATTTTCACAATTCAGGATCCTCACTCAATGAAGGAATATGATTAACATAAAGTAGTAGGTTCTCGGAAGCTATGGACACATCTTAATTAGACTTCTGCAGAATACTTAATACTGGGCAGGAAAGAAGCAGGGAACATTTCATTTTTAAGTGGTATTTCTGGAGGGAAAAAATATCTATTAGTTTTGACTTTGACTGCCTCTGTTTGAAGAAACACATAGTTTTAGTATTAGGACTTTCCTGAAAGGAAAGAACATCTAATGTTTTAAGGACATTTTAGTCCTTAACATCTCTGAACTTGAGTGTACACATCTCTGTGAAGGCATTAATAATATCTATCTTGTCATATAAATGAGAAAAACAATGCTCACAGAAATTAAAAGAATTGTACAAAATTCATGAGTCTAGTAATGGAGTGAATCTTGATGATAAAGGCCACTTTCTTCCCATTAGATTATAAAGGCCACTCTGCACAAAATTATCCAAGTTTCTTTTTTTTTTAATCGAAATTTCTTGATTCAAATGGTTGGCATATTGGAATACGAAGAAACTAATTTTGTAATAAGAACCCTGAAATCCTGTGAGATGATGATAATTATAATAATGATGACAACAGTAACAATTAGAGCTAATATATGTTAATTATGTATTATATGCTACTTACTGTGCTAGGCTATTATAGTGATAGCATCATTTAATCCTTAAAACAGCTCTATGATATAAATAACATTCTTATTTTTCACCATTTTCTAGATGAGTACAGTGAGGCACAGAAACTTTAAATAATGCACTAATTGCAAATATATACTGTAATTGTACATAGCTAGTAAGTCATGGAGCCAAGAGGTCAACTGACAATAAATTAAATTAAATGTGTGTCATGAATCCTATCTTTCCTTTTTACTGCCAATGTAAAATAAGAGTTGAGTTTTGTATGGGAAAGATAAACCAAAGTAAGTGAAATAAACTCTGTTAAAATGTAATGGTGTGGAAGGGTCTGGAGAACTGAAATATGCTGGGTGTTGTAGAATAGAGAGCATTTTTGAAGCACCTTCATAAATTGGCAATTTAATGACTCGAGGATGTTTTCATTCTGTTTACTCTTTCTTATTCTTATTCCCTGGCATACCTATCCCTAAGGATTCTCTACACTTGTAACATCTGTAATGTTTGCCTGCTTTTGCCTAAATATGTTCAAGATCTCCCAGAGGTTACCTTCTATATTACAATGCCAACAGGAGATAGTAACACACATGCGTTTTGACCTGAAAATTCCTCACATCCCAGTATCTGATCATACAAAGTGAGAGAATGTTTGTTAGTTCCATAATTTTAAAAGTTAGGCATGAGGTTTCTAAAATATCTGGTAACTGAGTGGAAAACAGGAACTCGATTCTATGTTTTTTAAGTCATTTCCTTCCAAAATTGATTCTACTTGGACCCTCCATCCATCATTACCACATTGTGGTGTGTGTATCTACCCAGGAGCATCCATATAACCACTTTACTGGATTACTGGATTCACTCTTAAGTTTCCTGAGTGGTAACAATCTCATCATGCTGATAAACTAAGAATATTCAACCCAAATGTCTGTCAACAGATGAGAGGATAAGGAAGATATAGTATATATATCCAGTGGAATGTTATTCAACCATGAAAAAGAAGGCAATCTTACCATTTGTGACAACTTGGATGAATCTTGAGGGCTTCATGCTAAGTGAAAGTCAGACAGAGAATAACATACATATGATATCGCTCATATGCAGAATCTAAAAAAACTACATTCCTAGAAGTAGAGAGTAGAATGGTGGTTGCCAGGGACTAGGGGATAGGGGAAATGGGGCAATGTTGGTCAAAGGGTACAAACTTCCAATTATAAGATGAATAAGTTCTGGAATTTCTATGTACAGCATGATGATGATGGCTAATGATACTGTATTATATACATAACAGTTGCCAAGACAGTAAATCTTAAATGTTCTCACCACACACACACACACACACACACAAACGTAATTATATGGCAAGATGGAAGTGTTAGCTAATGCTATGGTGGTAATCATTTTGCAATATATAAATATATCAAATCAATACTTGGACTTCTTAAACTTATACAATGTTATATGTCAATTATATCTCAATAGAGCTGGATGAAAAACAAAAAAGAGTCTCCCCACCCCACTAAAAATATATCCACAGGATTACTGTTGGATCAGAGAATCCAATGGCTGGTTTATTATCTCTTCCTAATCAACCAACTCCAGGAAATAAAAGGTCTTCAACTACAGGACTGATTCTCAAAGGACTTCCTAAATCATTCAGCCTAAGGGCAGTTCCAGTCAGCCAGCAGAAGTTACAATGAGTTTTACATCTCTCCTCCCCCAAGATCTTATCTATGTGTATATGAATGAAACTGGTTAAAATGGGCATGTATACACTTTGACTTGTGGAACTCAGGAAACAAACACTAGGAATGGCAGTTCAGGAACAGAGATTGCCTTCAGGGCAAATGTCACCTTGTGTCCTGATGTCCATTGTTTTGCACAATCTCAGAATCACTGTGGGTTAGCTTCCAGCTCTCAGTCCCTTCTTCTTGTGCCTCTTCCTTTATTTCAAGTGCTCATCACACTTTCTTTTAATTTTTTAAAAACTTTTTTGAGGGAGAAACAGAGCACGAGCGGGAAAGGGGCAGAGAGAGAGGGAGACACAGAATCTGAAGCAGGCTTCAGGCTCTGAGCTGTCAGCACAGAGCACGGACATTCTCACCAGAACATTCTCGCCCAACACCCTTGGGTGTGCTACCAACTTGATGTGTGACCTCAGGCAACTGAATTGAACCCAAAAGTCCTATTTTATAAAATAGGGGGTTGAAGTAAATTATGTTGAAATTTCCCTTAAATTCCCTCCTATCACAACCCTCTACTCTCAAACCCAAATGCCCCCTAAGGAAAAACGCATAATTTTAAACAGTCTGCAACAATCCAGAGAAGGTTTAAAAAACAAACAAAAACGAAAAACAAAACCAAGAAATACCTCAACCCATTTAAAATTTTTAAAAAGCCACGTTAGCTATAAAAATTTTGAAGGAAAAATGTCAAATACTTTCCTCTACTTTCTAAAAAGATTTTAAGCCCTACTTCACGTCCTCAAGTCTTGTACTTCTTCCCTACCACCAAAAAAAAGTAGTTTGTATTATAAAGTGCTTATCTTTATTGATTATCTTCATTAAATTTTCTTGGAAAACATACCCTATAAAGTGAAAATATTTTTTAATTTTTTTAATGTTTATTACTTTTTTTTAGAGAGAGAGAAAGAGTGCAATTAGGGCAGGGGCAGAGAGAGAGGGAGACACAGAATCTGAAGCAGGCTCCAGGCTCTGAGTTGTCAGCACAGAGTTCGACGCAGGGCTTGAACTCCTGAACTGCAAGATCATGACCTGGGCTGAAGTCAGTTAACCAACTGAACCACCCAGGCGCCCTAAAGTGAAACTGTTTTTAAACTATGGTTTTGTTTCCCATTAAGAATCCAAAGCAAACATTTTTATTTTGGTGATGATTATTTCAAATGTTATCTTGCCAGTTCACGAGCTTCAGTGGAAATATCTGATACTGAATGAATTTAGATCAGGTAAAAAAAAAAATGACCACCAACAAAAATCATCATTAAGCAAGTGAGACATGTTCTTCCTTTGTATTCATTGTATTACTGAAACATAAAGAGTAAGAGGAAAAGAAAGCCTATACAGTAGGTGCTTTTTGAAGTAGCTTGAATACACTTTACTCAGTGCATGTTTCAGTTAAATTACAGTGATATTATACAGCTCCTCCCTCCCCACAATGTAATGCAAAGCAATAACATAAGTTCAAAATTCATAAGGAAAAATCAAATAGGTATCACCAGTGAGATGTTAAAATGTGGAATATTTTACAAACATATAAGTCAAATCTCGGACTCTATCTGCCTGGATAGATGAAATAAAAATAATAGTTGTGATGTGTTTGAACTAGCAGTATGCATATGTAAATGTCCTCAGAGCCCAGAAACTGATAGTAAGGAGGTAACTGGCCAAAGGGCCCAAAACAAAGATTAAGAAAGCACCTGGCCTTCATGGTTCCTTTGCGGCAGTCTCCACTGTTTCAAGGATCCAGTAAACTTGACAAGGAGACCACAGGTTTTGTCCTTAATGGTCTTAGGCTGACTGGATTGTACATTTTGTTTTATTCCCGTGTTAGTGCCATACTCTTAATTATTATAGTTTACTAATTTTTTTCATTATTATCAAAAGGCTCTCAAACTTCTTGGTCCTGGACCCTCTTTTACATTCTTGAAAATCATTTGAAGACACCATAGAGTTTTTGTAATGTATTATATCTACGGATAATTACCACATTAGACATTAAGCTGAGGGACACCTGGGTGGCTCAGTTGGCTAAGCGTTCGACTCTTGATCTCAGTTCAGGTCTTGATCTCAGGGGGGTTAATTCATGCCCAGAGTTGGGCACCATGCTGGGAGTGAATCCTATTTAAAAAAAAAAAAAAAGAAAAAAGAAAAGAAATTAAGCTGAAAAATTTTAAATGTATTTATTTAAAAATTTAAAAACACTAGTAAATTAATTATTTGTTAACATAACGTTTTTAAATGAAAAATAACTAGTTTCCAAAACAAAAGAAATTAGTGGCAGAAATGGCATTCTTTTACATTCTTGCAAACTTGTTTAATGTCTGGCATGATAGAAGATATCTGCTTTTGCAATAAATCTCTTGTGATAATATGTTGGAGGTAGCCACTGGAATATACTACATTTCAGTGTATACTAGTGAAAGAGTGGATACCAAAAAAGGAGTGAAAATAGTCTTAATATCATCAGGAAAGCAATTTTGATTTTTTGAACCCCTTGAACCTCATCTGCCCCAAGACCACAGTCTGAGAACCACTAGTCTTAGCTTTTCTAGTTTATGTAGGTTCTCAGATGAATTCAAGATATTGTTGTCTCTTATTTAGGTAGGCAGTAATTATGCATTTAAAATCTTTTCTTCTCACTTAAGGATATCCTATGTCTCCCCAGTTAATAAAATGTTTTATAAATAATTTCTCAGTAGTCCTGCAATTTGCTTTTTCAGATTTCCTACTTTTTTTTTTTTTATCATTCCTGGTTATTTTATGTTCTTTGTTGCTATTGCGCATGGGATCCATTTTCCCATTGTAGTTTAATTGGTTATTGTTCGCCTATTTTATTTTGTATGTGGCCAGTGGGTTGCTTACTGTTATGTTAAATAATATATTTGGTATGCTGTTTTTTAAAGAAGTAACTTGAAATTTTGAGTCTGTTTACAAGTTGGTATTGATATAATATTCTCAATATTCCGATATCCTCGTGTATCAGATGGAACCCCACCGTTCAATTTCTAGATTTCAAAGATATCTTCTGAAGAAGGATCTTGAATATGCTGATTGCCTTTTTGGCATCTATTCAAGTGATCATGTTTTTTAAGACACATGCATTGATTAGGACTAGATGACTTCTGTTCTCTTCTAGAATTCTTCTCATTTAGATATCATCATGAAAATCAGGCCCATTTAGATTATTAACAAAATCAAAGGACATTTTGACTGCGCACCTGTTGAAGGGGAGGAAGGCAGAACTATGCGCAAAATGTCCCTTGAGGCTGTTCATGTGAATCTGGTCAGGATGGACCCACTCAGTGACCCCAGTCAGGACTTCCAGGACCAAGAGGGCAGGACCTGAAGCAGAGGTTCCAGATCTCTTGCAGCCTGAGCCCCCAGTTCCTCAAACCGCCAAAGTGAATTGGTATCCGGGGGCAACTTCATTAGTCACTTTCCCTCTTGGTCTAAAACTGATGCTTATTTTCAGCCCGGGCCCTGCGGGTGGCATGAGCCCCACGTAGGCGGAGGTAAGTTCTAGGGGCTGGGGGGTGCGGGGGGGGGGGGGGGGGAGGAACACCAAGCCTTAAAATGAAGTGAGTTTGCTCCAGGACACTGGGACTGTCCGAGCGGTTCCAGGGATCCGGGGCAACCCAAGGTGGGCGCTCTGCCCACTTCCTCCACGCCCCGGCACCAGGCGAGGGAGGAGGGCGCCGAGTCCCGGGAAGCCCCCCCCGCAGCTCCCTTCGGCCGCACACGGCCCTGCGAGGAGCCGCTGCGCAGGTGGCGGGCGCACGGTGAAGACGAAGCACGTTCCCACGCCCGGGGGAGGGGAGGAAGGAGGCGCCCGCTTCCGGCCCAGGTAGCGGTCGGGGCAGCGCGGGTGCTGCTTGGAGCCCTGGGAGGGGGCGGGGCCCCCGCGGCGCTGGGGGCGGTGCTGGGGGCGGTGCCGCTTCCCGGCCACCAGTGGCGTGTGGGGCGCTCCCGGGGCGCGGAGAGTGCGAGGTCACCGCGCCCACGCCCGCCCCGAGCCGGCCGGGAGTATTTGAGCTGGAGCGCGGAGGGGGCGTGTGGAGAACGTGCGGGAGAACCCGAGGGGAGGTCGCGCCTCGTCCCCGCGGCCCCGGGGAGAGCTTGTGGCGGCGCCGCGTTGGGTCGGCCGCAGGGAGCTGTTGCTCGGGGATGACTTCTCTAGAAGCAGGTCTGTGGGGCTGGGGTCCCTGCAACTCTACACGCATCTGGAAAAGTTTTCTAAGGAGAGAGAAAGTGCAGACCAGAGCCTTGTGATCGCTGTTGAGAAATAGGGGAATCCTTCCAGAAATGATGTCATTTCAACTTGCTAACAACTCTGTTCTGTTCTCCAGTAGTTTCTATCTGCACCTTGCTAAAATTTCCCTAAGACGATTTAAGACAAAAAAAAAAAAAAATTAAGTGATAATTTATTAGTACTAGGATGGTAATTGGATGTAAGCCTTGAAATAGCCTTTGTAATGGTGCTAAAATTTAAAAAGGGAGATTTTTGAAAATCCAAAGAATCCTCATGGGTTTCCTTTTTTCTGCTATTTTCTTGGTGATTGTAGGTGCTCTTAAAGCCTCTTAAATTTCTTTTAGAATTCACATCGACCCAGTGACTTTAGATTTGGTTTAGGTCAATACAAGAAAGGAGGTGCCTTATTGCTCCGTGTTAGTTGTAAAAATGCGAAAACTGAGGGAAAAATTATAGTCCTGTCATTCCACCCAAATGTTTGTAAGTTCTACGTCTAATTACTTTCCCCAGATCCTGGATGCTTATCCCTGTAACACCATGACTCTGTTGTGTGTCACAGGCCCAGGATCACAGCTGTAGCCTGGCCACTTTGTGTCTCCTACCTGAGCTTTATTATTCGTTACTTTCAGGCTTTTCTAAAGGTAGGTGGTCAAGTCGACAAGTTCTCTGGATTTGCTGGAGCCTGAGTTCCAAGTTTTGACAAATAAATCAGGGTCCATGTTATTCATGCCATATTGATTTTTATTACATTATAAAAGATCGTTGTTTTCAAGTGGAAAAATTTAGAGATGTGTAAGATTTCAATGGTAACTTGTTTTTTATGAATTTATTGGTATGATGTCTAGCATGTGAAAAATTACTCTCATTTGCCTTAGTCCTTTTTGATTATTATTGGTGAGGAGAAAAAAAGTGCAAAGTGAAAGATTCAGCTTGGTGGTCTTTAATACCAGCTTGGCATATCTATTTGCAGAGAGTTTGGTCACATGACAAAAGGGGATAGCATTGGCTTGGACATCGTTTTTCAACTGTATCTTTACAGCCTACGATTTTTGGTGCATATATTTGAAAAATAACTTTTATCTGTCAAATCCAAAGTATTTGAAGGTCCATGAGTTGCTACTAATAGTTTGGTGAATGAATAAATATTTGTAAATACAAATCTACTTTATATGAATGGGGATTATATAAAGTTTTGATGTAAAAATGTATCATTTTAATAACTTCTGCAATGTCCATGCTCTAAACTATTCCGTTCCAACTTTTCCTCTTCTTCCTTCCTTCCTTCTTCCTTCTCCCTTCTCCTTTCTTCCTTCTTCTTCTTCCTTCTTTCTTCTTTCTTCTTCATTTTTATAGACAAAGATCCCTTCATTAGTCTCTTCCCTAGATCTATAATTTGAAAGATTGTATCTAACAAAGCAAACTCCCTTTCCTTGGTAATGGGAAACAAACTCAGTCAGCCATTACAGGGCAAATAGAAGGTTTCCATTAGACTTTCAAAATAATTCACAGAAGACCCCTTACCACACTGGGGACACATAGGGAATCAAGAACCTCAAATTGGGGAAATTAGTCTTCTGAATTGAGGTCATCTGTCCTTGAACACCAAATTTCTGCCATGGCCTTTGACTTGGTCTTTTTCTTGACTCTACCATTTACCAGCATTATGACTTTAAAAACTCTTTCTAACCCTGAGTCCTCTTTTCTGAAAATGTGGATTACAGCAATGCCTTTCTGAAATGCTTTTTGTGAGTGTTAAATGACATAGTGCATATAAAACTGTAACTACAGTGAGCACCTGGCATATAGCAAAAAGTCAGAAAAATGCTAGCCACTGTTATTGTCCATTTTTCCTGAGGTCTGAGGATGATTACACCATGTGGTTAGACTTATGTCTATTGGCCATCTCTTTGTGACAAAAACCACAAAAACTCATGTGGAAGTCATAAGGAGATAACATAAAAGCTGAATTTGGTCTTTGGATATGTTTATTTGGGTCAGCTCATCAATTTAAAATGAATACTTTGAAACTATTTACCAATATTTTAAAATTAGTAAATTTTACATACATTCCCAGAGTCCTAGCTTTTCCTGAAAAACAATAGGGCCCGGCAAGGTGGAGTTTGCACCTGTAAGCAGCTCAAAGCAGATGTGGTTGCCCACTCTGAGTGGGGCATGTGCACTCTCTACTTTGCCACAAGGCCTCCACTCCCTGCTTTTACTTCGTCCACTTCACTCATGTATTTCACCTCCTTTGTCCCTGCAGACATTTCAGGTTGTGATTTCTGACTCAGAAAATATCCCTTACTAATTCGAATGGGTAAATTGTGTAGCCCAAACTCTAACCCAACTTTCATCCTTAAGGAGGAGAGTAATCCTGTATTGCAATTTATGAAGCATTTCTTCATAAAACTCACTTGGCACTTAAGCAACTCTGAGAATTAGTTCAGACATGCATTATCATTCCATTTTATAGCTGTGGACATTGAAGCTTAGTGTTCTGATGACTTAAAGTTGTTTCGGGTTCTCACTAATGCCATTTTTTTTTCAGAGAGAGAGAGAGAGAGCAAGTAGGGGAGAGGGTCAGAGGGAGAGAGAGAGAGAAAGAATCTTAAGTAGGCTCCATGCTGATGTGGGGCTCGATCCCACGACCCTGGGATCATGACTTGAGCCGAAATCAAGAGCCTGATGCTCAACCGACTGAGCCACGCAGGCACCCCAGTAATGCCACTTCTAAAATATGGAGAAATTTTCTAGGAAATGAAAGCCTTTCCTTTGGTTCTAGCATTTATTCTAAGCAAGTACTTTTATCCCCATAATTACCAACTAAGAAAATGAGTAGTGGAAAGAATACATGTATGGAAGTACATAAGTAGACCTTGTTTTCTCTCTCTACAAAACATCTTTAAGCAAATGAAGGGAACAAAACATTGATTATGGCTCATTCAAAACAAACCATACATATAACTAGACAAGGTCTGTTTTAAACCATACTTCGTTTCCTATGTTTTTGGAAAGCTTGAAAGGGGTATGTGTCCAGTTCTTCTATTCTGCAGTAAGCTAGACCAGAGATTTCTGTGAGTGTGTTTCAAAGTTTTGTGAGAAAGGAGATACCTAAAACCTGTTTGGTGATTCATCCTGGTGTCTGTGTGAGGTCGTTTTATATGACAAACTCACTTTTCTGTGGGCTTCTTTTAACCAGGAAGGCTTTATTACTTTCAGAATCATGCTAGGAGAATAATCTATAGAATAAATTCAAAGCAGGGGTAGTTCATTTGTGGGTTGAGTAACTGCATGTGATCCTGATCGTCTGTGTATGAGAGAAGGTCAAACCAGCCATGTGGAAGGTTTGAGGAAGCAGCTAGGCAAAGACAACAGGAGATCCTGCAGCAGAAAAGAGTTTACAGTGTTCTCAGACCTGTCAGAAGCCAGTGGAGGGTGAAGACACAGGAAGAGGCGAAGAAGAACTTAGGGTGAGTTTAGGGGCGTCAGAAACAGCCAGATCATCCAGGGTCTAGAGAACATAGTTAGAATGTGGATTTTTAGCAGAAAGATAATGTGGTCTGGTTTCTGTGTTGAAATCATTCTGGCTGTTGTGTGAAGATAAACGACCTACATAGCTGACCTGTTGACCGTCCAGTATACCTCTTCCTTCATAGGCAGGAGCACCTTTTGAATCTAACTTAAACTTTATATGATGGGAGTTGAAGCAGCGGAAGCACAGCTTAGCAGAAGTGGGTGCACAAAGGGAAGGATCCTCCAAAAATGCTCTGCCAAAATATATGATGAATATTTTTTAAAGTAAGAATCAAGGTATTAACATATTGCTTGGTTCTGAGTAAAGCCATCTGCTATTCTCTTTATATATGGTATTTTGAGGTTCTAGTGTTTAATATTTATCCTAAAAGCCTAAAGTTATTATTTCTGACCATCTCTTTAACCATGTAAGGAATTTAGTAACATTTAAGTCCTATTACTACACTTTTAATTATTCATTATTGTCTATTACTGTGTCTTACAGTCAGTGCTGGTTTAGATTTACACACATGCGTGACAATTTCTTTGTTGTTTTTGGCAATTTAGACTTTTCTTGTGGATCATTATCATTCTTGAAAGGTATCCTATAAACATGCTTTTTCTCAGGGGTCATCGTTGTTAAACCCCAATGTTTTTCGTGGAAAATATCTTTTTATTGCCTTTGGTATTGAAAGATACTTTTATGGGTACTTTTGTTTCTTTTAGATTAATAGTTATTTTCTTTCATTTGAATATATATATATTTTTTGAATATATCACACTACTGTTTTCTATTGAAATATCAGCAGTCATTCCGAACGTTTGCTTCTACATGTAATGCATCTTTTCTATTTGATTGGTTTTAAGAGTTTCTCTTTGTCTTTGGTGTTCCATGGTTTTATTTTGATATGTATCTAACCGTGAATTTCTTATCTATTCTACTGGAGCTTCCTAAATTTGAGTGTTCACACCTTTCACCTCTTTAGGAAAACTCTCAGCCATTACCTGTTGCCTTTTACCCATTGTTTCTATTCTTTCTTTTTCAAATGGATTGGATGTGTGTTAGAATCAGGAAAATGGTTAATACTGGGTAGTTCAACAGAGAATTTAAGATGATACTATGGTCTGAATGTTTGTATCCTCCCAGAATTCCTGTGTGGGGATCCTGACCACAATGGTGAGGGTGTTGGGAAGGTGGGGACTTTGGAAGTGATTAGGTCATGAAGGAAGAGCCTCACAAATGGGAGTAGTGTCCTTGTAAAGGAGACCCCAGAGAGCTGGCTCATCTGTCCCACCATGTGAGGTCACTGCAAATCGACAGTTGTCTAGACAGTGGGCCCTTACCAGACATAGGATCTACCAGCACCATGATCTTGGACTTCCCAGCCTCTAGAACTGGGAGAAATAAATGTTTGTTGTTTATAAGCCACCAATTTATGGTATTTTTGTTATAGCAGCCTGAACAGACTGACATATGAAGAACTAGTTACAAATGTTTTAGGGTATCTGAATTCCAACCAGGGGATAGTGAGGCAGTCTGTGTTTAGCAATAGCAAAAAAACTTACCGCTGCTTGGGCTGTAGGGTTGCAATAAGGAGATAGTCTTACCAGAACCCAGAAGGTGAGGCCATCTTAGAACTATGGCAGTTCTGTCCTACAGAAACAGGGACCATGGAGAGACGTAGCCACTGATGGAGACACCATAAAATCCAAAGAAAGCAAAGAAGAAATATCCCGTTATCTCTTTTCCACCTATGATCCGGTCTCTTGCCTGAGACTCTCATGGATGGAATCTAGCAGAGAAAGAAGCCAATAGGACAAGGAGTGTGGAAAATACAGTTTTGAGATATCAGCTCTCCAGACTCAGGGCATGGAAGGTTATGCATGGATCTGAGAGCAAGTGGACCGTTCCATTCTCCTTCCATAGCTTTCAATTGGCTTTAGTGGGTTTTTTTTTTTTTCACTTCATTTCCCTGTACTGCATCTTGAGTAATATTTTATTGTGGCAAAATGTGCTTTACATACAACTTACACTTTTAATCATTTTTAAATGTGCAGTTGAGTGACATTAAGTACATTTATGTTATTTATTGTACTATTATCACCACCATCTATCTCCGGCACTTTTTTATCTTACTAAACTAAAACACTACCCATTAAACAATAATTTCCATGCATTCCCTTTCCCCCGAACCCCTAGCAACCACAATTCTACTTTCTGTCTTTGAATATAACTATTCTAGGTACTATAATATTTGCCCTTTTGTGGCTGCCTTTTTTCACTAAGCATGATGTCTTCTAGGCTAATGCATGTTATAGCATGTGTCAAAATTTCCTTGCCTTCTAAGGCTGAATAATATTCTATTGTATGTATATGCAGCATTTTATTAATGTATGTCATCCATTGACGGACATGTTGGTTGCTTTCACCTTTTAGGTATTGTAACACTGCTCTGAATATGGGTATACATGTATCTTTTAGAGAACCTGCTTTCAGTTCCTTTGAATATATACCCAGAAGTAGAATTGTTGGTAATTCTGTGTTTTGCGGGGGAACCACTATGCATTTTCCACAGCAGCCACACTATTTTACATTCCCACCAGCAATGCCCAAGAGTTCCAGTTGCTCCCAACCTCAATAACACTTGTTTTCTGTGTTCCTCATAATAGCCATCCTAATGGGTGTGAAGTACTATCTCATTATGGTTTTTATTTGCATTTTCCTGATGATTAGTGGTGATGAGCACCACTTCATTTGCTCATTGCCTTTTGTATATCTTTTTTGGACAAATGTCTATTCCAGTCCTTTGCCCATATTTTAAATTGGATTATGTTGTTGTGTTATAGGAGTTCTTTGTATACTCTGGTTAACCTTTTATAAAATACATGACGTACAAATATTTTCTCCTAGTCTGCAGGTTGTCTTTCCACTCTGTTGATAGCATCCTTTGATATACAAGAGTTTTTAATTTTTATGAAATCCAATTTATCTGTTTCTTCTGTTGCCCGTGTTTTGGTGTCATATCCCAGAAATCATTGCCAAATCCATTGTCATGAAGCTTTCCTCCTGTATTTTCTTCTAAGTTCTAGAGTGTTAGCTCTTATGTTTAGATCTTTGATACATTTTGGGTTAATTTTTGTGTATGATTTAACATGAGGATTTAGCTTCATTTTTTGGCATATCGTTATCCAGTTTTCTCAACACTATTTGTTGAAAAGACTTTTCTTTCCCTATTGAATGGGCTTGGCAGTCTTGTTGAAAATCATTTGACCACATGTGTTTTATTTCTGGGCTAATTTATTCTGTTGGTCTGTCTTTATGCCAATATCACACTGTTTTGATTACTGTAGCTTTGAAATAAATTTTGAAATCAGAAAGTGTAAAACCTCCAACTTTATCCTTCTTTTTAGGGTTATTTGGATTATTTGAATTTCATATGTATTTTAGGATGGATCTTTTTCTTTTGGGGATTTGATAGGTAATGCAGCTGTAGACTGTTTTGGGTAGTACTGACATCTTAATATCTTAATATGAAGTCTTGAACTTGATATTAACAAGTCTTCAACTTGATATTAACATCCTATATGAACACAGGATGTCTTTACATTTCTTTGTGTCTGGTGTAATTTGTTTCAGCAATGTTTTATAGTTTTCACTGTACAGGTCTCTTGCCTTCCTGGTTAAACTTATTCTTAAGTATTTTATTCTTTTTAATGCTATTGTAAATAGAATTGTTCTCTTACCTTCCTTCTCAGATTCATTGTTAGTATATAGAAATGAAACTGATTTTTGATGTTGATTGTGCATCCCACAACTTTTCTGAATCCATTGATTAGTTCTAACAGTCTGATTTGTGGCTTCTTTAGGGTTTTCTATGTATAAGATCAAGTCATCTGTGAATAGAGATATAGAGATAGTTGTATTCTTCCCCTCCAATTTGAATGTCTTTCTTTTTTTTTTTTTTTTTACTGCTTGCTCTGGCTACAACTTTCAGTACTATGTTGAATAGAAATGGCAAAAGTAGGCATCCTTGCCTCTTCCTGTTCTTAGAGGAAAGGCTTTTAGTCTTTCGTCAATAAGTGTGATGTTAGCTGTGGGTTTTTCATCTATGTCCTTTCTTATGTCCAGGTAGTTTCCTTCTATTCTTAGTTGGAGGGTTTTTGTTTTTGTTTTTAAGTCTTGAACAGGTATTGAATTTCTTAAAGCATTTCTGCATCAATTTAAATGATCATTTTTTTACTCATCATTTTGTTAATGCCATGTATTACATTGATTGATTTTTATATATTGAACCTTTCTTGCATTCCAGGAATAAATCCCACTTGGTCATTGTGTATGACCCTTTCCATATGCTATTGAGACCCTTTGAATATGTTGTTGAATTCAGGGTGGTGGTATTTTATTTGAAGATTTTTGTATCAATCTTTATTGGGATATTGGTCTGCAGTTTTTTTATAGTGTCTTTGTCTGGCTTTTGTGTCAGGGTAATGCTAACCTCATAGAATGAATTAGGCACTATTCACACTTCTTAAATGTTTTGGAAGAGTTTAAGAATTCTTAGTACTTATTTGTTAAGAGTTTAAGGAGTTAATTTTTGTTTAAGGTGTTAATTTTTCTTTAATGTTTGGTAGAATTCACCAGTGAAGCTATCTGGTCTTGGGCTTCTTTTGTTGGTGTTGAGAGGTTTTTGGTTACTGACTCAATTTCCTTACTAGTTATGGACCTATTCAGATTTTTAATTTTTTCATGGTTCAATCTTGGTAGGTTGTGTGTTTCTAGGAATTTGTCCATTTTATGTAGTGTATTCATTGTGTGGGCATATAATTGTTCCTAGTTTAATTCTTTCTATTTTAATGAAATCAGTAGTAATCCTTCCTCTTTCATTTCTAGTTTTGGTTATTTGTGTGTTCTCCATCTTTTTTTCTAAGTCAGTCTCAATAAAGGTTTGTCAATTTTGTTTATCTCTTTGAAGAACAAACTCTTGCTTTTATTGATTTTCTCTATTGTTTTCTGTTTTCTATTTTGTTTATTGCTACTCCAGTATTTATAATTTTCTTTTATTACTTTTGGCTTTAATTTGTTCCTCTTTCTCTAATTCTAGTTTTAGGGTATAAAACTAGGATTTGAGATTTTTCTTCTTTTTTAACATAAGCTTTATAGCTATAAATTTACCTCTTACCTATGCTTTCACTTCATCCCTTAAGTTTTGCTATGTTGTATTTTTATTTGCTTCAAGATATTTTCTAATTTTTCTTGTGATGTTTTTAGAGTGAAATATTATTTTTTATTTTTATTTTTTGATTTATTTTTTTAACATAATTTATTGTCCAATTGGCTAACATACAGTGTGTACCATGTGCTCTGGGTTTTGGGGGTAGATTCCCGTGATTCGTCGCTTACATACAACACCCAGTGCTCATCCCAACAAGTGCCCTCCTCAATGCCCATCACCCATTTTTCCCTCTCCCCCACCCGCCATCAACCCTCAGTTTTCTGTATTTAAGAGTCTCTTATGGTTTGCCTCCGTCCCTCTCTGTTTGTAACTATTTTTTTCCCCTTCCCTTCCCCCATGGTCTTCTGTTAAGTTTCTCAAGTTCCACATATGAGTGAAAACATATGATATCTGTCTTTGTTTGACCGACTTATTTCACTTAGCATAATACCCTCCAGTTCCATCCACATTACCGCAAATGACAGGATTTCGTTCTTTCTCGTTGCCATATCTTGTGATTTTTTTTGTCAGACTCATTTGTTGTTTGATAGTATGTTGTTTAATTTCCACATGTATGTGTATTTTCCAATTTTTCTTTTGCTGTTGATTTCTAGTTTCATTACGTTCTTTTTAAAAAATTTTTTAATGTTTAATTATTTTTGAGAGAGAGACAGAGTGCAAAGGGGCAGGAGGGGAAGAGAGACAGAAGGAGACACAGAATCTGAAGCAGGGTCCAGGCTTCGAGCTGTCAGCACAGAGCCCAACGCAGGGCTTGAACTCATGAACTGTGAGATCACGACCTGAGCTGAAGTCAGATGCTTAACCAACTGAGCCACCCAGGTACCCCTCATTATGTTCTTATTGAAAAAGATATTTTGTATGTTTTTAGTCTTTTGAATTTTATTAAGACTCATTTTGTGGCCTAACATATGGTTTATCTTGAAGAATGTTGCATATACACTTCAGAAAAAGTGTATTCTGCTGTTGTTAGATGGAGCATTCTGTATGTATCTATTGTTTTATCCATTACTGAAGGTGGGGTATTAAAGTTTCCTGGTATTATTGTAGAGCTGTTTATTTCTCCCTTCAATTATGTCAATGGTTGCTTCATATATTTTGGAGCGCTGATGTTTTGTGCATATATATTTATAATTGTTATATCTTCTTGGTGAGTTGATCCTTTTGTCATTATAGTATCCTTCATTTCAACCTGAAGGACTCCTTTTAGCAGATTTTGTAGGACAGATCTAGTGGTAATGAACTCCCTCAGCTTTTGTTTATTTGGGGAAGTGTAAATTTCTCCTTCATTTTTTGAAGGGCAATTTTGCTGGATATAAAATTCTCAGTTGACAGGTTTTTCTTTTAACACATTAACTATATCATCCTACTGCCTCTGACTTACAAGGTTTCTGGTGGGAAATCTTATTGAGGATCCTTTGTAAATGATGAGTTGCTTTTCTCTTATTGTTTTCATGATTCCTTGTCTTTGTCTTTTGAGTCCTTCATTATAATGTCTCAGTGTGGGTTTCTTTGGATTTATCCTTGCAATTTGTTGGGCCTATTGGATTTGTAGACCCTTCTACGTGGATTTGTGCATCTCTCCTTTCCTTAAATTTATGATGTTTTCAGCCATTATTTCTTCAAATAATCTTTTGCCTCATTCTCTTTCTTCTTCTTCTAGAACTCATAATACTTTTATTGGTCCTCTTGATGGTATCTCATAAGTCCCTTGGGCTCTGTTCATTTTTCTTTTTTTTCTTTGTTGTTGTTGTTATTATTATTTTTATTATTTTAGAGAGGAGGTTCAGAGGAAGAGAGAGAGAGTGAGAATTTTAACCAGGTTCCACACTTGGCACAGAGCTCAACGTGGGGCTCAAACTTATGACTGTCAGATCATGACCTGAGCCAAAGTCAAGAGTTGGATACTCAACAGAGTCATCCAGGCACCCCTGTTCATTTTTCTTCATTCTTTTTTCTTTTTGTTTTTCAGACTTGATAATTTCAAATGACTTGTTTTTATTTCATTGGCTGATTTTCTGCTGCCTGTTCAAGTCTGCTGTTAAACCCCTCTAGGGAGTTTTTCAATTCAGTTATTTTTTATATCCAGAATTTCTGTTTGGTTCTTTTTTTTTTTTTAACATAATTTGTATCTCTTTGTAGGTACTCTATATCTGTTCTCTGAAAAAAAAATGCACAGGATGACTTTATTTCTTTGTTTCTTTCTTAAATATTTGATAGAATTCATTGGTAAAATCATCTGAAAATTTTCTAGTTACTGTGTTCTATTCATTTCAATCAGTGTTCAACAAATCCTTATAGAGTACATCCTTTGTGCTAGTCATGGTTTTAGAGTCTTTGGGATATATCAGTGAACAATCTGGATAAAATTTCAGTGCTCATGGGCTTATATTCTAGGAGTATAGAAAAGCAATAACTAAAACATACTAAACAGGAAATGATATAGTGTGAAAGGAAGTAACAAGTGTTATGAGAATAGAGCAGAGAAGGTGGGACCAGGAATTTGGAGGTAGGATGGAGTGGAGGAAGGCAGGTTGCATTTTAAACAGGATGGTTAGAGTAGGGCTTATTGAGAAAGTGATGGCTGATGCAAGAATTAAAGGAAGTGATGGAGTAGGCAATGTGGATATCTGGAGAAAGAGCATTCCAGGCAGAGGGAAGACACAGCCCAAGGGGACATCATCCTGCTGTGTTTTAGAATGAGAATGAAGGCATTTTGGTTATTTTAGTAAATAAGAATGAAGTGCAGATTTACAAAAGCATTCAAGGGGTGCTTGGGTGGCTCAGTCGGTTGAGTGTCCAACTTCAACTCAGGTCCTGAACTTGTGGTTTGTGAGTTTGAGCCCCGCGTCAGGCTCTGTGCTGATAGCTTAGAGCCTGGAGCCTGTGTCAGATTCTGTGCCTCCTTGTCCCTCTGTTCCTCCCCTGCTCACAGTCCGTCTCTCTGTCTTTCAAAAATAAAGATTAAAAAAAATTTTTTTAAAGCAGTTAGAATAAGTATTGAGATGAACGTTAAGATCCCGAAGTAAGATACCTTTTTCATTGTATTATGGTCTGTTTTCTATTATGAAAAAAAAAAAAACCACGAAAACTCAGCAGCTCAGTATACAATAAGTTAATTCAAAAGAATTATTCTTCATTTTTAAAATGTGGCTCTTAAAATAGAATAGAGTCTTTTGGAATTATGGTAAATACATATGTCAAAATATAGTAAGTATATATGCCAAAAATATTTAGCATATATGATCATTTAATTGAGAAATTAGTTTTTGTTTTATGAGCTAGAGAATTATTTTTTATTCTATGAGTGCTAAAGGAGTAGAAAAAAAGATGAACATTCATAGTTATGTAGAATACAATCTACTGTAATTATTATTATTTTTTTTTAATTTTTTTTTTCAACCTTTATTTATTTTTGGGATAGAGAGAGACAGAGCATGAACGGGGGAGGGGCAGAGAGAGAGGGAGACACAGAATGGGAAACAGGCTCCAGGCTCTGAGCCATCAGCCCAGAGCCTGACGCGGGGCTCGAACTCACGAACCGCGAGATCGTGACCTGGCTGAAGTCGGACGCTTAACCGACTGCGCCACCCAGGCACCCCTACTGTAATTATTAAATAATTAATTTTTAACTGACATTTATTTTATTTTTAAATAATAACCTATCACGTAGTGGGAGAAGTATGGCTTAAGATTCAGAAGACTTGCTTCTATCCTAAGTTTTTTAATTCTTTTTTTCCTTTATTTTAATGTTTATTTATTTATTGAGAGAGTGTGTGTGTGTGTATGCATGCACATGTGCTCATTTGGAGAGAGAGGGAGAGAGAGAGGAGAGAAAGAATCCTAAACAGCCTCCATGCTATCAGTGTAGAGCCTGACATGGGCTCAATCTCACAAACCATGAGATCATGACCTGAGTTGAGATAAGAATCGGATGCTTAAGCCAGTGAGCCACCTAGTCACCCCTAAGTTCTTCAAAGTTTAATTTTGAGAAAGTCATTTTAGGCTTCATTTTACCTACTTGTTGAGAATTTTGTTTGTTTTAAATGAGATTTGACTAGCTGCATTCTGTTTCCAAAACACTTGTGCTTTTGTTATTCTGTGATTATTGTTTTATATTATAATAATGCACTGCTTTAAATGTTTATCTTACTTAGAACTGTTAAAGAGGATATTATATTTTGGACAAACTTCAGTCATGTTTAATGTCCAGCTCCAATACTGCTCATTTTCTGTATCTCTTCATGATCACTTCAGAATTTCTTCTTCACCTGGGCTTCTATAACACTTTATGGTTATTTCTGTTATCTGTCACTTTTCATAATATTACTTACATGTATCTATCTATGGGTTGCCTATCTTTGTATCCTCAAGACACTAAAATACTTTGCAGCCATTCTTAGTTGAATTCTGATGCCTGTATATTTAAATATGAATAGTTATGGGGCACCTGGGTGGCTCAGTTGGTTAAGCATCTGACTCTTGATATTTGGCTCAGGCCATGATCTCAGGGTTGTGGAACCAAGCCCCATGTCAGGCTCCAAGCTGAGCGTGGGGCCTGCTTGAGATATTCTCTCTCTCTCTCTCTCTCTCTCCCTCTCCCTCTCCCTCTCCCTCTCCGTCTCCCTCTCCCTCTCCCTCTCTCTCCCCCCTCCCCCTCCCTCTGCCATCTCCCCCACACACATGGTCTACCTCTCTTAAATAAATAAATAAATAAATAAATACCAGTAGTTAATTCCTAATAATTAACGTAGCAGAAAGTAAAGTTGTGTTCAATAACATTACCACTTGAGAGGTAGTATTCCATGTAATGAATGTTTCTTGTGATTCAAAACGCTTATTTCAGGTATTTAATAAGATTTAATATGGTCTTTTGGTCTTTTACACTATATGGATGGCATAAATGCTTATTTGCATGACTCAAGTACATAGATGGAAGAAGTAATCTTGTCACTGATTGTGCAATCACTAAAGTGGATGATTATTACTGATTACCTCCTACTTGTTCTGTTGCTTTTTGGATCAAAGGCACAAATTTCATAAAATTAAATGTTCTATGAACTATTCATAAGTGTATTTTTATGTAGTAATGTAATTTTTAGCAGTCATTCATAGCCATTTACTAGATGATGTGCCCTTAAGTATAATGAATCAGAATATGATCCTTATTTTGTGAGATTTTCAAATTCTTTTCAGCTCTCCCTCATCCTTATTTTTCTCCCTCATTTAAAAACTTCTTTTGAAGAGCCATATTGATTAATTTATTCAACAGCTGTATATTTAACATCTACTACATGCCAGGAACAGAGTTAGGCATTATTAGATTTGGATGTGAACACGACAGATAAGGTCTGTGTTGTCAAAATTAACAGGTAAACAACAAAATGTTTGCCCATTTTCCCAAATTTACTAATTGCCTCCCATGTGCTAGGCATCGTTCTGGAAACTGCACATACAGTAGTAAAAAGAGCAAAGTCTATACCCTTTTGTAGCTTGCATTCTAAAGGAGAAATGGGGAAATATGTGGGGAAAGCTACCTTTATGTAGGTTGTTCAAGAAAAGCCTTTCTAAGAAAGTGATGTTTGAGCCAAGATCTGAAGGCTGAGAAGGAACTGAAGTAAAAGACTAATTGAGGCAAAACAGCAAAATTGATTATACTGAGAATGAACTCCTGTTTTATGCACATTAGTTTAGTTTTCAAGATGAGAAAGTTAAGGAGTTTATTATTACTTTCATCTTTTCAATAATTATTAAGTAAGGGCATCAGCTGGGAAGTTTTGTGAGAGGGGATAGAGAACAAAGAGGAACAATCTGAGGAGAGAAAAGTGTGAGAAGAGAGATCATTGTGAAATAATCCCTCCAGAGAGCAAGGAACAGACAAACCAGGGAAGCGCATAGGACTTCTGGGCAGTGTCGACAGTCTACTTGTAGGTTTTTTAATCCGGAATTTGAAGTGAAACTAGCATTATGGTTGTGTGGTTTTCTCCAGCTGTAGGCACAGGTGTGAAGAAATGTAAGGTTTAACCAGAGCTGTTTTGTGGTTTTTTGTTTTTTTGTTTTGTTTGTTTTTTTACCCTGGGAGACTCATGGTGGAGAAAGAGGAACAAGAGCGTCGAGGGTGTTTGCAAGGAGATCATAATAACTCAAGCTATAGAATTTATGCCAGGGAAGAAGAAAATGAAGAAAGAATGAAGACTGAATACGGTTGATGGCTATAAAGAAAGTGAGAACTCAATGGATTGGTGGTGTGGCAGAGGTTGAACATTGTAGTTAGACTAGTGTATTTCATGAACCAACATTATTACGTAGTATTAATACCTATTTATTAACAGATGTGTTTCTATGTGTATGCATACACATACAAGCACAACTGCAGTCAACTTTTGTTTTATATTTAATGTTTATTTATTTTGAGAGAGGGAGGGAGAGAGAGAGAAGGGCAGAGAGAGAGGGAGAGAATCCCAAGAGGCTCTGTGCTATTAGCACATAGCCTGACATGGGCTCGAACTCACAAACCATGAGATCATGACCTGAGCCTAAATCACGAGCTGGATGCTTAACTGACCAAGCCACCCAAGTGCCCCTGCAGTCAGCTTTTTGTCATTGGAAAAAGTGAGGTTTTGCAAAGGTAATTGAAAAAATGTGAGGCCCCCAGAAGTTTGGGACCTATTTCTGTTACTTTTTTTTTTTTTTATAATTTTATACAAATGGTTGAATGTAATATAGGGAGAGTATAGGATGTTGAAAATACCACTGGGAAGTCAGAAAACCTGAGATCTTATTTCACATTACATATAACATCACCTTTGTAAAGTCACCTGGATTCATTGGCCATAGTGTCCTAATTATTTCAGCACTGTTCCAGGTATTGGGCATATCATGATACCTGGTAAACATGGGTAAAATGCTATGCAAGTACAGAGGTGGGGCCTCAACCCAAATGGATGAAGAGTGGTCACATTCAGAGGAAATGACATCAAGCCAAGATCTGAAAGATAAGTAGGTGTTGCAATTTAGTAAAGAAACCACAGGCAGAAGTGGAAGGGATTCGTGTATATTAAAATCCTTAAGCAAGAAAAAAAAAATGACCTTAAGGATCCTTAGTGGCCGGTTTGTAGTGACTTAGATAAGAGTTGAGACCTGAGGCTAGAACATTAAGCAAGGACCGACCATATTTTAAAGAACCTGGTAAGCTAATGTTAAAGAAATTTCATGCTAAAAGCAATATGAGGGGACCCATTATTGGGTTTTACATACAGGAGTGGTATAAGACATGATCACTTTAAAGTGTGGGATTTGCCTTGATGATGTTGAATCTTTATCTTTGTGGTTAATTCTAAATTAATTTCATTCACTGTACTAATACCTCAGTATAAAGCAGCACATCAAAGTGATTTAAATATTTTGTTTATTTTAATATGAAAAGAATTAAGAGCAATTAATATGGGACTATATTAAACATAGAAATAAAGCCTTGTTTACAAAGCATTATTACTCTTAGTAATCTTTTTGCAAAAAGAATTGAAATTAAAATTTTCTATAATTCTGAGTACATTTGGTTACAGCTGTATATTTTCCATCATATTAGTGAAGTGTTAGTAAATTTCCCTTGAGTTTATGTTGCCATTTAATATCCCCAATGAGATGTACCTGAAACTGTACTTTTTCTCTCCAGTGATTTAAACTTGTGAGATGCTTCCATTAACTGGAAAAACAATCATCTTTGATAACTTTCCTGATCCTTCTGATACATGGGAAATCATTGAAACGATCGGCAAAGGAACTTATGGGAAAGTTTTTAAAGTGTTAAATAAGAAAAATGGCCAAAAAGCAGCAGTGAAAATTCTGGATCCGATTCATGTATGTCACATTGTTGTTGTCTCCTCCTCCTCCTCCTTCTTCTTCTTCTCCTAATTAACTTTGTTTTTATTTGTATTAAGCAGTTAAAAAATCTGTAAATATCTTGATTTGCCACAATGTCAGTTACAGTAGAAGAAAATGTAAAAAAAAAATGTTAGGTTTTTCTTATTTATACACTTAACATATACAATAGGGACCAAATACAAATAAGTAAATAGATAAATACAGGTCTCAACAGCTCAACAGTTAAGTCAATGTTATTTTAGATTTCAAAAAATTGTAAGAACACAGACTCGGGTCTAGAGGTAATTCTAAAATGTCATCTTTGCCACATCTCTTTTTCTTCCTATATATATTTAGGCTTCAGGCAGAATATCTCTTAAGCTAAATGAGAAATATTTTATTTTAAATTATATTTCTTTCAGAGATGGGAAATTTATTTTCAGGTTTGCTGAAATGTTTCCAAAGCAAAAATGGTACTCACTTATAACCAGGGTGGGTTACCTTGTGAAGAACCGATAATGTGCGTGGAGTCCTTATGGCCTTTTAAGTGATGCCCCAGTAGGGCCCTCTTCTGCTGTTTGTGGAATGGCAGTTGTGATAAGGGAAACTTCCAAGCCTTTTTTTGGGGGGTGGGAGGGGGCTTTCAGAGCATGAAGAAACTGATGAGACTTTTTTTCCCCCTGAGAATGAGAACTGGCTATTTTGTAACATTTTCAGCTCCTGGGAAACATGTAGCTCTCCCCGTAGCACGTTGGGTGAGCCACCATGAGCTCAGTGATCACATAATACCCAAACTTCTATTGAGAGCAGTTTCTTTAGTTACTTGACTCTTGCACAGGTGATGGAGTGTGACATGACAGAAATGATGTGATGTGTGTGAGAAGGACAGGACTCCTAGTCCTTGTCACAGCTCTTATACTAACAAAGTGTAGGACCCTGCAAAAGGTCTCTGGGCCTCTGTGCATCTTAGGGTTGCTCTTTCTTTTTGGATTGTTTATTTCTACTAAACGCATTATAACTACAGTGTTTCTTATTATTTTGAGGAGAGGGGAGGGAGAGTGGGGGTTTATTTTCAGCAAGAAATTAGATACACTGGAGGGGAAAAAAAAAGAACTATGCCTGGGCTTTACTGATGCTGAATGTTTTCATATTCTCTAATGGAAAGTTCTTATAAACTGGAGGAGGAGAGACACAAATTAAGCTGTACCAAAGTAACTATAACTCTCTCCTCTGGTCTACATAATTATGGTTTAGGGTCATGGTGGTAAGGGAAAGGGCTCTGGCCAGATCCCGTGTCTGGCCCTGTAACCAGTGTCTCTTCTTTTCTTCTACTCCTTAGTGGAGAAGAACACATGAATTATGAATACAGATAGCCATTATCCTTTTATAATTTACTCATGTTTTGTATACTTTGAACCTTAAAAATCATCTTTTGTCCTATTGCTTTAATGAAATATCTGTTGATTTCGTGAGATTTGTTCTTTTGCTGCCTTTATTCTTGTCATAGTACATATATGTTTTTCTGAGAATTATTTATTTCCTCTTCATTCATCATGTCAGAAGTCAAATAAAAAAGATTTATAACCAAGAGATTATAATCTTAATAAAATAAATTTAAATGCGTCTGAGCATTTTACAGAGTGGCTTTTTTATTAAAAGAGTCTTACTATTATGAATTTTGATAGAGTAAGTGTCTATCCAAGAAAGGGATAAAATGAACAGGATTAGAAGGTCATAGGCATTAGACTTGCAGTCTCATTCTGGATCTTACACTAACCAGCTCTGTGACCAACTTCTCTGAGCTTTAGTTTCTTTTTCTAAAATTAGAGCTCTGGTCTAAAATTCTTTGCAGCTCTGTGATTACATGATTTTGTAAGAAAACAACGTGGATGCTAAGTATTACTATAAAAACAGTAGTAGAAGGGTTTCTCTTATTACTACTCTGAGTTGTTTCATATTTTGTGGTTTTCTAAAAGCATGACTTTAAGTGGTTATCTTGCATTTTTGTTGACACGATAGCGATGTATTCTACTTCTGGCAAATGGGCCTTTACCTAACTTAAGGCTGTGTGCCATCTTATATACGTAGGAATTTATTGCTTATATGACTAGTTTTTGAAAGCTTCTAAATATCCTATATTTCAAAGAAACAAATGAACCAGCTAAAAGTATTTATTTCAAATCAGTGGCTTCAAAACAGTGGCCACTAAAACAGTGTTAACACTGCAAAGAAAGGAGTATCTTTTGGAATCTCCATGTATGTTTCTTTCTAACTACATACAAAAATAGTCTTTTATTTGTCCCTTTGTAACTCAAGGAAATTAACATAATTAGAGATGTATTTGATTAGCAGGAAAATCACAATCTCTCCCCTTAAATAATGGCATCAGAAATTTCAGTGCCTACTACTGAGCATAATAAAACCTATTATTATAACCTTGCTTTGACAAAATTAAATTCTCTATTTGGTGGTCTACAGTATGTGCCTCTTTGACATAATTCATGTTTTTCTCATGGTTTTCTTTTTATGACCTTTTGAAACTAGGACATTGATGAAGAGATTGAAGCAGAGTATAACATCTTAAAAACGCTTTCTGACCACCCTAATGTGGTCAGATTCTACGGGATGTACTTTAAGAAGGATAAAATAAGTGGAGATAAGCTGTGGTTGGTTCTTGAGGTAAGTGTTTCAACATTATTCTATGTGTAGAAATTTACTGTGTGGTCTTGGAATGACTGAACGTTTGTGTAACATCAATACCATAAAACCATGGTTCCTTTAGTATGTTCCCGACTGCTCATGGACTCAATAGAATGTTGTGCCCCATTCTGGCCCTGTGGCTTTAAGACACAAGAGGACATTAAAGAAAAGCCCTAAAGGCTATTAAAGACTAAAAGGAGACATCTCCACGATAAAAGACTCAATAAGCGAGAATTATTTTCCTTGCAGAAGAACAAGCTTAAAGGGACTTCATTATAATATTTATTTATTCATCTGCATTTTGCTTGGCTAACATGCGACTGAGGCTCTGTGCCAGGTGCTGGATATAATAGAAAATTAGTGTAAGTGAGGCTTCATTAGACAAAAATGGTAAGCTGCGAGGTTTTTTTCTGTCCTCATTGAATACTAATGATATAAACTACAGAACCAGGTATTTACATTTATGGAGTAAAAACCTTATTAGAAATGGTATTGAATGCTGAATAAGTTGCCAAAGGGAAGCTGTAGAGTCTCCTGAGAGTAGGTTTGGACAATTCTATCTAATGCGGAAATACTAGAAGGTGCTCTCTTAAGGGAACTGCCAGTCCCAGAAGAATGTAGTTTTTCTCATTTTCATTGAATATGATTGAAGTGAGGTAATCATTAATTCTAATAAAATTCATAAGCATTTTTATTTTTGAACAAAATTTTTAATGTTTATTTATTTTTGATAGAACACAAGGTGGGGGGAGGAGAAGAGCGAGAGGGAGACACAGAGTCCGAAGCAGGCTCCAGGCTCCGAGCTGTCAGCACGGAGCCCGACGTGGGGCTCGAACCCACAGGCAGTGAGATCATGGCCTGAGCTGAAGTCGGACGCTTAACCGACTAAGCCACCAAGCGCCCCTTCATAAGTGTTTTTATTAGTTGCTTTTATCAAACTCAGGACTGGTAAAACCTTTACTGGATCACTGTAGTAGCGTGCATTTATTGTGTTCATTATGATTTTATTAGCGTTTGGTTATTGTATTTCTTTCAGAATGTTCTGTTGGTTTTTCTGCAGACATACGTGTAAATTGTATTGTTTTCATACTTTATATTTTTTCTATTCTTTAAATGATTTTTTAATGATTTGAAATAAATGATCATTGTAAAAAATACTTGAAACTATAAAAAGAACATTATGTACGTTAACATTTAACATATTTCCTTCATCTTTTTGTCTGTGTTTCAAATGATTGGCAATATCATTATTATGAAGTTATCCTACTTTTTTCACTAAATATAATTGCAGATAAACTTAATCATCTTTATCTTTTTCTGAATAAATACATTCATTTGGTTAGTAAAAAGCAAGTAGAACCAAAAGACTTATAATCCAGAGCAATAACAGCGTAGATCCAGTTTGGTGGTGTTAACTTGTCCCGAGCACGTCTGTGCTTTGGATGCATACCTGGAAACGCAGGGCTGAGCTTCTCTTCTCTTTCATTTTCTAATCTGTGTCCTGAATTTTGGCAAGGTATTAATTGTGCTTCTGGAACCCTGCGTCCTCCTGCTCCACAGTGGAGTTCTGCCGAGCATCAGACCTTTCTAATCTCTCTCTCTCTGCCGCTCACCTATGTGGGATCCACTGTTCCCCAAATCGCTTGGCCTCCCCTTTCCAAGTTGACTTTCCTATTTTACATACCACGTAGTAGTGTGTGCCTCATTCTCGTTATCCACTCTACTGATGTCACCAAATCTCATGTCCCTTCAGGTCAGTTTCTCTAGGGAATAAAATCTCCAGTCTCTTGCCTGGATGTGTGTGTATGTGAGAAGTACTCTGGCAGGCTTCTGGATGTTGGTATTTTATATGTGAGATAAGAGGTTGTCAAGTCTTTTGATTCTAACCAAACTTCCAAAGGGTCCCTTGTTTTCTACCCCACCTCTCCCAACTCCTGGGTTAATCTGCTCAGGGGACCACAAAATAGCTCTCACCTACTGCTTTATTTTGTGGCTTCCTCTGCACTGCCAAATTGGTCACCACTGGGCCATCTGCTTTCCATGTTGAAAAATTTTATTGAACTCTCTTGTCTACGGCTCTCCTTTTTTCCATTCTCTTTTTTTGTGTGTGTGTGTGGTTTATACTTTTTGATTCTATTACTAACATTTTAATGGAGATTCATGAATGAGAGGAAATAAATTTATATGTTTAATCTGCCACTTTAAATTGAATCATAGAGCCTTTCAAAATTGTAAAATAGTATTTTCAGGAACCTTTTCAAAATGTGAAACTGTATTATATTATTTTATAGAAATTTAAAAAATCTAAAAAAATTTTTTTCATATTTATTTGTTTTTGAGAGAGCTTGGGTGAGGGAAGGGCAGAAAGAGAGGGAGACACAGAATGTGAAGCAGGCTCCAGGCTCTGAACTGTCAGCTCAGAGCCTGATGTGGGGCCTGGACTCATGAACCACAAGATCACAACCTGAGCTGAAGTTGGACACTTAATTGACTGAACCATCCCGGCGCCCCGAAATCAAGAAAATTTTTAAATAACCAGTTGTGTTCTTTAAAAATAGGCAATGTATTATGATTTCAAAATTACTTTTTCTCTATTGAGATTGCTTTATATTTTTAATTAAGTCACATATTAAAACAAAGCAAAACTTTTAGTCCTCTAAACTTTACCTAAGTGATAGAATATAAATTAGGAACTGAAAACATTTTTCCTTAAATAAATGGAGAATTTTCTAAGTTTACCTCATGTTTGTGTTTGTATATTTGAGATGTAATTCTGTGCAGACCCTTAATGCAGTCTTGAATAAAATTTTGAATCTTTATATCCTTCAAATTTGTATTTATTTAAAAAAAATTTTTTTAATGTTTATTTATATTTGAAAGACAGAACATGAGTGGCAGAGGGGAAGAGAGGGAGACACAGAACTCATAGCAGGCTATAGGCTCTGCAGTGTCAGCGGGCTCGTACCTGTGAACCGTAAGATCATAACCTGAGCCGAAGTCGGACATGTAACTGACTGAGCCACCCACGCGCCCCCTCAAAACATTTTTAATAATGCATCTTTATTATTTTTCCATATGGAATCATTGGTAGATTAGCATTTGAATGGAAACTCCGGTATTCTGCCTACTGTAGGCCTAAATGGGCAAGGGCACAAGATACAGTTCTTTGCCCAGGGTTTAAAAATATTAAATGGGATCGGTCATTGTCTTTTATGCCTATCAAATCTATATTATAATTATATTGTCATTTCTCAGTATTGTCAGTAGGAATTAGGTAAGAGTTGGAGACTCCTGATCACAGTTAAATGTTCTTTTGTGAGAGGAGAGAAGATTGATTAAAAAGGTTTGGAACATCCAGTACAAGTAAAGCAGCTTCCTGATAACAATGAATCAGTAGGAACTTAACAGCTTCTTTGAACTTTCTTCTTGTATTTTATTATCACATGGAGGAATTGGAAATATCCCTAGATGGCTTGAGAGAAAAAAATACTGGTAGTTTATTAAAATGGTATTTTGGAAGTCTGAATTAATCTGAACTTAGAGTATGAGGGAAAAAATAAAGGAAGAAGTTGGCCAACTGTATATAAGATAATTGATTTACATATGTAAATTATACTAATCACATATATACATAAGTGGCTAGATGCACAATTACCTGCTTTATAAACATGAATGGTGCAGGTGCTGCTTTAGAAGCACTTTCAGAAAATTGGCTTGTGGCATCAATACTTTATTCTACAAAATGACTACTAATTATACCTCTTATTGTAAGAAAGCCCAAATAAATTACTTTGCATGAGGATAGGAAAAAAGTGGCCAGAGAGAGGATCTGATATTACCCAGAGTCATGCTAACAGCGCTGGGCTTCTAATGTGAATCTTCATAGGGTATGTTCTGCAGGGGGTGAGCAGTTGGTGACACCCCTCATTATCAGCTGGGCATGTGGGGAGGTGATTCCAGCTTGGACAAACTCCTTTTCACCATGAAATATCATTTTATGTCTATTTCAATCCAGAGTTCAAATCCTAAGATAAATGATATTAACTCAGATCTTACTGGGTTATTTTCTCTATTCTTTCTTTGTGATTCCTAAATTATTTCGTTTACTTTGATATAATTTTTCTCTTTCCTGTATTTTTCCTTTGTATTTCCCTCTCCTTTTGTTATGAGTTTCTCAGCACGAATAATATACAGGGCCTTGTTCAGGAATTATTTCCTTCTGAATTCTCTGTATGTTCATTTTCAGATGCTAATTGTTGCCCAGATTTAGGAAGAGAGTACTCGTTGCTAGGTCTCTGAAATTCCAGTTGCATATTTGTAATGAAACTATCTAATAAGAGATAGGGTAGGAAGTTTTCTGCTGTGGGAACTGATGCAATGTCTACGGGGATTTTTACTGTCACTTAGTATTTTAGGTTTTCCTAATGATGTAGGCATAAAGGGAGAACTTAATTTTTTTTTTACTTCTGCCTTATTTTTAAAGATCATACATATCTTCATTTCTACTTACTGTTACCATTCTGGACTGACCTGCTTAGTTAAATGTGGATACCGCTTTTGGCTTTGTGTTTCCTTTAACTGCTAAGAGTCAGTAGCCAGGATGGAGGGGGGCGAGCAAAGTGGCAGTTGGTTAGGTTTCTGCATATGCTTATCACTGACCCAGGAGACTAAAAAATAAGAGTCAAAATTGAGTTCAAAGGGTCTGGTATTAAGCATTTGCTATTGATGAACACAAAGGGAAAAATTGAGATTTAACTAGAATTTTCCCCTTCTCGGTTGGCCAAACAGCCACATTTTAAGGATGTAAGGAATCCAGTCTCCTGTCTTGGGGGCCCTTTGCTTGGTGTGTCCTCTGCCATAATGGGGTTGAAATTCAGAGTTTGGACATCTTTCTGTTAAGAGACCCTTTCCCTCGTAATCCAGTCTTAGCTATAACTGCTTCTTTCATGGTGGTGCTATAGATTGCGTTGTTATTTATCTAAATTGGTCCTGATTTGTTCATTCTTAACAGTGACGTCACTTTCTCATTGTTTGCCAATTATAGCAGTTTTTCTCTTTAAAATTATATCCCTTTCGGGAGATCAAAGACTGGAAATTACAGGTGGTATTTGGAAGCACAAAAATTCAGTGAATAGTCATAAAGTCTCTCAAATGCACATTTCAGGTAATCGAAGTGGTTTTCATAGATATAAATACTACTTTCATTTCTCATGCATTATTGGTTATTCTGCTTTTATACTTACATCTAGTAAGTAAGACAAAACCTGTCACGAGGAAAGGAAACAGGCTAGAAAATGAGTTCACCATGAACAAATGGTTTTTATTTGCTCGGTTATTAACCCTTTAATGTTACTGTGCAGGAGATAAACATGTGTGCAGAGGGGGACATGAGGCCACTGCAGGTTTGTATATGTGGGAGGGGTCAGAGCAAGCAGGAGTGGGAAGATGGGCTTCTGAGTTGCCCTAATAGTGCAGCATTGTTCCTTCCTTCCTTTAGCTGCGCACATTCGCAGTGGAGTAGTAGCCTGACAGGATGATTCCTTTCATGTTCTTAGGGCTGGAACAGCCTTTCCCAGCTCTCATGGAAAAGGCTGTTATTTGGTGTACTTGCATCAGGACAGACAGCAAATTACCTAAAATGATTTCATTTTATTTTTTATTTAAAGGGCAAGATGGAAGAGCAGTCTAAATGTTCTTCTCCATGCTCTTCTAATGCAGGAAATCTATAAATAATATATATAACACTTGTATGTCTTTCTTCTGTAATAGTACTTCAGTGATTGCAAAAGCATCTGCTCTCTGAATAGGATTGAAATTTATAGCATTATTTCAGGGCGAGAATATGAGGTCACCAGAGAGGTTTTGACATTTGGTAAATCGGTATGTTTTTACCATCCACATTAAAATACTTGTTTTCTTTTCTTTTGATTTTTTTTATCAGAGAATTCTTGTTATTAACATTACAAATGTGTTATGGCATTTTTGCAAGACTTTTGAAATCTTTCAGAGTGAAGGCATTGTTTTATATATTGATTCAGTGGTTACATGATTGTATACAAATTGCCAGACAATATCAAACTGCATACTTAAATGAGTCAATTA
>NW_024412434.1:9916233-10146500 GCF_014898765.1 Herpailurus yagouaroundi | reverse complement strand
ACAAATTGCCAGACAATATCAAACTGCATACTTAAATGAGTCAATTATATTATACGTCAGTAATAACCTTGAAAATATTGTGATTGTATACAAATTGCCAGACAATATCAAACTGCATACTTAAATGAGTCAATTACATTATATGTCAGTAATGACCTTGAAAATATTGTTTCTAGTTTACACATTAGAAAAGTAATATGAAAATTTTATGTTAAGACTACACATTAGGAAACATCTATTATTAGGTGATGGTGCCATTCTCATTAGTACTTTATCAATGTTTTATTGGAATGTGGAATTTGGTACATTGTTACCTTTTATTGAAATTAAGTCAGACATTCACACTTTGAAGAGGTATTTTCCAGACAGTGTGAAAAGATGACCTTCTGTCATTTTGTATATGTGTATGTGCGTGTGCATAATTGTACAGAACATAAGTTTCTAAATCCAGTCATTTGTTGATTCCATAGATATTATGTTACTTAAGGCCAGGCCCAAGGTAGAGTGATCCATACTTATTAGTGGCCCTTTCTGTGTTGGTAGGTTTTGGGCATTCAGTAGAGAACCAGAAAAACTCTGTCATCATGATGCTTATGGTGTACTGTTGGAGAAAGACAACTTAGAGCTAAATAAACTACTTAACTTAGTATACATTTTTGTTAGCGCCAGGAAGAATATAAATGATATGTCAATAATGAAAGAGAAGACCTTTTATGAAAAGAGAAGTCAAGGCCTATTTGAATTTGTAACATTTTAATCTGTCACCTGAAAAAAAGGGATAATTTTAGTTCTTTTATTTTTTGTTTTTTTAAAAAAAAGTTTAACGTTTATTGATTTTTGAGACAGAGAGAGACAGAGCATGAATGGGGGAGGGTCAGAGAGAGGGAGACACAGAATCTGAAA
Source organism: Herpailurus yagouaroundi (assembly GCF_014898765.1). Lineage (NCBI taxonomy): Eukaryota > Metazoa > Chordata > Mammalia > Carnivora > Felidae > Herpailurus > Herpailurus yagouaroundi. The sequence continues at coordinate 10,145,597 of NW_024412434.1, read as the reverse complement.
CAGGCTTCAGGCTCTGAGCTGTCAGTACAGGGCCTGACGCGGGGCTCAAACTCACGGACCGCGAGATCATGACTTGAGCCGAAGTCGGACGCTTAACCAACTGAGCCACCCAGGCGCCCCGTTCTTTTATTTTTTGAATATATCTTCCAATACTCTCAGGATCAGAATCATCTTCATCTCAAAGCAAAAGCTCTGATAATGAGGTCTTGGAAATTTTTTTTAACAAGTTTACTAGAGTGATTCTTATCAAAGGTAAGCTCAGTAAAAACATTGTCAGAGGTTCGCAAATTTCAGTGTGTATAAAAATAATCCTGGACTTTTGCTTCTGGCCATGGTAGTAACTTGTGTCACCATGTTGTTGAACTATAAATAACTAAAAAGCTGAATAAAATACATTTTTATAGATAAACACTTTTCAAACATTGGAAAAGAGCTTAGGATGGTGACATTGAGAAAGGAAATAAATAAGGGGAACTTGACAGTCACCTCAGCTTTTTATCCTTGGAGGCAATTTTCAGACCACAAGCAAAAGGAAGGCATTCCCATGGAGGTCATGGTGATCTTGCTGAACTGAAAAGACTGGAAAAGCAGTGGCTGAAATATGCAGAATAAAGATGCTAAGCAGGAAGAAAGCTTCAGAAATATGCTTAAGGGTTTCCTTGAATATTTGATGGAAAACCAAGCTGGATATGTCTGGAGGAAGATTTCAGGAAGTTGGGCAAAGAACCGGGAAAGAATTGCTGAAAAGCTGTAATCTGAACAACTACCAGAATTTGTGCAGGTTTGAAAGATGCTTGAGTTCTGACCAACCAGAATGGAGAACTTTATTAAACACCTGAGGCATTTAGTAAAGACCCTAGAAAGGTTATTCATTAGAAAAAGAACTAAACTAGCCCTAGAATAAGAGCTACCCTACACACACCCATAAAAAGTTCAAAAGCAAGGCTTTACAGGTTTAAGTTGGTCCACAAGCACAAATTAACTGTATGTGAGAACAAAATTCAACATTGATTAATGGAAGACCACAGAATCCAGGGATTCAAATATAAAATTAATAATGTCTAGCATCCAGTAAAAAATTATTAGATATGTGAAGAAGCAGGGAAAAGTGATCCATTATCAGAAGAAAAATCAGTCAGTAGAGAAATAGACCCAGAAATAACCCAGGTGATGAAATTAGCAAGTAAGAACTTTAAAACAATTACAAATGTGTTCAAGAATTTCAAGGAAAACCTGAACACAGTATTGAAAAACAAAGTGGAAACTAGAAAAGAACTGAATGTAACTTCTAGAACTCAAAAGTACAGTATCAGTAGGGAAAAATATTACATTGAATTTAACAACAGATTAGAAATTAAGTGTGTGGAAGTAAAGATTGGTGAACTTGAAGACAGGAAAATAGAAGCTGTCCAGATTGAGCAGGTAGGAAAAAAGGAAAGGGGCAAAAGCCCCTGTGATCTATGGATCACTACATGTATTTCTAACCTACATGTAATTACAGTCTGAAAACAGGTGGGGTTTGGGGGAGGTAATGGCTAACATCTTTCTGAATTTTGTGAACACTAAATAGCTGCAGATGTAAGAAGCCTGAAATCTGTCTTGTAGGATAAACAACTCACACAAAGATATGCCATAATCAATATGTGAAACACTCATAATGAAAAAATAAACAAAAGTACCAAGAGGAAAAAGTAAACTTACATGTAGGAATCAAAGAGTGGCCACAGACAACCAATGTAGTGGAATGGTATCTTCAAGTGCTCTCAACAATTCTGTGTACAGTGAAAATGTTGTTCATAAAGGCAAAATAAAGACATATTTTCATCAGAGAAAAAGAATTTACCACGAGACACATGCGCTATAAAAAATGTTAGGCTGAAGGCAAATGATTTCAAATGGAAACTCAGCCCTACAAAATGAAAAGAAAAGTACTGTTAGTGGTAAACATAAGGATAAACAAGAAACTTTTGATTTTATATTTTAAAAATATTTTTAATATTTTAAATAATATTATTCTAATATTTAAAAAAAGAAATCATGACTTAAAGCCACAATTATAGCTCTATATTTTGGGGGTCTTAGAATATAAAACTGAAATGTATGGTAAAAATAGCAAAGGGACCGGAGAGGGAAGATGGAAATACACAGTGTTAAGAGTTTTATGTTACATGTGAAATGGTGTAATATTATTTTAAGGTATACTGTGGTAAACTGAAGATGCATATTGGAAACACTAAAGCAACCACAAAAAATAAAAATGAATAAGTATAGCTAATAAGCCAATAGAGGACAAAATGGAATACTACAAATATTCAAACCAAAGAAAGTAGGGAAATGGGAAAAAAGAGATCAAAAAGCAGATAGAAAAAATAGGAAATAAATAACAAGAAGGTAGACTTAAACCTAACTATAGTTGTAATTACATTAAATGGGAACAGTCTAAACTCTACGTTGTAAAGGCAGGAATGGTCCAACTGGATGAAAAGCAAGACCAAATACAAACACACTTTATTATTATTATTGTTATCATTTAATGATATTGTTATCATTTAATGTTTATTTTTAAGAGAGACAGAGCCTGAGCAGGGGAGGATCAGAGAGAGAAGGAGACACAGAATCTGAAACAGGTTCCAGGCTCTGAGCTGTTAGCACAGAGCCTGACATGAAGCTCAAACCCTCAAACTGTGAGATCATGACCTAAGCCCAAGTCAGACACTTGACTGAGCCACCCAGGTGCCCCTGCTTCTTTTATGAGTTCTATCTCTTTGTTGATATCCTGTACTTGATGAGACATTGCCATCATATCATTCCTTACTTTTTAAAGCATGATTTCCTTTAATTCTCTGAACATGTTAATAAATCATGCCTTGAAGTCTTTGTCTGCTAAATTCATCATCTGGGCTCTCTCATGAGCAGTTTCTGTTGCCTGCTCTTTTTCAGGTGTATGAGTGAAATTTTTCTGTTTCTTTGCATATCATAATTTTTTTGGTTGAAAAGTAGACATTCTAGATTATAGGAATTCTGGATATCGATAAGGGTTGGGGGCTTATTTTTGTTGTTTGCCTGTTTGTGGTGACTTGGCTGAACTATTTTGGGGAAGTTTATCCCCCTTGGTAGGAAACCTCTGATGTTGCCTTGGGCATATGAAGTCACCCTGGGATGGCAGTGGTTTTAACAATGCTTTCTTTCCCAGTCTCTTTCCCTGATCTTTCTATCAAGCAGTCTGGTCTAATGGTTTAACACTCAGTTAATAGGTTCCACTAATTGCCAGCTGATTCCTCTATTGTTTTCAACAACATCCTGGGGCAAAAATTGCTTCCAGGTCTGATCTAATTAAATTCAGGCCTCTATGCGCAGATGCTTTTTGAGGCTAGTACTTGGGAGGTTTTTCTGACCCTAGGAGAGCTATTCTTAGCTGTTTCTTTCCTTGAATCTCTCTGCTAAGCTAGCTGGTCTGTGGTTACTTTCTTGTTATCATGGGGTTACCAGCTCCTTGTAATTACTGGAGCCTCCACTGTTTTCAAGAATACCCTTAGGCTTGGTCTTCCCCACTCTTACTCTCAAATAATATGAGGTCCAGCTTTGGCGCTCTCTATTTTTGTGGCCTGCCTCTTTCCCAGGGCAAAATATCTGAGCCACTCGTTGGAGCCGGCAGCATGTCTTGGGCAGTTGCCCACATCATCTTGTTTTATAAGCAGAGCTATGGATCAGAAAGGTGGACTCTGGTCTTCTCAGCCAGCTTTACAGCACAAGGTTGGGGAAGGGTAAGATATGCTGGTGGTCTGCCCCTCCTAAGAAGATACTGTAGACCTTGAATGGGAGCTGGCAAGAGAGGACTCTATCTTCTTGGTGATACTCATTCGCCCAGAGTAGAGCTTTTATCTCTCTGACCTGGTGATAACAGGGTGGCTCAAGTGCCACACAGAATCTTGCTGTTCTTACCAAGATTTAGTTATGTTCTCAGATGTTTCTTCATTTGCTGTATGTCCTTACAACAGTTTCCAAAGACTTTAAATGGTTGTTTATTTTTATAATTTTTATTATAAAACATAATACAGGTATAGTTATTTCATGGGGGAATATAGGCCCACAGAGTTCTTGGGAGGAAAAAAGTCTTATAAAATCTTTAAGAAAGAAATAATGAGTCTTGTTGACTCATCTATAATGCCGGGATTATACTGACAAAAGAAGGCAAAGATGTTACAAGAAAAGAAAACCATAATCTGACATTCCACATGAACATATATGCAAACATCCTTCACAAAATATTAACAAATGCAGTAATATGTTAAAAAATGTTAATATATCATGACTAAATGGTACTTGTCCCTGTAATGCAAGTTAACTAAAACTTAATGTGGTTAAACATTAAAATTTTCTGCATCAGAATTCACTCCATTAACAGAACCAAAACGAAAAAAGTCATGAAAAACCTGTGCCAAAATTCAATACCTCTTTGTCATAAACACTCTCAGGACGCCAGGAATAGATGGAAATTTTACCTAACAAAGGGTCTACCCAATTTTTTAAAAAGTGAGCAAAGGGGCGCCTGGGTGGCGCAGCCGGTTGAGCGTCCGACTTCAGCCAGGTCATGATCTCGCGGTCCGTGAGTTCGAGCCCCGCGTCGGGCTCTGGGCTGATGGCTCAGAGCCTGGAGCCTGTTTCTGATTCTGTGTCTCCCTCTCTCTCTGCCCCTCCCCCGTTCATGCTCTGTCTCTCTCTGTCCCAAAAATAAATAAACGTTGAAAAAAAAAATTTTTTTTTAAATAAATAAATAAATAAAAAGTGAGCAAAAATTTTAGACTCTTCACCAAAGCGTATATATAAAATATGTTCAATATCTTTAGTAAAATTTAAATTAAAACCACAATCCACACTATAGCACATACCCACAAAATGACAAAATTACAGGCTGATCAAACTGAGTATTGGTGAGATTGTGGGACACGTTGAACTCTTGCATGTTGCTCAGGCAGTGTGAAATGGTGCAGCTATTTTGAAAACTGTACAGCAGTTTCTTATAACATTACACATCAAGTTACCATATGACCCAAGTTTCGCCTGTAGGCATTCACTAAAGACTAATGTCTATAGAAAGATTCAAACGTGAATGCTGATAGCACTTTCATAAAATGGGCAAAGGAAAGAGTAGAGTGAGTTTTAGAAAATACAAGTTTCTGCTTTTGTGGCCGCCCAAAGAATATGGTCAGACTAAGCAAATGGCCTTAGAGTATTCCCAGAATAAACAAAAAACAGTTTGAAGTCAGGAAGACTTGCCTGACCAAATATAATTCTTGTTAAAAAGCTATAGTTATTAATATAATGGATATTGTTGCAGCAAAAGCCAGGTAGATGAATGCAATGAATATAGAACCCAGAAACAGAGCCATAAAGGGGGAAAAAATTGAAAAGTAACAAAAGTCAGAAATGCCAATTTTAGAAATTAGTAGTCTTTTTTAGAAATCTGAGTAAAAATATGCTCTCATAACTGTATAGACAGAATACGTGTAGAAAACATATAAAGGCTGTCTTTGGAAGTTAGTTGTAATGGTCTGTTTATAGAATCTCATCCCTTTTGACTTAGATTGTTTTTTTAAATGTTTGACTATAGCCTGAATTGAATAGAGAATTCATTTTTAGTGCTGCTCCGTTATTGAATTAGTGTAGCTCTAGTTTGAGAAAGTTATACTTCCATTTTTCTTGATTAAAGGACATTAAGGGCTTCTTACAGCATTGTGTTGCAAAACTATACTTAAAGGCTTCTCAGTCCCCCATTACAAATTCCCATTTTAGTCTATGTTGGCGATTTAAGAATTGCGTAGGCTAAATATGACATAGTTCATTCACCTGGATGCAATTCTTCTTAAAGGGAAACCTAAGGTCATTTTCTTATGTTTATCTTTAATGTTTATTTTTTTTAATGTTTATTTATTTTTGAGAGAGAAAGAGAAAGAGGCAGAGCACTAGCAGGGGAGGGGCAGAGTGAGAGGGAGACACCGAATCCAAAGCAGGCTTCAGGCTCTAAGCTGTCAGCCAGCACAAGAGCCTAACGCAGGACTGGAACCTACGGACTACAAGATTATTACCTGAGCTGAAGTCGGATGCTTAACGGACTCAGCCACCCAGGCACCCCAGGTCATTTTTTCATTTTTAAATGATCTATTGCCTAATAATTTCATCTGCATTTCATTTTATATATTTTAATCCTTCATAATCACTTAAAACAAACATAAGTTTAAAATTTTTTATTTTTGCTTTTCTTTTATAGGAAAGGCATTTTATACTAGTTGAGCACAAGTAAATTTCATCCAAGAGCATATTTGAAATTTCACTGATTCTAAATGAGAGTTTAGGAAATTCATGGTGCTGTTTCATTTTGAGCATCTCTAGGAAGAGTTCAACCACAAATTAATCTGTGGCCTATTGACATGTGGCACCTACAGTCTGTTTAATAATTTCCATGTTTGTTGTATTTGCCCTCTTCACCCACTGGACTTTCATTTTAACCTAACTTCTTAAAGTTTCATTCAGAAGACCCTTTTCTATTTTGGAAACTAAAGCACTGTTCCTGCTTCAGGCAGCAGCTAGAGATAAACTTTGCACGTGAAGCTTCACCCAGTAATTTCCCCTAACAGCAGACACAACCATAGTCAAGCAGAGCAACTAGCATACATTCAGTGAAAGGGAGGATTTTTGATTTAAAGATATTTCATCATTTATGACTTTTTCTGTCGTTAACCTCCTAAAAAATAAAATATTTGGAGGCGACTTTTTCTTCATTGTAAGTAATCTAACAAATAAAATGAATCAATGAATAAGTGGATAAAAAATGTGTGTCTCAAGCTATGTAAAATGGGAATTTTATGCCTTCAAAGGACAAGTATCTAGATTTACACTGACTCCTTCTAACTTCTGGAGCTCTAAATACTAGAAGATAAAACATCTTAGGTACATATCTTTACAGAATAGATGCACAAAAGAAAAAGGCATTTTCCCTTTTCTCTCTGTTTCCCATCTCACATTACTTCCAGAAAGAGAATGAGGTCTCCTGCTAAAAATACAGGAGAGTCTCTGTATTTGGGTGAAGTTCCATCTCTGATTTCATCATTGCTATCCATCCCTTTGCAATTTGATGTTGTTGGGTTTTTTGTTGTTGTTGTTTCTTTTTTTTCCTGGTTTATAAACGGGAGTAATTTTTGGTCTTTGTACTCTAGTCACCCCTGCCCTCTCATGATGAAGTTTGGGACCTTGGGAAAGTGAGGCACAGGTCAATATTGAAAACAGATCAGATGCTCCTCAGGAAGGGTGCTGATAGGAGATCCTGCTAGGCAGATGTAAGGGACAGTCCTGTCCCTCATCAGGAAGACTTGAAGATTCTCAACTTGAGGTGGATCATTAATAGCTGTCGTAAGGTCACACATATAATAGGCACTCAATCTTTGTTGTTAAAATGTACTATCTAAGCAGGCACTAATTATTTAATGAAACACGGGAAAATCAAAGATGATATGCAAATGGTTACCATTGGGCATGGATTTGGGGCACCTGGGTGGCTCCGTCGGTTAAGCATCCAACTCTTGATTGCGGCTCAGGTCATGATCTCACGGTTTGTGGGTTCGAGCCCCATGTCAGGCTCTGTGCTGACATTGCGGAGCCTGCTTGGGATTCTCTCTCTCTCTCTCTCTCTCTCTCTCTGCCCACCCCCCTCAATGAAATAAAATAAACTTAAAAAGAATTGGGCATGGGTTTTAATGAAACTGAGGTATCAAAAATTAAACATTTTAAATTTAATTTTTTAATGTTTATTTTTGAGAGACAGAGACAGAGACAGAGACAGAGCATGGGCCGGGAAGCGACAGAAAGAGGGAGACACAGAATCCGAAGCAGGCTCCAGGCTCTGAGCTGGCAGCACTACTAATGGCAGTTAGTATGTTTGATGTGCGTAGACTTACTATGGCCTCTTGTTCACTACTTCATTGCCTGGAAATGCTTGACTAAGTTTTTCCATATTGTTTACCTAGAATATAAAATATGGGATTATATAGGAAAGGCATTTTATGCTAGTTGAACTAAAGTAGATTTCATCCAAGAGCATGTTTGAAATTTCATGAATTCTGAAGGAGGATTTAGAAAAATCATGGTGTGATCTTACTTTGAGCACCTTTAGCAAGATTTCAACCACAAATTGGTATGTGGCTTGTTGATATTTGGTACCTACAGTCTGTTTTAACTATTTCTTTTTGTGTCTTCACTGACTTTCTGTAAAGGTCTTAGAACATTGGCGCTCATGTCTTCTCACATTCTGGGGTGACTTTTATTGCTCTTTCTTTTTTAAGAGAGCAGCTCGCATTTTAGCGTTGTGGAAAAACTGCATTTTATTTTTTAAAAAAAAATTTTTTTCAACGTTTATTTATTTTTGGGACAGAGAGAGACAGAGAATGAACGGGCGAGGGGCAGAGAGAGAGGGAGACACAGAATCGGAAACAGGCTCCAGGCTCTGAGCCATCAGCCCAGAGCCCGATGCGGGGCTCAAACTCACGGACCGCGAGATCGTGACCTGGCTGAAGTTGGACGCTTAACCGACTGCGCCACCCAGGCGCCCCCAAAACTGCATTTTAGTGTACAGTCTATTGTTAGGTTCCCTCTCCTGCAGGACAGTCCAGCTCAGTGGCCCTGCAGAATTAGGGTACAATGGTCACAGCTGTTAGAATGAATGACGTTCTTTCTTTTTTAAACTTTGTTTTTTCCTGCTTTGGTTCTGATATGCATATTTTAAAAAATCCAGTGAACTTAAATAAAGTGATAGAAGGGAAATGACTCAATTATTATCTTGTAAGTCTCACAAATATTCTTCCTTCCATAGTAGTTGCAAATCTCACCCCAAGAACAGAATTTCAGGTTGGGGGATTGCATTCTAGCATTAAGATATAAGGCTATATGTGTACTTTCTTGATTCTTCAAAAACCTTTTTTTTTTTTTTTTTTTTGGTAAAAGTTGTCTTTACAAAAGTACATTACATCTTGTGTATTTGTTTTGAGTCTGATTCTACTAAGAGGCTACATTTGCTCTTGGCAGTCTGTCTCATCTTTATTCGTTAAAAATTGAGTCAAACTTGGGGTGCCTGGGTGTCTCAGACAGTTAAGGTCCAACTCTTGGTTTCTGTTCAGGTCATGATCTCACGGTTCCCTGAGATCAAGCTCCACATTGGGCTCTGTGCTGACAGCGTGGAGCCTGCTTGGTATTCTCTCTCACTCTCTCTCTCTCTGCCCCTACCTTTCTTGCCCTGTCTCTCTCTCAAAATAAATAAACATTCTTAAAAAACAAAAACAAAAACTAAGTCAAACTTATTTTCAACACAATCTGTTCTAATTACCCTATCCTTCTGACTGCTTCTCTACTTAAAGTGACTTTAGCATTCTTCATGAAGTCTCAAAACAAGTTGTCTTTTAACCCCCTAGTATGTCAGCTAGTGCCTTGGGCTGTTTACCCTGCAAATTCCTTCATGAATCAGGTTTTCTTACATAGCTCTTCCTCCAATTACTTGCCAACTTTCATAAAGTCATTTCTTTGCTTATTCATTTATTCATTGGATTGATATTTATTGGATATACCAAGTACTGCATTATATAATATAGCTCCTTGCAGTAATTCTTTTCCTGTCACTATCTTCTTATTCTCTCTTCCTGTAGCTCTGCCTGATCCCTTTTCAAATATAGAGTAACCTGACTGATACTAGAAGAGCTCTTTCTTTTGAGCCCTCAGGAGCTCTTTATTGATGACAAGGAACTTCCCACATTTTTGCTAACATCACATTTGCATATGAAGTGCTTGTATTAAGTACAGAATATCCTAGCATTTCCTAAATATTAAGAAGTTGGAGTTGTATTTTTCTTTTGATTCATAATTTGAGGATTTTGGTGGACTTTTAAAATCTAACCCACTTTGGAAGCTTTCTTTCTTTCTTTCTTTCTTTTTTTAACTTTTTAAAATGTTTATTTACTTTTGAGTGGGAGAGAGAAAGAGAAGCAGAGTGCAAGCAGGGGAGGTACAGAGAGGGAGGGAGACACAGAATCCGAAGCAGGCTCCAGGCTCTGAGCTGTCAACACAGAGCCTGATGTGAGGATTGAACACACGGACTGTGAGATCATGACGTGAGCTGCAGTAGGAAGCTTAACCAACTGAGCCACCCAAGTGTCCCTCTTTCTTTCTTTCTTTTTTTTTTAAGTTTATTTATTTATTTTTAGAAAGAGAGAGAGAGTGTGAGCAGGGAAGGGGCAGAGACAGAGGGAAAGAGAGAATCCCAAACAAGCTCCATACCATCAGTGCAGAGCCTGATGTGGGGCTGGATCTCACCAACCGTGAGATCATGGCCTGAGCAGAAATCAAGAGCCAGACACTTAATCTATTGAGTTACCCAAGTGCCCTGAAAAAATTATTTTTTTTTAACTTTTAGTCATTAATTGTAATTTGTCATTTTTTAAAAAGTTTACTTATTTATTTTGAGAGAGAGTGTGTGTGCACAAGCAGGGAAGGGTCATAAAGAGAGGAAGAGAGAGAGAATTCTAAGCAAGCTCCACACTGTCAGCACGGAGCTTAATGTGGGGCTTGATCCCATGAACTGTGAGATCATGGCCTGAGCCAAAATCAAGAATCTGACACTCAACCAACCGAGTCATCAGTAGTCCTGTGGTCATCTTTAAAAAACTTTTGGTTATTCTAGTTTCATTTCCTATTGTTAAGAGTTTCAACCAATAAATGGTCACTCTTTTTCAAATGCTTTATAAAATAATGTTATTGAAACTATTGTGTTACTCAATTTATTTATAGCTCTATCTTTTGAGATGCTGATTCTGAATATCATCTAGAAGAGTAAATGTGCAAAAAGAGCCTAGAAATTTTGGGGAGATAGTAAGAGGTGACTTCTTTTATTTGATAAACCAACTCTAAACCTGCAGGCTTTAAAACAGTTTGATACATGACAAGAATAGACAGATCAGAGGAATTTTATTGATAATCTAGAGAAAGACCCCAGGTATTCACAGGAATCCAGTATATAGTAATGATGATATCTCATATGGTAGCAGACTATCTGTATGGAACAAACGAAATATTACACATTTAAAACATTGTAAGTGAATTAAAGATCAAAATATGTTCGGGGCGCCTGGGTGGCGCAGTCGGTTAAGCATCCGACTTCAACCAGGTCACGATCTCACGGTCCGTGAGTTCGAGCCCCCCGTCGGGCTCTGGGCTGATGGCTCAGAGCCTGGAGCCTGTTTCCGATTCTGTGTCTCCCTCTCTCTCTGCCCCCTCGCCCGTTCATGCTCTGTCTCTCTCTGTCCCAAAAATAAATAAACGTTGAAAAAAAAAATTTAAAAAAAATATGTTAAAATCATAAAAGACAACAGAAAAGTATGGTAATGATGTTAGTTTAGAAAAAAACCTTTCTTCTGAGCATGACCCAGTAAAACCAAAAAGGTGGTAAATTTGAATCTCCTCCCACCTCAAGGATACTTCTTTTTCCAAAAGACACTGTAATGAAAGTAAATACACCAAAACAACCTGGAGGAAACTGTTGTTAACATACACTAGGGCAGATTCTATCACCCCAAGGATACTTCTTTTTCCAAAAGACACTGTAATGAAAGTAAATACACCAAAACAACCTGGAGGAAACTGTTGTTAACATACACTAGGGCAGATTCTATCCTGTCTTTAGACATTTTTCTTTTTTCCCTTCCGACTTGATATTATCAGTCTATCTGTGGTACTTGCTCATTATTAGTTTCCCATATGACTACAATTACATAATCTTGGTAATTGTTTTTTCATCTCTTGAATGCAGAGTTGTTCAGTCTTGGAGCTCTTGTGGGGGGGGACTGATTGTGGGTGGAGGGGATTATCCAGTACAATGTTGGGTATTTAGTAGCCCCCTGACCTCTAGATGCTAGTAGCAGCTTCACGCCTAGTCCTAACAATCAAAAATATGTCCACACATTACCCAGTGTCCCCTTGGAGCAAAATTGTCCCTGTTTGAAAACCGCTGGTCTGATGGTATTTCAAGCCTATTGGGAGCCAAAGCTGCCCCTGTCATCTCTGACCTGCTTTAATATCTGTCTCCATGCTTTGCATGTAATAATAATTCAATAAATATTTGTTGAATATAAAGGGATAAATAATGATTCTTTTAAAAATTTCTTCTTAACCAGAAATACTATTACAAGGAAAACATATATATCAAAAATATTTTCTGTGTTCATACTTCACTCATATTAAAATGTATTGGATATTTGGGGCGCCTGGGTGGCGCAGTCGGTTGAGCGTCCGACTTCAGCCAGGTCACGATCTCGCGGTCCGTGAGTTCGAGCCCCGCGTCGGGCTCTGGGCTGATGGCTCAGAGCCTGGAGCCTGTTTCCGATTCTGTGTCTCCCTCTCTCTCCGCCCCTCCCCCGTTCATGCTCTGTCTCTCTCTGTCCCAAAAATAAATAAACGTTGAAAAAAAAAAAATAAAATGTATTGGATATAAAATGCAAATGTGAGTAGAATAGTTCCTGAGAAGACACTATAAGGGGCTTATCATAACAGATTAATTTTGTATGCTCCTTCGTTATTATTTTAGGACCTTTTCACATCTTTTGTGGAGCAGTTCTAGGTTTGTGGAAAAATTGAGTGAAAAGTACAGAAAGTTACCATAAATTCCCTGCCCCCCAGTTTTCCCTATTATTGATATCTTGTGTTAGTATGGTTCACTTGTTACAGTTGATGGGCTAATAACGATACTTTTTTTTTTTAATGTTTATTTACTTTTGAGAGAGAGAGACAGAGACAGAGCATGAGCCGGGGAGGGACAGAGCGAGAGGGAGACGCAGAATCTGAAGCAGGCCCAGGCTCTGAGCTGTCAGCACAGAGCCCAACGCGGGGCTCAAACCCACAAACCGTGAGATCATGATCTGAGCCGAAGTCAGATGCTTAACTGACTGAGCCACCCAGGCATCCCACGATACATTATTCTTAACTAAGGTCCATAATTTACATTAGCGTTCATTCTTTGTGTTGTGCATTTTATGAATTTTAGAAAGACTTCATTTTTTAAGAGTAATTTAAATTCATAGAAAAATTGAGAGAAAGGTACAGAGATTTTCCATATAACCCCTACCCCACATGTTCATACCTTCCCCCATTATCAATACCCAGCACCAGAACTGGTACATATCTTACAATTGGTAAACCAACACTGGCACATCACTGTCGCCCAAAGCCCATAGTTTGTATTAGGGTTTACTCTTGGTGTTGCACATTTATGGATTTTGACACATATGTAATAACTGTATCCACAATTGCTGTATAATACAGACTTGCTGCACAGTCCTAAAAATCCTCTGTGCTCCATGTTTTCATCTCCCCTCCTCTTCCCTCAGCCTTCATTAACCTTTGATCTTTTTACTGTCTCCATAGTGTTTCCTTTTCCGGAATGTCATATAGTTTGGAATCATACAGTATGTATAGTCTTTTCAGATTAGCTTCTTTCACTTAACAGTGTGCATTTAAGATTCCCTGATTCTTGGTGTTGGCAACTAGATTTTAAGCTCAGTTCAGAGTCAGATTTTCTTTTTCTTGGACATTTTTGACTAACAGAAAAACGTACTGTAATAATTGGTCATCCATGTATAATCTGTATCACACCATGAATAAAAATTAAATAAAAATACAGACCTACCTATGTAAACCCTAAACTATAAAATTTCCTACAGAAAATACAGGAGAAAAATTTTGTGACCTTGGAATAGGCAAAGGCTTTTTTAAATAACACAAGAATCAGATTCTATAATATTTTAAGAATGATAAATTTTGAATTTCTGCTCTTCAAAAGACTCTTGAAAGGACAAGCCACAGACTGAGAGAAAATATTTGCAAAACACCTGATAAGGGACTTGTATCAAAAAAATATAAAGAGCTCTCAAAAATCAGTAATAAGAAAATAAGCAATCAATAAAAAATGAACAAAAAATGGGATACTTCACTGAGGAAAGTAAGTGGGTAGCATAAATGAGCACATGATGTTGATGGTCAACATCATTAGTCATTAGGAAAATCCAAATTAAAACTATAATGAGATAACACTGCCATTTAAAACGGCTTTAGAAAACCTCTTATTAATATCTGCTGGCAAGGATGGAGGGCAAGGATGGAATTCTCATGCACTGGTAGTAGGAATGTGGAACGGAATAGCTACCTTGAAAAATAGTTTGGCAGATGCTTAAAAGGTGAAACACGTGACCCATAGGACTCAACAATTCCCTGTCTTAGGTACTTACCTAAGAGAAATGAAAGTATATTCATATATGAGCCTATATGCAATGTTTATAGTGGTTTTGCTCATAATTGCCCCAAACTGGAAACACCTCAAATGTCTTTTAGTTACTGAATGAATAAACAAATAGTGGCTTATCTTTTCGTTGGAATACTCAGCATTAAAAAAGGAGTGAACAACATTTAAACATTAGAAAACAAATCTTCAACAACAGAAATGAATTTCAGATTCATTAGGCAAAGTCAAAGTAGCCAGGATGGGGGCGCCTGGGTGGCTCAGTCGGTTGAGCGTCTGACTTCGGCTCAGGTCACGATCTCGCGGTCCGTGAGTTCGAGCCCCGCGTCGGGCTCTGGGCTGATGGCTCAGAGCCTGGAGCCTGCTTCTGATTGTGTCTCCCTCTCTCTCTGCTCCTCCCCCGTTCATGCTCTGTCTCAAAAATAAATAAATGTTAAAAGTAGCCAGGATGAATGGGCTGCGTACCTTATGATTCAGTTTCTGTGACGGTCTTGCAAAGTTGATACCACAGGGACAGAAAACAGATGAATGATTTCCAGGGGCTGGTGAGGGGTTTGACTACAAAAAAACATGAGGGAAGATTTTTAGGTCCTGGATTTGTTCTGTACCTTGATTGTGGTAGTGGTTATGTGACTAATGCACTTGTCAAAACTCAGAATTACAGCTCAATTAGGTAAATTTTATTGTATGTAAATTATACCTCAGTATACTTTACTTTAAAAAACAAAGTGAAGTGTATATTATGAAGAATCCTGTATTCTAAACTTTCCTAGATGGGAAAAACAACTGTTTCAAATAAAAATTGACTCTAGAAAGTAAAATTTGAACTGCTTAGTGTGAATTACATAATTACATTAGTTCTTCCTGTATTTCATTTTTCATTTTATTTCCTGCACATTGTTTAGGGTTCCTTTATCCATTCCAGCTCTAACATTCCAGCTATTTATTCTTGCATTAATGTAATAGTCAACCCCAGAAGAAGCAGCCAAAGAGAAGCCACACTTTAGAGAAATTGGAAAAGACATTTAGTCTCCCCACAGTGATTTTTAGACATTTACAACTGGCCCTAAAACTTGGTTCTTGTAAATAAATGCCATGCATTTTGAAGGGCTCTGAGTTTCTTTTCAGTCGGTTTTGAGTAATTTTTTGAACTGATCATGCTGGGCCACAGTGGAGATGGTGTGATCCTGTTCTCTGCTGCTAAGGCAATAGTCTTCTGTTTGTCCAGTGAAAGGGTGTTCCCCTTTCTGATGCAGAAGAAAATGCAGGTTTTGGAATGCTAGGACTACACCTACTCCTCTACGAGCTGAAAGAAGTTTTCTTTGAATGGAGAAAGACGTCAGCTACAAATCGGTTAACTGTGAAGCCTCCACTCTAGAATCAGACCGTCCGAGTTCCTATCTTAGCTCTGTCTCTACTGCGTGATCTTTGGCGAGTTACTTTATCATTTTGTGTCTCACATTCCCAATCTTTAATATGGAGATGATAATACCTACCTAGAGAGAGGTGAGATACAGAGATATCACATATGAATGGATAGCTGTTATTACCTAATCTGTAATGTATCAGAAGTCTTGGGCATCCCATAAAATCTAATCGCCATGTTAGGAAAAAGTTGGGAAGAAAATGTGTTCAGTATTTCAAACTAGGATGCCAGGAATTTATTTCTTCACACCTCCTTTCTCTGTTTCCATTGAGGTTAGTAGAGTCAGTGAAATTATTTATGGCTTTTAGTTCCCAGACACTGGTGGGTAACAAAGACAGGTAGAAGAGGAGGCCAGAAAGTTCAGGGTAAGGGGCAAGGAGACCATGGACAAGAGCCCCAGAGGAGAGTCAGGGCTGAAGGTAGAGGCTAGACAGTCAGAGATTAAGGGATCAAGTACTCATGGAGGTCCAAGCTTCATTGGGACCATTACCTAATTATCTCTTCTCTCTGATTCCAATGCTTATATTGGTATTTCTCTGTTCTGCAAATCTGCAGCTCCTTTGAAAGTTTTCTGTGGGATTTAATGTTCCCTAACTTTGGAGAACCTGCATGTGAAAAATCCCCCTTTTTTCATAGATTCCACTACTTTTGGGGAGGAGAGAGGAGTGGGGGGAGGGAGGAAGGTAAAAAACCTGAGAACCATGGTATTTAAAACAGCTTTCTGAAATGTTACCTGTAGTCCTTATTTTAATGCTTTCTGAAATTTTGTCAGGAAGGGGGCATGTTTTTAAATTAATGCATATATAAAATAGTATATAGCCTTGTAAGTGAGGTCATAGAATCTTACTGCCCTTTTAATTAAACTATCAGAAATCAAGAATACTTTTTAAGCCCTAGATCCTAAAATTTGAGACTAATTTGTAGAATCATGATTCTCTCTTTTTTTAAGTTATTTACTTATTTATTTTGAGGGGGTGGGGAGGGACAGAAAAAGAGGGAGAATCTCAGTCTGACAGTGCAGAGCCCATAAAGGGCTTGAACTCATGAAACTGTGAGGTCATGACCAGAGCTGAAATCTAGTGTCAGATGCTTAACCAACCGAGCCACCCAAGTGCCCCTAAAATTATGATTCATTTCATTTATGAAGCCATAAAGATGATGAGAGTAATCATTTGAAACAAAAAAAAAGGGAACAGTTTTATTTAAAAAAACATTTTTCTATTTTTTTAAGTTTATTTATTTTGAGAGAGAGAGAGCACACACATGTGGGGCAGAGAGGGAGAGAGAGAGAATCTCAAGCAGGCTTTGCACTGTCGGCACAGAGCCCAGTGTGGGGCTTGAATTCATGACCTGAGCCTAAATCAGTAGTCAGACGCTTAACCAACTAAGCCCCCCAGGTGCCCTGGAACAATTTTAAAAAATATTTTTAGAAAACCTTTTATAACAAGGACTTAAAATGTCATATCCATCTTAATATCTTTGAATGTTCCTTTATAGCTGTGCAATGGAGGATCAGTGACAGATCTCGTGAAGGGTTTTCTGAAGAAGGGCAAAAGAATGAGTGAGCCCATAATTGCCTATATTTTACGTGAAGCACTATTGGTAAGGCAATTTAAATTGTTTGTGCATTAATTATGAGGCAGTTCTAGTTAAATAAAAAATGTGGATCCTATTTTTAGGAAAATACCAGTACATTGGTATTTGTTGATGCAAGAGTATATGCAAAATCGGAAATGTTTAACATAACTAATTATTTGTTAGAAATCTACCCTCCTTGTGTGTCAACAGAACCTGGAGTTCTGATATCCTAAGTATATTTCTGAGACTGATTATGATGAAGGTAAATAATGTGTATTTTTTTTAATAATAGGTTTATATTTGCTATTGTTTAAAGTAAGTGTATGGAATGTTTCTTCTATTGAGATCAACACGTTTTTGATAAAGTATCTGATAAGAGCTAAGGAAGGCATGCTCTGCTTTATGAATTTTTATAGAATCCAAAGTGGAAATGACATACTTTGGTTTCACTAATTCAGTGTGGAACATTTTAATGTGAATTTTAACAAATATTTCCTATTGATTTTGCACAAATGCATCCATCCGAAAAATGTTACTTTTGTTTGATGCTTTCTTTAAAGTCACTGTATATTTCTCACCTTTTAGGGACTTCAGCATTTGCATAACAACAAAACTATCCACCGAGATGTAAAAGGAAATAACATTCTGTTGACCACTGAAGGTGGAGTTAAACTTGTAGATTTTGGTAAGTTTGTTTTGAAATGCATGGGTTTGATAAATGATTTGATCATTTTCCATTACCCTCGCTTTCTAGGCATTGAAAGTGGAGAAAAACAGTGTCCTATTGAGGTAAGAAAGTACAGAGATTCTTTATAAATTTGGCCAGTGAAGATTCCCAGAAGAAAGAATGACTTCTTTCAAGTCAAGCCATAACACCGCTGTAGCGGTATGTGTGGTTGATTCTCAAAAATAGATAGCACTCCAGGGGCGCTTGGCTGGCTCAGTTGGTTGAGTGTCCGGCTCTTGATTTTGGGCCAGGTCACGATCTTGCGGTTCATAGGATCGAGCCCCAAGTCAGGCTGCGGGCTGCATGTTAACAGCATGGAGCCTGCTTGGGATTCTTTCCTCCCTTTCTCTCTGTACCTCTCTTGCTTGTGCTCGTGCTCCCTTTCTCTCACTCTCTAAAATAAATAATTAAACGTGAAAAAAAGTAAAAAATAAATAAAATAGCATTCCAAATAATTGCACTAAGCCTAAGTTGTAGTCCCACGGCCCTTATTATTACTTTACAAATGGGCATGTGCCTGAATACAGGATTTTGAGAAATGAGGAGGAAACTTCAAAGGTCTCCGGGAAAATAGTTTCGATCCTAAGAAGGAAGCACAAGGAAAGATGGTCTCTTTCTTCCTTGGGACCCTCTCTGTCTTACTGCCATGCCTGAACCTGCTGCAGCCACCTTGCTCTGTCCTGAGGTGCTCCATCATCCCAAGTGGAAAGCCACCCTGGAAAAGGCAGAGCTGAGAGATGGGAAGAATGAGAGTCCTTGATATAATTGAGCCACTAAATCAACAGATTCTGGAGCCTGCCCCATCAAAGGACCTTTTGTCATGTGAGATAATAAATTTCCATATTTACTCAGCCAAATGGGTTTCTGTGTCATAGCCAAAGGCACCATAGCTGATCCTCCCACATTTGTCTGGGGAGTTATTTACCAGTGTGACAGTGCCCTTCCACACCTCCTATCATTGGATCCCTAGGAGTGCACTGCTCCTGGGAAGGTGGGCGACATTATTCTAGGACATCTCAGTGTCCTTCAGTCACCTTCCCCTCCCCTTTCCCTCACTCTGGCTGGGGAAGGTATCTCTCCTTGTGCTTCTGTACCCTATATATTTCTCCCTGTGTTTGTGTTTACAACTTGTGCCTGAAGTGGAAAGCAACAACAAAATCCTTTTCATTGCTCCATAGAAAGAGCCAGTCTCTTCGGTCGTGAAAGAAAAACTTAGTCAACCAGTAGCTTTGAGAAATGCAGACTTCCTGGGATACCCTCCAAAGTAGTCTAGATTTCAAACATATACCGATATAATTAATAAGGTGGCCTTTTGTACGATATCTTTGTAAATAATCATAAGTTGGGAAGCTGACAAAATATGGGCTTTGGTTTTAGATTAATTGGCTTATGGACTTTACTTTCAGCAGCAATTAGAAAAGAGGGCCAGTTGCCTATTCAATGTGTTACCAGTGTTGGATACTAAAATGCTATTATTTGCATGTAAGAGAATTCTTCTGTGTCTATCCTCCATGGTAAGAGGATGTGGATTCAGTTTGCCTAAAATGATGTGTAGATTTTCGTATGAATTCAAACCTGAGGATGGCATGCATGGTGAAACTTCTCAAAGGCAGAGGAGTAAGATGTGGTGAGCATTAAGCCAAAAAAGATGTCCTCATTCAGTGTTTAAATAAGATTTAGGGAAGGCTGAGACTGGGAGCAAAGTGTTTGAGAATACATTTTATTTGAATTTCTCACCTCACAAAATACATATTAAGCTCGTTATGGCTTCTGCAGATCTGTGCATGGGGGGCTTCCAGTCCTCAAAATGTCCGAATGGAGCTCCACCACCTCATCCATCCCCAGAAGTCTGCTTCATATCAAGAGTTCCTTGTCTTGGAAAAAGTCACTAGCCCTTTTTTGTTGCTTAAGTCAGAAACCTTTGGCTCATCTGGAGTCTTCCTTTGTCTACCTCTCACATCTACAACTAGTCCCAAAGCTCTGTCTCTATTACATACATCCCCAGACTCCATCTTTCTTGCTTCTCTCTTGTCCTAGCCATCATCTCCGACTTGACCTCCTGCGGTTATACTTTTCTGAATTCCTTGCATCCAGTCTTCCTTCCTTCCTCCCCTACTCTTTTCCTTCCTTCCTTCCTTCCTTCTTCCTTCCTTCCTTCCTTCTTCCTTCCTTCCTTCCTTCCTTCCTTCCTTCCTTCCTTCCTTTCTCCTTCCTTCCTTCCTTCCTTCCTTCCTTCCTTCCTTCCTTCCTGTCCCTTCTCCACACTGCAGCCAGAGGGACCCCTATCAGAAAGCATGCTGATCCTGGCACTGTCTTGCTCATCAGTGGCTTCCACTAGCCCTTGGGTAAGCCTTTGCCTTATGATTCTCTGTGCTGGCACAGAGTAAGTACTTCATGAGGTACCTTCTCTTGCTGTTACCTATGATCCAGGTCAGTTTCTTTCAGTTTCTTAAATGCGCCACACTCTTGCTCAGTCGGGGCTCTTACACTTGTGACTGAGTACTTTGAAATATCTTAACATGTTTTTACTCTTTACCTGTCCAAGAACATTATCTTCACTCCAGTCTACCTGAGGCATCTCTCTATCTGGGGGGAAGATTAAGCTTTGTTACAGAGGAAATGCAAGAAAATGACTGGAGTAATATTCAGTTTTTAGCATTCAAAAAGAGGAATTTGTAGCAAGACCCAGGATATCTCTTGAGAAAGGTCTATGTAAATTGTTTTATCTTCTCTTTAGAGGGTTTCACACAACAGAGAAAAGAAAGAAGAGACCCTTTCCAATTCTAGGGTGATGGTGGAAAGATGAAGCAGAGAAGGAGACCAGGAGAGTGAGATGAGCTTTAAAAAAGTGAAGATGACAATGAGGGCAGATAAAAGCTCTCACCTGCACACTCCCCACCATTTGCATCCACGCTACGGAGAGGCCATTGCTGCAGACTGAGCTGAGCCATGTCCTTGTCGTTTACACATGGAGGTGTAAAGTGATTACGTAGGGGAAGTACTCAAATTGAGCTTCCCCAACTCTTCCCTTAGTTTCCAGAAACCCAAAAGTCACTGAGAATCTGTCTGGGGAGTTCCTAGAGGGGTTGCTTAGTCTGGGCAGTGAGGCACAGAGCAGATCACCTGAGCCAGGTCTGATTAGGAGTCACAGCCAGAGCTCAGAGTGTTCTCAGCTCCAGCCAAAGCCAACCTGAGCCTTCGTCTGCTCAGAGGAACCACAGGAAGCCCTGCCAGTATGAGGAGAGTGGACCATGATCTCACCCGATGCCAGTGCCGGCATGGGAGGCCAGTAGGGCACCTAGCAGCCAGGCAGACACACAGGCAAATGGCCCCAGAGGCCAGAGACCTACATACCAAAGACCCTCCCTCTTCTCCTTTCCACAAGGTCTTATAAGCCATCCCTCATCCTGTACATATGGTACCATCTTCAGGAGTGAGGAAGGAGGAGGAATGCCATCTGAGAGATGGAACAGGCACTTTTATCCAACAGAGACTGAGCTCTATCTAAAAGGACTTTATGGGTTTATTAATTCTGAGTAAGCTTTACTGCCCTCCCAGCCAATAGATAGGGACACAGGGAGGGGCCATAATAGAAGCAAAAGGAATTGTATTTTAGTATAGGGTGATTCCATTTTGTGACCAGTTGCGGACATGATGCTTTCCCTACATAGAAACCTCTCTTCACTCCTGCACCTAGCTAACTTCTGTTTGCCTGGCTGAGTACCTCCCACCACCCATACTTTGTTTAGACAACCAATTGTCACCCTTGATTGTAATCATAATTTAATTTGACTACCTTTCCTACTAAGCTATAAGCTTCATGATGACATGGTATCTCTTTGGTCTAGCACTTTGTCCCTAGAGTCAAGCATGGTACTGGCCCCTTGAACATGCTCAGTAAATACTGTCAAATGAATGATGAGAGGCAGGATTTTTCCATACAGTCGTGTGACCTTGAGAAAGTCAGTTACAATCTCCAAGGACATCAAAATGGTCATCTACAAGTATGAGAAATAACAGGCTCTACCTCATATGGTTGATTGCTGTGAAGAATAAACAGCATGATACAGGCAACCTACTTAGTATAATTATAGATACTTTATAATTTAAAAAATTTGAGGTATTACCATTATCATGAAATAGTATTCTTACTTAGCCCCTAGCTCAGTGTTGTATACATAGTAGGTACTTGATAAATAGTAAATAAATACTTTAAAAAAAATAGTTGCTAAATACTGGAAATATGAGTTCCCAAAATAGCTTCTTTCTGTTTCCAAAAAAAGTAGCCCTTTGCTAGAGTAAATTTGGTGTTACTTTAAATATCAAGCTACTTAATTATACTAAAAGAAAGATTCAGTTTGCTGATGCTAGTTATAAATATAGCCTTTAAGAAAAACCTTTGGTTTTTTTGTTAAATGGATTTAAAAAAAAATTTTTTTTAATGTTTATTTTTGAGAGAGAGAGAGAGACAGAGCATAAGCAGGGGAGGGGCAGAGAGAGAGGGAACACATAATGCAAAGCAGGCTCCAGGCTCTGAGTTGTCAGCACAGAGCCCAACGCGGGGCTCGAACCCATACACCACAAGATCATGACCTGAGCCAAAGTCGGACACTTAACTGACTGAGCCACCCAGGTGCCCCTTAAATGAGCCAAAGTCAGATGCTTAACTGACTGAGCCACCCAGGTGCCCCTTAAATGGATATGTTTCTACAAAAATTCCCTAGACACCTCGGAAAGTAAAAAGACAAGGGAGCTTGTAAACATTATTAATGAAATACATTAGCAGTCCCTGGTATATAATCAATCAATAAATAATATGATCTCCCAAGAGGTAAACTCCTTTAGGCAAATCAACTAATGTCTGAAAAAGCAGTTCTTATGTGGACTAGAAAATGCAGGAGAGACTAAATGTAAAGGGCAGTTCTCAGTTCTCATTTCTATGGATTTCTCTCTGGGGAGCTTCATTTCTAATAGGATAGTTAACATTTCAATACAAAAGTGCAGAATGTACTTCTTGTGATTTATTTAGACATTGTTCTTATGACAGAATATTTTATGGCTTTCAATCTCTTATTACCCACATGCCCAATTTTAGACCAAATCCCCAATGAGTAATGTAGGTCAAAGAGAAGTTGTGATTTTTGTTAATAACCCACTTTTAGCATCAAGTGAGGCAGTTATACCTGAACTTAAAAGCTGTGAAGTTCCTCTTATTCCTTCCTTTATTCCCAAAAAACTCAGAATAAAAGCCATTAGGTGGGACTGAACAAGCACAAGAGAGCAGGGTACAGCTCAGCATGAGGTTTGAGCCTGAGTGTGGTGAGAAAGACATCCATGCTGGGAGGGTGGTGGTAATGGAGTTCAGTTGGAGAGGAGTGTGAATCCCTGGGTGGGACAAGGAGAACATCTGTCTAGGGAGATGATGACGACCCTACTTCAGGTTATCAGAGCCCAGGCTAGGTAAGAAAGACATCTGTGTAGGGGTCGAGATGGAGACAAGGCATTGTTACATAAAGGGGGATTAATACCATCAGGAAATATAATATGTACAAACGGAGCCAGGTTTCTTACTGTTAGAGAGAAGAATTACAAATATGGAAAGGAAGAAAACTAAACCCAGTAGTGTTAGATTGGAATTGGAGGTATCATTTTGAATGCATGGTTTTCAATATATATAGACAAATATAAAAATAAATATAATGGAATGTGCATGTGGGACGTGTGTGTGTGTGTGTGTGTGTGTGTGTGTGTGTGTGTGTAGGTGTATACATGTTATTTAGGTATTTAGGTATTTCTACTAAGAGGGCTTGCAAACGTTGATGTACCAAGAACAAGCTCATCAAGCACTTAGCTTTTGGTTTCTAAATACAGTTCTCAATTAAGAGGAAGCCAGGATTCTTAGAGAAGGACTGATTTTAATGGCTATACAAGATGAACATGGAACTTAATGTGCTCAAAAGGAAGGAAATGTTAAAAGAATAATGGTAACATGTCAAAAGAACACAGAAGCCAAATTGAAGGAATTCTCACTGAGCAAATCTGGGAAAATTTTAGCATCAAAATAATGATAATAATGACGGTAATGATGGTAACTCATTGAATAAAATAGAAATCCATTAATCCACACTTGCATACTTAAATATATAAATAAATGAATGGAAAGAAGCAAAAGCTTTTCTTGCAGAAGAATAGCAACTAATAAATATAGAAGGGATAGTGAAATTTTTAAAATGATCATTTGGAAATCGTCATAGTAATAATTAATTCATCCCAAAACTTCAATGGGTCCTAAACTAGTGTGTTAAGTTTTGATTAGAAATAGGATATTTACATAGTCTCAAAAGATTTCATAAAGTACTTAATTACAAAAGAAAAAGAGACACTTTCAGGACAAAACATAAGCAGTTGATCAAAGTGAGTACAACTAGTAATGGAACATGTGAAAATCACATACCATCTGGTAGGATCACAGTCATATACCATCAGTATCACTTCCATGATGTTCCTGCCAAAACTATAATTGTGAGGGAAAATCCAAATTCAGGAACATTCTGCAAAGTAACTGGCCTGACGTTAAAAAGTGTCAAGGTCATAAAATTCAAGCAAAGATTAAAGAACTCCAGATTGAAGGAGACTTAAGAGACATGACAGCTAAATGCAACACATGGTCCTGGGCTGGATTCTTTTGTTGTGGGGATGGACATATTTGGGACAATTGATGAATCTTCAATAGGGAAAATAGATTAGATGGTAGAAATGTATCAGTGTTAACTTCCTGATCTTATTAGTTGTACAGTGGGTGTGTAGGGGAATGTCTTTGTAGCAATCACTAAACTGTTTGGGTGTGAAGGGGCATCATGTGGCCAACTTAACTCTTTAAATGGTTCAGGAGAAAAGTTTTTTTGATCTTCTCTTACCAACTTTTCTCTAGTGTTGAAATTATAGCAAAAAACATTTTTAAACTATGGAGTAGAGCTGGAGATTTAGCATGGAAGTCTCGATGTTTATGTACGTGTGTGTGTGTATATACGTATATATATATATATATATATATATGTAAAGATATATATATGTAAAGATATAATATGTCTAAAGATATATATGTGTATGTATATAAACATGTGTGTTGGTAGTTGGATGTTATGAATCTTGAAAATTTGAGAGCTAGTGCTTTATAGAATGAAATAATACATGGGAAAAATAACTGGGGGGAAGAGCCATATTTGAAAGTTGGCAGAGCTTTAGAATTTTCATACATATACTAAAAATTAATATTTCATTCAGATGAAATTTATTATTTAAAAAAATTTAATGTTTGTTTATTTTTGAGAGAGCAGGGAGAGGCAGAGAAAGAGGGGGGCAGAGGATCCGAAGTAGACTCTGCACTGAGAGCAGAGAGCCCAGTGTGGGGCTCGAACTAATAAGCTGTGAGATCATGACCTGAGCTGAAGTTGATGCTTAACCAACTGAGCCACCCAGGCACCCCAGATAGAATTTATTTGAAAGAAAAGACATTTGTAATTCTTTTATTACCTATAACAGAATCATGAATAAATGGACTGTTTCCAGCTGAACCTGTAGGCTCAAGTATTCCAAACTAAACATTTTCCAAAGTTGAATTAAAGTTTTTTTTAAGTGTATTTATTTTGAGAGGGAGAGAGACAGCACGAGTTGGGGAGGGGCAGAGAGAGAGAGGGAGACAGAATCCCAAGCAGGCTCCACACTGTTAGCATAGAGCCCAGTGCAAGGCTCAAACTCATGAAACCATGAGGTCATAAAACCAAAAGTCAGATGCTTAACTGACTGAGCCCTAATTAAATTTTTTTTAATGTTTGTTTAATTTTGAGGGGAGTGGGAGAGAGAGAGTGTGTGTGTACATGTAAGTGGAAGAGGGACAGAGAGAGAGGGACAGAGGATCCAAAGTGGGCTTCATGCCAACAGGAAAGAATCAATGTGGGGCTCAAACTCATGAACAGTGAGAGCATGACCTGAGCTGTGGTTGGACACTCAATCAACTGAACCACCCAAGCCCCTCAAAGTTTGAATTAAGCTATTCAACATCATAGATTACGTTTGAACTAAGCTTTTCAACATTATAGATTACGTTGTATGTTTCAGTCAAGGGTCTTTTAGTTGTAAGGACAAGAAAACCAAACTAGCTTCAAAAAAGAGTAAGATACAAAAGGCAATCTCATAGATAGGAAGAACAGGGGGGACTGAAACCAACAGAAGAATGGAAGGCAAGAACCACAATCAGTTGCTACCTCTTGCTATGTCACTGGAGAAACCAAATCTCTCCTTTCTGTTTTCTGTGGTTGTCTACAGACCAGCCTCTGGAGTTTTCATGTTGCCCATCAAGGCTATTTACTCAAACAGCAGCCTCAACCTTCTCAGCCTATATGACGTGTGGGTCCAGTGGGAATAGATAACCTACCTGGACTTTTAGCACCCCAAGTCAAAAGGAATTTGGAGTGGGAGAAGAAGCTCAGTTGGACAAGCTGGGTCAGATACCTTTCTTTGATCCTGTTAGCCATGACCAGGGAAAGAGTCTTAAGCAAGCCTGCCTGAACCTTCCCATTTTGCAAGTAACTGCGAATACAGAAAGATTTTCTTTTAAGAGCATTATGGAAAAGGAAGGACAAAGATATTTTCTAAATATACTAGACAATATGGTTTCTTATTGATGTGCACTGCCTTATATTCTGAGAGATGGTCAGAATTTTAATTTGTTGAAGTTAAATTACATGAAGTATAACCTAGAAATTCTATCATGAAGTCAAGAATGGATTTCAGAAAGGGGCACCTGGGGGCTCAGTCAGTTCAGTGTCTGACTCTTGATTTTCGCTTAGGTCATCATCTTGTGGTTCATGAGTTCAAGCCCCACGTGGGACTCTGTCTTCCTCTCTCTGTGTCCCTCCCCTACTTGCTCTCTATGTCTCTCTAAAAATAAAAATAAACTTAAAAAAAAGAATGGATTTCAGATGTTTTGAAAGAGCTTTTATTTGGAATAGAGAAAACTTTATATCTAGAGATTTACCCAACACAAAAGCAAACTAATTACCTCAATGCAGCTGTAGAAATTTTAATAAAAGTACCAAGTCTGCCTTTCCATGGAATGATGAATTTAGGTCAATCCAAGAGGACTTCCTTATATTTTTTTAAGAATCACCTCTTTTCTCTCTCAGTTTTTCTTATTATAGAGTATGTGACTTGGACTAAAATTACATGGCCTTAGTCTGCAGCTCTAATATTTGAATTCCTGAAAAGCTCCAAGCAAAAAGATTTTTATTGGGGAGGAAGGCAGGGGAAGGGAGGAGACAGGGTAATGGGAGAGGTGATTGGGGATAAAAGGGAATGAAAAAATAAGAGATCAGTGATGATAATGCACCATAAATGAGGAATATTCTATAAACAGTTGTCCCTTGAACAACACCGGTCCACTTATACATGGATTATTTTCAATACAGTACAGTACTGTGAATGTATTTTCTTTATGATTTTCTTAATAACATTTTCTCTACCTTACTCTGTAGTATGAATACAGTATATAATATATATGATACACAAAATGTGTGGTAATCAACCGTTTATGTTACTGGTAAATTTTCCAGTCAACAGCGGGCCATTAGTAGTTAAGTTTTTGGAAAGCCAAAAGTCTATGCATATTTTCAACTGTGGGGGTTGGGGGTTGGCACTCCTAGGCCCCATGTTCAAGGGTCAACTGTACTCAACTCTCTATAACTGAGGTCCAGTATTATACATATACACACATGCAAGGTCATACATAATTAAATTACACAGATCTAGGTACGTGGTTTTATGTTCAAAGCCAAGGAGAGTGCAGCAAGCAGTGTGGTCTTGATGTCTTTAGAGAAAGCACTACATAATCTCCATTATAAGATATGAGCTGAGTATTAAAGGGAAAGATTTAGTGCCAGGTGGACTGGAGAGAGGACAGATTTCCAAAGGAAATCACATCAGTATGGATAGGAGTAGTAATTGCACAGAATCACTTACCTTGTGTCATCTTATAGACTCAATGAAAGCTAAAGCTGGAGGTAACCTTGAATGTCATTTGGTATATTAAGTACAAGAATGTCAGGAGATTTTTAATATTCGTATATGCAACACATAATGTGAATATGAATTTCCTGATGAGAAAGTATAAAGTTTTCACAAAACTAAATAATTTGTGACCCAAAAGTCATAAAGAATTATTGACTTATCCTAGTCTCCTGAATTAATAATGAGAAAACAAAAGCTTGGGCCCACTGTGAGATGGATCTGAACTGAACCTCATTGCTCACTTGACGTCTATTAGATCCCTATTCTGACTGGTGGAGCACAGTGATATTTGGGGTCTCCTGGAATAAGTGCCAGTTCAGAGGTGGCATCTAGCAATCCCAGAAAAGTCTGATTATTTCCTTTTCCCCAGTGCAAAATCACCCTAGTAAAAAGCCATTGGTCCCTTTGGGGAAGGCTCAGAGATTTTTAACAGTTTAAAGTTTTGGTAGCGTACTGGGGTACCTTCTCAAGGGGCGACCTCCCCTTCATTCAAGGGATTCTGGGTCTACAAAACCAGCTCAAGGCTTGGGATTGATTGAGAAGCCATGACTGTCAGTTTTTGATGATTCAAGTTACACTTACATTCACTTGATTTAGGACTATTTTGCTTATTCAGATTAATTTCATAGTCTTCCCATCTATTTCACTTTCGCTAACACTGATATCAACTAGGCAACACCGTAGGTCTCTGCAATGCAGAGTCTTCTGATTACTGCTTTGACTCTGCTGCCTGTTATGGTAACTGCGCATCTTACCTTGGAGTTGAGGACTACCACTTGGCTCCTACCACTGTGTGATCCAATTCCTCTCAGTGTATTTAGCTTTCCTAATTCAGTGGCATCAATTCCCATTGTAACTTCTAGCCTACAGAGAAGAGTGATTATAGAGCTCTCAAGGATTCTGGGACTGCCATCAAAAATGCATTTCTCGGGGCGCCTGGGTGGCACAGTCGGTTAAGCGTCCAACTTCAGCCAGGTCACGATCTCGTGGTCCGTGAGTTCTAGCCCCGCGTCAGGCTCTGGGCTGATGGCTCAGAGCCTGGAGCCTGTTTCCGATTCTGTGTCTCCCTCTCTCTCTGCCCCTCCTCCATTCATACTCTGTCTCTCTCTGTCCCCCAAAAAATAAATAAACGTTGAAAAAAAAATGCATTTCTCACAGTTACATTGAAAGGCATGTCCTCTGGATGTTCCCATGTTGGGTGAGTAGGTCTTAAATGAAAAATCCTCTCCAACATTTCAGTCTTCCTAGGTCTTTGAATCTCTTCCTCTAGAGTAAACCAGTGTAGTTCTGGCATTTCAAGTTCATTTACTAGGGCAACTTTTTCACCCGTGTCTGAGCCAACCGATCAGCCAGACCGGGTAAAGCCCCTTCTTTCCCAAGCTGCGATATTAAATGCAAAATCTCTGCATTGTGGGTATCTATCAACAAATTCAGCCTTATCCAAGTTTATGTTCCTTCCACCATTATCCCACACCCTTAATAATGGGATTCTAGGTTTGTTTTTCAGTAATCTAAGCTCTTCATCTACCAGAGAGAAGGGTTTCTTTTAGGGCAGACATAGAAGCTTTCCGGTCATTTGTGTAGCACTTGAAGCTGGGAATTTGAATCCCTGAGCTCATTCTTTTTTTTTCCCTTCATCTTGTCCAGCGATATTAACAGAAACCAGCCAATTTCATTCTATTCATTAGTTTGACAAAATGTTCAAAGATATCACCCTGAACCATGCCTCTTACAAGTAAGTGTTTGGTTAGAAGTATCCAATGCTGATATTTTGTGTACCTCTATTTGCCACATCATGCCATGGGCTATCAGTGCTCTTTACTACTGGAAATAGAGCCATCAATGTCTTTAATCTAACTAGATTAGAAAGCCAATTCCAAAAACCCCAGAACCAAGTTAGAAAAATCATCTTTAAGATTCTGTTCCTTTGGAACCACTCTCAGTACCAAAATCTCTGTCAGAGTTCTCCAGAGAAACAGAATCAACAGGATATGATGGGTGGGGTGGGGGATGAAGAGGAGATTGACTTATTTTAAGGAAATGGTTCATATGACTCTGGAGGCTTGGTGACTCCAAAATCTAGGTGCTGGGGCTTAGTCAGCAAAGCATCAGACTTCGACTCAGGTCATGATCTCATGGTTTGTCAGTTTGAGCCCCGCATCAGGCACTGTACTGACAACTCAGAGCCTGGAGCCTGCTTCGGATTCTGTGTCCCTCTCTCACTCTGCCCCTCCCTCGCTCATGCTCTGTCTCTCTCTCTCTCAAAGATGAATAAAACATTGAAAAAATTGTTTTAAATAAAAAATAAAAACACAGAATCTAATGTTAAGTTGGCAGGCTGAAGACCCAGGGAAAAGTTACAGTTTAAGTCCAAGGTAGTCTGCTGGCAGAAGTCCTTCTTACTCAGTGAATGTCAGTCTTGGTTCTATTAAGGCCCTTCACTTATTGAATAAGGCTTATCCACAATGTGGAGGATAATCTGCTTCACTCACAGGTAATTTCATCCCAAACACACTTTCACAGAAACATCCAGAATGATGTTTGACCAAATATGTGGATACCATGGCCAGATTAATCATTATACAATCTTAACTTCATCAATAGAATGAGGATATTAGATGTTGTAATAAATCTTATGGACTCTTCTTGTTGAAAAAAATCTGTATTTTTATAATTTCAATTCTCATTCCTGCAGTATTGTTTTTAGCAAAGACAACAACAAAATCTCATGCTTTTCCCTTTGCTCTCTTTAGATGTCAAGGATTTTGCTGTCTGGTTATAGCAAATCAAGTTTCCTGAAGTTGTCTGGTTTGTTGAAACCACATTGGAAGCCACATATTTAATGCTTCCTCTGACTTCCTAAGACCCTAAAAGACCTCCTGACACAATTTTCTCCCTAGAAAGAGGACTTATGCAATAGGGGACAGAGTTGTTGTACAAACCATCAAGCAGCTCAGGAAACCTTGTTGGAAGGGCCTAAAATAGCATGAGAATTTCAATATAATCAAAGCAAAGGGCTGAAGAATCATTAATGTATACCACCTTAATGTTCCTGTGGCTTTGACTTTCAGTGTATTATTGTCCTCTCTTCTAGTCTGTTTTCTTTTCAGCCCTGATCTCTCTCTGGCCTCCTGTTTCTTCCCGTATTCTCACTATCCCAACCTGTCTGGAATTTTACACCTTTTAGCATCTTCTCCTTTGAGATGCTTACATAACCGTTTACTTTGGTGACTTATTCCATTATTCCCTCTCTGGACAAGATGATTTTCCTAATCGTCTTTACTTCCTAGGGCTCCCAAACTCATCATTTGGATTCCTGTTGCCTTTTAAAGTAATTTATGGCAATCGCTTTTAATGGAATTTTGCATTTTTCTACCTTCCTAGCCACTTTTCTTGTGAGAATTTATACCAAGTGAAAATGCCATTTGTCCTCAGGAAACTTACTCCAGCCAAAGTTTACTAACCTGAAAATGAACACAGACTTTATGACCATTAAGTTGTCTGCTAGCTCCAAAGCTGTTTGGTTGTGTTGGTAAAATGAAGTTAAAGTTTAGCAATTGCATAAATGTTTAACACACACATGGAGTTTGGTAAACACCTTCTTTGGTCACTCCTTCATAGTTGAGTTGTATCTTGTTTTTAATGTAAAAATCATCTAATTTTATCAGATACAAAGCTTCCTACTCTACCTAGTTGCATTGTCCCTTTTTCACTTATTTGAGCGCTTTTATTTTTCCTTCTTCACATTCTGGACTAAATTTTTTTTTCTTTCCACACAGTTTACAGTTTTACATTTCCTTAGTTCCATACAGGAACCAGCTGTAAAACATTATTTCTGCAGGATCCTAAAAGCCACTAAATGATAGATAAGTAAGACCTCAAGAGCATTGTAATTCATTACCCCTGCACTCCATACTCTAACCAGTGGTCCTTGAAGGGGGTGTCAATACCAGGGTGTTTGTAAGACATCATTGTAGTGCAGAAAAAAATATTCATATCTAACTATGAAATATTCATAGTACAGTTATTTAATCTCATACTTTAAAATTATCTTCATTTATGTGTTTCACAATGCATATGTTAGCATAGTAATGGGTCACCTGGGTGGTTAGTCAGTTAAGCGTCCAACTTTGGCTTAGGTCATGATCTTGTAGCTTGTGAGTTTGAGCCCCATGTCTGGCTCTGTGTTGACAGCTCAGAGCCTGGAGCCTGCTTTGGATTCTGTGTCTCCCTCTCTCTCTGTTTATCCCCTGCTCATACTCTGTCTCTCTCTTTCTCTCTCTCTCTCAAAAATAAATAAAGATTAAAAAAATTTAAAAACAGAAGTAAATATATAGAGAATAGTCTATCTATAGCTATATCTGTATCGATTGTGCTTGTTCAAAACTTACTTATTCTTTGGGATGTGTGAGTAAAGAGTTTGGAAGCCAAATATTTGTCCTAGAAAATATTTATCTCATATTAATGTATACATGTAATATAAACTCACATTAATATAAAACCTAATGACTTTTAGGCTTTATAGACTCATTATTGACTATTACCCTTGTTAATTTGCTCCTTTATTTGTAAAATCATTTAGGCCTTGTATCAGTTAGAATTCCTTGGTTGTAAGCAATAGAAACTAACTCTGACCAACTCAGGCAAAGATACTGACAACAACACTGATGGGCTTACAAAGTCAAGGGAGAAGGAAGCTGGGCCATCTGGCCTCCTAAGAATAGAACTTCACCTGGACCTAGTGTTAGAGCCCTGCCATTGGTTGACTCTACTCTGGTTACCTCCTCCCTGAGTGTCCACTCTACTCAAGATTCACATTTCAAAAAAAAAAAAAAATATTCACACTTCCAAGTAAAAAGAGTCTGAATGGAACTGCTTTGGGTCACATATAACACCCTAAAAAACTTTTTTCCGGTATCCTTCCATGGAAAGTCCTTTCCAACCATCCAAGCTTATAAATTCAGACCGCAGGACATGACTACTTGCTAAAAAATGCCAACTCTAGTAATATAATCTTTTCTTTATATTCATGAAGAGGAAAAAAGATCACGATTAGTCTAAAATGTCACTCACCTGCCCTGAGCAAAACTTTTGATGTTTTTACTTGGTTGTGGGTTTTTTATCCTTTACATTTCAGTTAAATGACATTTGAATTTTTAAATGATCTTTATGAAGTTGAGACAAAAATGTTCACCAAAGATCAAGTATAATGTAAATTTAAATAAATAAATGAATAAATATATACCCTTAGAATAAATCTTAGTAAATTTAGAATCAATTTTAAATTGATTTTTTTTCTTTTTCAGAGAGAGTGTGTGAGCAAGTGGGGGAGAGGGAGAAAGAGAATCTTAAGCAAGTCCCACACTCAGTGCCGAGCCTGATGTGGGGCTCAATCTCATGATTATGAGCCAAAATGAAGAGTTGAATGCTTAACCTCCTGAGCTACCCAAGCACCCTAAATTTATTTTTAAATCCATTTGCTTTTCCCACTTATATAAATAAATTACGATACTCTGATACTATCATAAAATCCAAGTTTAGTCACTTCTACCTTTAATTCATAGAAGACAATCTAAAATGTTTAGATTTATATTTAATTTTCTGGGGCGCCTGGGTGGCTCAGTCGGTTGAACATCCGACTTCGGCTCAGGTCATGATCTCACGGTTCATGGTTCGAGCCCCATGTCAGGCTCTGTGCTGACAGCTCGGAGCCTGGAGCCTGTTTCAGATTCTGTGTCTCGCTCTCTCTCTGCCCCTCCCCCACTCATGCTCTGTCTGTCTCTCTCTGTCAAAAATAAATACACATTAAAAAAAATTTTTTTAATAAATTTAATTTTTCTGAAGGTTCAAATGCTTGGAGTAGGGGTAGAAGTAGAAGGAGTATTTTGGAGAAATGTGCTCTTAAATGTTGATTCTCTTTCTTCAGATAGTCTGTGAGAAAATATTTAAGGGAGAATCTTCAAGCACAGATTAGATAATCTCCTTTGAATTTGAAAAAATTATTTAGTGAGGATATTTTTTTCTGTCACATAATTAACTTTTTCACAGACAAAATTTTTTTAAATTTATTTTTAATGTTTATTTATTTTTGAGATAGAGAGACGGAGCACAAGTAGGAGAGGGACAGAGTGGGATACACAGAATCGGAAGCAGGATCCAGACTCCGAGCTGTCAGCACGGAGCCCGATGTGGGGCTCGAACCCATGAACTATGAGATCATCACCTGAGCTGAAGTCGGACACTTAGCCAACTGAGCCACCCAGGCGCCCCTTCACAGACAAAATTGGAAGGGCATAGATGAAGATTCTGTGTGGGACAGGATTTATACAATGGTGGAATAGGTTAGGTCATTGTGAGATGCAATTCATGTGGAACCAAAACATACTGCCTACCCTCTGCCCAAGTATATTCCACCAATATTTAAGTATATTTCCCCCACTGAAATACCCATGTGGCTGAATATGGCCTTTGAATTTCATGATAAAAGTCAGATGTCATCCTGGAAGAATCAAATATATCCAAATTTAAATCTTAATCAGTGCCTTTCTCCTAGTTGGCTTATAAATAGCCAGAGCCTAAAACAATGTGACACCTAAGAGGTGCTTTTCAAAACAGGGAAATCAGGGAGTGGAGGCCCATGGTGTGGGTGTAACCCATCAATTTCAGAGCAGGTCAAGGGAAGAGCACTGGACAGCCTGCATGAGGAACGGGAGTGTGAAATGCAAGGAGAGACTTTGCTCCTAATTTTCTTAAGGGTTATTTATGATTATTTCTAACAGGTGTAATTAGTGGGATGACATGACTGAAATACTTGGTTATACCTCTTCACTATAGTCCTTCCATCTGTAATCTCTATAAAGGAAAACAACGAATTCTGTTCATGGTGTTGGATTAAATAGATGCCGTTAATTTGAAACTAGACAGGTGTGATTTGTCCAAAGTTGATCGTGTGATGGAAAATAATTTGATTCACATTCACAAGTAACCTACTATGTGCATACAACCATAGAAAAATTCTCAAATGCACCACAATTTAGTAATGGACAGAGGGAGGAGGAGGGAGGGAGGGAAGCGTACGGTTCAGATACAAATTACATGCCAAAATAAATAATATAGACAGGTAGTTAAAAATGTAGAAGTTTAAAAAAATTGAGGTTAGTATGATCAGGAGCAGATTAAATATCAGCATGCAGGAATAAAACTTGAAATGGGGCTTTAAGAATAGGGAGGTTTGGATACGAGAAATACAAAATAAGAGGATCATTCTAGACTTTGGCTATGACGAAATTCTGATGTAGGATACTTCACATTTTTTTTTTTTAACGTTTATTTATTTTTGAGACAGAGAGAGACAGAGCATGAACGGGGGAGGGTCAGAGAGAGAGAGACACAGAATCCGAAACAGGCTCCAGGCTCTGAGCTGTCAGCACAGAACCCAACGCGGGGCTCGAACTCACGGACCGTGAGATCATGACCTGAGCCGAAGTCGGATGTCCAACCGACTGAGCCACCCAGGCGCCCCTGACGTAGTATACTTTAATGTGAAGTTCAAGTTCTGTGGCAGCTTTACGGGAACAGAATTTTAATATTAGTTTGTAAGCAAATTTGTTACAACTGGAGTCTCTTTGCATGAGTAATTAATGCAGGAATGTAAGTCTTGTTTCTTCCTTCCAGGTGTGTCTGCACAACTCACCAGCACTTGGCACCGTAGGAATACATCTGTGGGAACACCATTTTGGATGGCTCCTGAGGTAAGACGGTTTTGAGAGAGACAAATGTAATATTGAATCCT
Source organism: Herpailurus yagouaroundi (assembly GCF_014898765.1). Classification (NCBI taxonomy): domain Eukaryota; kingdom Metazoa; phylum Chordata; class Mammalia; order Carnivora; family Felidae; genus Herpailurus; species Herpailurus yagouaroundi. The sequence continues at coordinate 10,109,683 of NW_024412434.1, read as the reverse complement.
TTCTGGCTTTCCTTTTCATGCATGCACTGTCGCCCCATGTTTAGGAATGTACTAGAAGGAAATGTCAGTTGTGTCATTTTTATGAGAGATTTTTGTATGAGAAGGAACATGGGAGGTGCTCAATACATGGGCGTGAATGAATGAATGAGTAAATGAAGGATTGAATGAATAAATCCAATGAGGTCAAGAGAAACTGCTTGCGGCCTTAATTTTCTGTTAAATTTACTTTTAGTTGCTCAGCACGTATCTATATTATTGATATTTAGATTTTGTTTTTAAACTAAGAAATATTATGACAATCCCTAACCTTTGTTTAGTATCAGATTTTCGCTTATTAACCTATGTAACGGGTTCCTATATTGAGTGAGTCTGCCTGGGAGGGCCATGCTCATCTTGGGTGACTCTTGGGAAGTGGTGAATAAACTGCCAAAATTGCTGAGGGAGAAAGTTTTCTAGAGTCCCATCTTCTCTCCACAGCCCCTGTTAATGCCTTTAATCTTTTTAATTATGTTTATCAGTAAAGAAGACTTATGTTTGAAAACTCTCAGCCTCTGGGGAGGGTTCTGCTATTTATCTACCATTTTCTAGGGAGTGAAGGGAGAAGAAGCAGTTCAAATACTACATTAATATTGCAGAATTTTAGAGCTAAGTGTGTTTGAGGATTAAATCTTTGTGTGCTGTTTCTATTTTAATACTAATTCAATTATTACTTGCAAAAAAGTAAAATGTAAATGTAAAAGATGGAGAAAGGATACATTATCTTAAGAATCTTTTAAAAACTCCAATGGATTAAAAAACTCTTTTTTCTTTTTAATTTTTTTTAATATTTATTTACTTTTGAGAGAGAGAGAGTGTGTGCGAGCGACCACGGGGGAGGAGCAGAGAGAGAGGGAGACACAGAATCTGAAGCAGGCTCCAGGCTTCAAGCTGTCAGCACAGAGCCTGATGCGGGGCTCAGACCCACAGACTGGTGTATCATGACCTGAGCGGACGTTGGACGCTTAACCGACTGAGCCACCCAAGTGCCCCTGAATTAAAAAACTTTTAAGCAAGGTGTACATCTTGGAATAAAAATAGCGTAATCATATAAACAAAACCAAAATTGAATTAAGGGATTCTCAAGTGAGAGTTTCTTCAGTTTGTTCTGATGTATTACTAGTGTTTTAAAAGCTCATGACAAAATTTTAAAAATAAATTGATAAAATATAGGGATAATATTAAACAGTGTATTTTATTTATGTATATTAGTAATATAAATGCTATAATATGTAATAATTGTATTATTACTTATTAATATTAAATAATAGTGTAGCTTTATATTTTTCATATGTTATAGTAACAGACCATTGTTATATGTGTAAGTTTGCTTTTAGTGAAAAAGCAATTAAAAAAAACAACTTCTTTAAAGTGCTTTTTTGAGAGAGCGCATGAGTGGGGGAGGGACAGAGAGACAGGGAGACATGGAATCTGAAGGAGGCTCCAGGCTCTGAGCTGTTGGCAAGAGCCTGATGCAGGGCCCTAACCCCTGAACTGCAAGGTCATGACCTGAGCCAAAGTCAGACGCCCAGGCACCCTAGTAAAGAAAGCAATTTTGATTAGTGGATCTTGGAACAACTCTCACATATAAGTAAAAGAAAATATTTTGATCTATCTAAAATTCAATTATCAGAGTATTAAATGAGTTAATCATAAAATTGACACTCCTTAAATATGCAGTTCCTAGACTATCATTTTACTGGTAGGTCATTATTTTTTATCAGTAAACGGGGTTTGAAAGTGCTTTCCTGCTTAACAAACCAATGGGTATTACATAAAAGGGAAAGATTCACTGCCGTCTTTTCAAGCTGTCATATAAATACATATATATTCCATATTTTGTGCATATTATATGTCTTTCTGTAATAAGCATTTTCTAACTTGTGAATAAGTGTCAGTATTTCAATAAATGTCCATTTATTTAGAACTGTTGAAGAGTATATTTTGAATAACCAGCTATCTAGCTAATGAAGGCATCACATATATACCAGCTCTATGTCATTAATGACAAATCTCTTAGATTAGAAAATAGTAAGGTAAATAGTTTTAATATGTTCTCCATAATTAATGGCATAAATTTATTTCAGTGTTTTTACGGCAAGATTGTTCAAGTCAATTATAAGTTGAAAAGTGAAACTCTTGATTTGACATTTAAAAAAAAATTTTTTTATGTTTGTTTATTTTTGAGAGACAGAGACAGGGCATGAGCAGGGGAGGGCAGAAAGAGAGGGAGAATCTGAATCAGGCTCCAGGCCCCAAGCTTTCAGCACAGAGCCCAATGTGGGGCTTGAACCCATGAACCATAAGATCATGACCTGAGCTGAAGTCAGACGCTTAACTGACTGAGGCACCCAGGCACCCCTTGATTTGATATTTTTAAATTAAAGTCTAGATCAAAGGTAGCAGTCGTTGGTTACATAAAACCATCCTTTCCAAACTGAAATCCGTGTGTGTCAGGATGGAGGGCACAAGGGAAATAGTGACCATGATAGGTGAACATATACTTTTTACAAGCCATGACACTTTGCAGAGAGAAAGGGGATGATATTTATAATGACTCTAGGAAAGCAAGCATAAAACCAAGAATGTCTTAGGCAAATTGGGGCATAAATTCACACAAGCCTTTGGTGAGATATTCCAGGATCACATGTAGCCATAAAATAATGAAAAAAATATGGTGGGGCAAAATACATTTTTATATTAAGGACGTTGAAGATACACAACAGAACAGAAAATTCATATGAATGTGTTTTTTATTTTTAACAGCTTTATTAATATAAAATTCAAATACACATACCATATAATTAGCTTATTTGACATGTACAATTTGGTTACTTTTAGGTGTATATTTACAGAGTTGTGCAACCATCATCAGAATCTAGTTTTAGAGCATTTTCTTTCCCTCTAGAAGAAATCCTTTACTCAGTAACAGTCACTCCCAAGCTCTCCTCCCAAGCTCTCCTACACTAGGCAACCACTAATCTGCTTTTTGACTATGGATTTGCTTATTGTGAACATTTCATGTAAATATACACTATGTGGCCTTCATGTCTGGCTTCTTTCTTTTAGTGTTTACCCATGTTGTAGCATGTATCAATAGTCCATTGCTTTTGATGGCTGAATAATATTCCATTGTATGCATATACCATATTTTGTTTATCCATCACCAGTTGATGGACATTTGGGTTGTTTCCCCTTTGGGGCTATTATGACTAATACTGTGAATATTTGTCACGTGAATTTTTAATATAAATTGGGGACTTTTATGCTTACTTTTGCTACAATGCTTGCTAAAGTCATAAACTTCACTTCCCCCCCCCCTATTTTCTACTAGGTGATTGCATGTGAACAGCAATTGGATACCACTTATGATGCCAGGTGTGACACATGGTCCCTGGGGATCACAGCCATCGAGCTAGGGGATGGAGATCCTCCACTGGCCGACCTGCATCCTATGAGAGCACTCTTCAAAATACCAAGGTCAGAGGATGAACATGGGGTACAGTATCTGTAGCCTGTCTTTCTTCCCCAAGCCGGTGGTGCTGATCATGGAAATATTCAACATATTTCAGCAAGTTTGGAGCACAGTGGCCTGGAATATCATTCTGCCTATTCTGAGACACTGTATTTATTCAATGGTTTCATTTTCCTGGTCTAAGTAAGATCTTTCTCTTGACACTCAGTGTGTTTTCCTTTTTGGAGGACTTGATCTCAGAAAACAGCAGTTCCTTTCACTCTTGATCCACTCCCAAATTTGTCAGGAAGGCCCTGGGCCATAGTCAGTGCAACAGTGATTCGCTCTGCTTTCCTCTATCAATCCAGTAATTTTTTACTACTTGCTAAGACGTCTCTTTGGAAGTTTAAAATGATGTTACTAATAAAATTATAAACAGATTTGACTGATAAAATAGTAATGATTTTGAACTTTTTAATATTTTGAACATACTAACATAGAACAGTAACTTTAGAATAATCTCTTTGGAGCCACGGAAGCACTTTCCTATCTACGTAGACCCCTCCCCTTCAGTGTGTATATTGACAAATTTTCCCCTTTTTATCGTATTACTAATTAAACACTATTTTATACATGTTTTGGTTAGTTCCTAGATATTTCCAAAACCTGATTTGAAAAGACTGCCTGTTTTTAATACAAATCTGTTACCTTTTGAGGGCTATCTTAAAGACTGTGCCTGGTACCATAATTCTAATGGAGTGCACACCCAGGGCCTGTGATGAAAGGGGTCTAGGGCAGGGTAGTAGGGTACCACTCTCCATTAAACAAATTTTGTCACCCTAGTGCCTATAGCATGTAGAATCATATATGCAAAGCCCTGGGGCGCAGTTCTCCAGTCCTAAAGAAATAATGCCAATGTGTCGTATTCATGTCTAAATGGGTCCATTTGGGACATTTGGCATGTATTTAAATTAGTAGAAGACCAAAGAATTCGAGTGTGTTTTTAAAAAATTTTTTTTTTCAATGTTTATTTATTTTTGGGACAGAGAGAGACAGAGCATGAACGGGGGAGGGGCAGAGAGAGAGGGAGACACAGAATGGGAAACAGGCTCCAGGCTCCGAGCCATCAGCCCAGAGCCTGACGCGGGGCTCGAACTCACGGACCGCGAGATCGTGACCTGGCTGAAGTCGGACGCTTAACCGACTGCGCCACCCAGGCGCCCCTCGAGTGTGTTTTTAATTTTATCTTTGACCTTCCTGTCTGATATACATGTTCTGAATTATAATGCCTTATCATCCTTTACATAACAATGTGAATGTAAATCTCAGGTCTAACTTACTTGTAAAATATACTGCTTATTCGGTAAGAGGGGAAACAAGATTACAAAAAAAGAACAGAAAACCGGCTCTCTGCCAAGTCTAAGCCATTTCATTAAATTTGAGGAAAACAGAAAAAAAAATCTATGTTTCCTAACTCCTACTGTCATTCAGTGTGTAAGAAGCACTGTACTTCCTGAGCCATTTTAATTATGGTTTAAACTACCAAGGTTGTTAGCCGGATGTTATTACTCTTGGTAATGACACCAGATGGAGGAGGAATGACACCACCATTCGTGTTTATTGCACCTGTGAGCAAGGTGCTTCTGGAAACTACATTCTCTTACTTATTTCTCCTTACTTCTGCCACCATGTCAGAGTATATCTCTGACATGAAGTTCTTAGAACACTAACTGTAGAAATAATTGGGGGGAAAAAAGGGATCTGAAAAGCTACCTTGTTCTGAGTGTTCTCAAATCATCGAAACTTTGTTATACTCAAAGGAAGCCAACAAATCTCTTAGAAAGGAAATTTTCAGGAGGACGAGAAGCAAAGCAAGACCATTGGAGAAAAGAATTACTTCTTTTAATGTGCAAATCAGCAGTCTTCAAATGGCCCTGAGAATTGTACAATGAGCCCTAGGCGTGATCTAGGGTAGATGAGTGGCTGCACTTTTCTTTAATGAGTCTGTACAGACTGTACACTAATTTCATTATAAGCTATTTAAGGAGTAATGCAGAACTGAAGACAAAGTGTTTCCATTCTACTAATGAAAACAAAGAGCTGTTAGAATTAGCGTAAGGCAGTACTTCAGCAAGTTCAGCCATCATGGTTGATCAATGCTGCTTGATTACAGAGTTAGATCAGCCTCATTTCCAAGTGATGTGCCTTTGTATTCCTGAACATGCCAAAAACAAAAAGATTTGTTTGGCCTAAAAATAAGAGAAACTAATAACAAAATCTTTTAAGTGGCATTCAGAGCTTTATAGCTAATCATATTTTCCAGTTCCTTACTTTCGTAACCTTGTTTCCAGAAGCAACAGAACAGCTCCTAAAGGCATTCTATTAATGCCCCTCTCTGCCACAGTCTCCCTCATATTCTGAACAGCACACCTTTGAGGTTACCTCTCTGTACCCTGGATATTCCTCAGAGGCTTCTGCAGGACTCAGAGTTAAAAAAAAAAAATCTCTAGTATTCATTGTTTCTATTCTGCCAAGTTATTGATGTTTCCCCATAGGGCTCTCAGGTAAAAGCAGAAAGACTCCTTAAAAGAAAAAAATTTATCAGAAAAATTGGGTCATCTATTAAGTGCATTCAGAGAAACAAGCTGTCATTTTATATAAAGAATGATTAATAACTAATTATCTATCTTTGAATTGGAAAATTGTGGCCCTGCTTGATGATGCCTGGCAGAACCTCTGACTGCAGTAACGCATTAGTCTGTCCAGCTCTGATTGTGCACTGACTGACCAACGTGCACTATCCAACCTTGATTCTTATTTTTCTAGGAATCCACCCCCCCATCTAAGGCAGCCTGAGATATGGTCAGCAGAATTCAATGACTTCATTAGCAAGTGAGTAACAACAGAGTCTTTCTTTAAAAATTGTTTTCAACATTTATTTTTTTTTGAGAAAGAGAGAGTGTGAGTGGGGGAGGGGCAGAGAGAGAGGGAGACACAGGATAAAACCAGGCTCCAGGCTGAGCTGTCAGCGCAGTGCCCAATGTGGGGGCTCGAACTCAATGGGACTGTATGATCATGACCTGAGTGGAAGTTGGATGCTTAACCCACTGAGCCACCCAGGTGCCCCAACAATAGAGTCTTAAAAAAAATGAGAGAGAGAAAGATACCATCTTGCTAGAACTTTGAAATGTGCCTTTTACAACCATTCCCCCATGCTTCTGAATCTCCTCCTTATGTCTTATCTATTGAATAGCCCAGTAGTTTCTATTATTTTCTTCAAAACCAAAAACGTTTCTTCTGAATGTTCAGTGAATTCATTATTGCTCTAATAATGGTCTTAGGGTCACGTTTCTTTGCTTAACCATAGCTATGCTCCTGAAGTTGCATTGTTCGTTTACACATCCTTCTGTCCACCTGCCTTTTGCAAGCTGTGCCCTTAGCATCTTCCACACACTCAACCCAACCATCATCTATTCAATCGGCTTTTTAACCTTTCATTTATCTGCACCTCTCATTCTTGTTACCATCGGGGAATTTTCATTGCAATCAATGAATCAGATAATTGTACAGGTAAAATGCTTATGTATTTGAAATTTAGCGAACATTATTTGGAAATTCAGTTAACAGTTTTTTAAATGTTTGTTTATCTTTGACACAGAGAGAGACAGAGTGTGAGTGGGGGAGGGGCAGAGAGAGAGGGAGACGCAGAATGTGAGGCAGGCTCCAGGCTCTGAACAGTCAGCACAGAGCCCGATGCGGGACTCGAACTCATGAACTGCAAGATCATGACCTGAGCCGAAGCTGGACGCTTAACTGACTGAGCCACCCAGTGCCCCTCAGTGAACATCTTTAATTTGACAAATATTTAGCACAAGTGCAGCACCTTTGGACAGTTGACTTGAAGATATGAGTGAATGATTTCTAAATATCTGCCCTACAAACCTGTTTTCACAGTCTTACTATTTTTTCACCATAAATTAATAATAATAATAATAATAGTAGTAGTAGTAGTAGTAGTAGTAACAGTAGTAATAATAAGGTAAGGGATGACGCAGTTTGTAATTGGAGGAGAGAAGACATTAAGAGTAGGTGTGTTACATCATCAATAATAATAGCCAAACTGTGGAGGGAGCCCAAGTGTCCAGCGACTGATGAATGGATAAAGAAAATGTGGTGTGTGTGTGTGTGTGTGTGCGCACGCGTGCGCATATATATACACATACAACAAATATTACTCAGCCATGAAAATGAAATCTTGCCATTTGCAACAACATGGATGGAGCTAGAGTGTATTATGCTAAGAAAAATAAGTCAGAGAAAGACAAATCTTAAATTCACTCATATATGGAATCGAAGAAACAAAACAGATGAACATATGCCGGGGGAGAAAAAAAGAAAGAGGCAAACAAACCATGAAGACTCTTAAAGATAGAGAACAAACAGGGTTGACAGAGGGAGGTGGGCAGGGCACGGGCTAGATGGGTGATGGGTATTAAGGAGGGCACTTATGATGAGCCCTGGGTGTTGTATGTAAGTGATGAATCACTGAACTCTACTCCTGAAACCCATATTGCACTGTATGTTAACTAACTAGAATTTAAATAAAAATTTGAAAAGAAAAAATTAGGTGTGTCAGACAACACTCAGAAAATGTGGAAACGGCAAAGAAAGTAGAGGAACCAGTCATACTCACACATTCTACAATCATTGGTTTTTCTACCAAGAATATCTGCTCGTTCCTGTAAAGACAAGAGGCTTAGATTTAAGGGTTGTGGAAAATCCAAGGATTGATAGTCCATTTTGTTCCCCAAATTTCACATAAGCCCTTATTATTGAGTATGCACCATACACGACAGAATATTTATTTATTTTTTTTTTATTATTTAAAAAAATTTTTTTTTTCAACGTTTATTTATTTTTTGGGGGACAGAGAGAGACAGAGCATGAATGGGGGAGGGGCAGAGAGAGAGGGAAACACAGAATCGGAAACAGGCTCCAGGCTCTGAGCCATCAGCCCAGAGCCTGACGCGGGGCTCGAACTCACGGGACCGCGAGATCGTGACCTGGCTGAAGTCAGACGCTTAACCGACTGCGCCACCCAGGCGCCCCCACTACAGAATATTTAATAAACACATCTCTTGGGAGAATCGCTGGTAACATTGAAGGGTTCCCCATGTCTGCAGTCCTTTCGCATAGCTCCTTGAATGAACTTGTTGATTTTGACATGTTTCACACAATTTCACCTCTGAGTAACATTTCCTGATTTCCTCTAGGCAGCTAGTTAGTATTCTGTCCTGTGTGCTATCACTGTATTTTTTTCTTCTTCCCCTAGGAACATTGCCACTTTTATTTAACTGCCTCTTTAGATGCCTCTCTTCCCAGCTAGACAGTAAGTAACTGCAGGGCACTGAATATGCCGTATTTGTCATTGTAATGCCAGTGTCCAGCAGAGTGCCTGGTACACATCAGCTATTTGGAAATTTTTTTAATATTAAAAAAAAAGAGAGAGAGTGTATAAGCTGGGAAGAGGCACAGAGGGGGAGATTCTTAAGCAGGCTCCACACTCAGGGAGGAGACCAATACGGGGCTCTATCCCACGACCCTGGAATCATGACCTGAGCCGAAATCAGAAGTTGGACACTTAGCTGACTGAATCACCCAGGCGCCCCTCACATCAGCTATTTGATACAGTTGTACTTGAATAAAATAATTTCATATGTGATTCTACTCAATACATTGAACAAGTGCTACAGATGTCAGAAATTGATGCATTCTGTTAATGAAACAGAAATGAAAATAAATGAAAACTAAGAGCACTTGTTCTTAATTTCAGACATCATCATCCTTATTCCTTAGAGTATTTTAACATCCTTGGGAAATATGTTATTGCTTAAGCCCAGGAAAATAAATTGCTAAATTATCATACCAGGAGGAGTAATAGTACAGATTAGAAACACCACTGCCCAAGTCAAGGCATGGGTGTCTTCTTCTTCTTCTTTCTTTTCCTATATCCCAAGTGTCAGCCCAACTCTGACCAGTTGTCTTGCTCCTCTGAATCTCATGGTTGGAAGGGTACTGGAAATGTATACAGCCCAAACCACACACAGAGTATAAATCCTTCTTGAACATGTGCACTGAGTGGCCATCCATCAGTATGTAACCATGTCCAATAAAGGTAATCATACTTCCCAGTGCAGCCCATTCTGTCTGAGAAGCCTTCCTGTTGGAAAGTTCTTCCTTATACTGACCTGAAATCTGTTTCTCTTTTAATTTTTTTAAATGTTTTATTTATTTTTGAGAGAAAGAGAGCGCGAGCATACACGTGTGAGTGGGGGTGGGGCAGAAAGAGAACAGGACAGAGGATCTGAACGAGGCTCTGTGCTCACAGCAGAGAGCCTCATGCGGGATTTGAACTCACAAACGTAAGCTCATGACCTGAGCCAAAGTCAGACGCTTAACCAACTGAACCACCCAGGTGCCCCTGTTTCTCCCTTAATTCCATGAATCGATCCCAGGTTCTGTGTCACTTTTGACCACTGAAAACTGGTCTAATCCCACTTTCAAATATTTGAAGACACCTGTCATGGCTGATTAGATGTCCCCTTTGTTCAAATGTCCCTTTCGTGATGCTATTTCAGGTGTTCTCACTACCTTTATCCTTTCTCATGCTATGATCCCATTGAACCTACCAAGAGGTGCAGTGTGCCTTAGTAAATCTGCTTCATATACAGCTCTCCAAAAACATCTACTGGTGTGGAATTTAAATATCTTCAACACATTAGCCTTCTCAAGTAGGTTAGCAGCTTGATTACATAGAAAGAAATAGATCAATTGAGAAGCCTTTAAAAGCATTGTGGAAGGGAAAAGGAAAAGTTTGTTTTAATTTTAGATAACCATTCAAACTGTAATGACTTCAGTGCTTCCTTCTTTAGCTCCTGGCTTGTAAAGGAGACTTTGCAGCAGAGACCACATTTAATGACCTCTATGCCAGCGTGCTTGCTGGAGCACTAGGGAGGAGTGTTTAGTCGGAAGTTGGTATCACTGTAGTCTCATCACTCACAGATGTGTGCACTTTTGTAAACATGCATTCTTCATATTGCAGTTTGACTTTTTTTTTTGAGGTCTGCTTTGCAGGATGAACATTTGAGAGGAGCCTCATCCTCTTGTGTTATGATAGTCCTTAGCAAGATGAATAATAATGCCAAAACTCGAACTTATCTAATAATTGCATGGTTTTTTTTGTTTTTGTTTTTGTTTTTTTGCTAGTGCAGGTGCTTGACTAAAGATTATGAAAAGCGTCCAACAGTGTCAGATCTTTTACAGCATAAATTCATTACTCAAATTGAGGGCCAAGATGTGATGTTGCAGAAGCAGCTGATGGAATTCATTGATATTCATCAAGGCATGGGAGGCACAGAAAAAGCCAGGTAATCAAGTAATATCTTCATTCCAAACATCTTCTAAAGACTCTGAACAATTTTATAATGCAATAGGTGTTAAGGTGAGAAAAGAACTCATTTAAATTCGTTCCTTGTGGTTGGGAGATAAGGGGGTACTTACATGAAAGGTGAATTCACATGTTGAGTTGCATCCCAGTATTGGTAATTGCTGGCAGCATTTTCTAAACAACTTTATCAGAATAAAGAATATAAACTTCAGTAGGTGATTAGTATTGGCATGTCTCTTCTTGTGTTTTCTGCTCTTCTGTAAAGTAAGGTATCTTAGATTTGAGATTAAAAAGGAACATAAGCCTTCCAAGACATTCTGATAGTCTTATTTCATGGATCATTTTTTTCAGGCTGAACTATACTCAAAAATCATTTTAAATATTTTCCTACTTCCTATTTGGGTTTCTAATAAGATACTATGTATAGTTTTTATAATATCAAATGTGTTTTTTACTTATTATAGATCGTATGTATGTTTATTTCAGGGATATAGATATAGATAGATATAAAAGATACAGGGAAGTATATAACAAAATCAATCAGTAAAACATTTTAATCTGTAACCTTTTAGTATCTTATGATGGATATACATTTAAGGAAATTGGAATAGTATTTATATGTGTTCTGTAGCCAGCTTTTTTTTTCTTTTTAAGCCCCATCGCCTATTTTGCCCATTCCCCACTTCCCTCCCCCCAACCCCACCTCCCTCTCCCGCCCGTCCCCCCCCCCATACTCTCTTCCCTCTGGCAACCACCAGTTTGTTCTCTGTATTTATGAGTCTGTTTTTGTTTGTTTCTTTCTTTGTTTTATTTTTTAGATTACACATAATAGGTGAAATGATATGGATTTGTCTCTGTTGGAGGTTTTTTTTTGTGGAATTTATTTTGAGAGAGACGGAGAGAGCATGTGTGTGCACTCAGGTGAGGGAGAGGCAAAGAAAGAGGGAGAGAGAATCTAAGGCAGGCTCCACACTATCAGTGCAGAGCCCCACGTGGAGGTCAATCTCGTGAACTGTGAGATCATGACCTGAGCTGAAATCAAGAGTTGGACGCCTAACCAACTGAGCCACCCAGGCATCCCTGGACTTGTTTTAGTTAGCATCATACCTCTAGGCTTATCCAGGTTGTTGCAAATGGCAAGCTCTCATTCTTTTTTTATTTTTTTATTTTTTTATTTTTTTGAGACAGAGAGAGACAGAGCATGAACGAGGGAGGGTCAGAGAGAGGGAGACACAGAATCTGAAACAGGCTCCAGGCTCTGAGCTGTCAGCACAGAGCCCGATGCAGGGCTCGAACTCACGGACCGCGAGATCATGACCTGAGCTGAAGTCGGCCGCCCAACCGACTGAGCCACCCAGGCACCCCTCTCATTCTTTTTTATAGCTGAGTAATATTCCATGTGTATGGGGAGATATATATATATATATTGGGTTGCTTCCATATCTTACCTTACCTATTATAAATAATGCTGCAGTGAACACAGGGGTGCATACATCTTTTCAAATTAGTGTTTTCATTTTCTTTGGGTAAATACCTAGTAGTGGAGTTACTGGATTGTATAGTATAGCCATTTTAAATTTTTTGAGGAATCTCCATACTGTTTTCCATGGTGGCTGCACCAATTTACATTCCCGCCAACAGTGCACGAGCACTCCCTTTTTTTGACATCCTCATCAATACTTAATTATTTATCTTTTTATACTAGCCATTCTGACAGGTGTGAGGTGATACCTCATTGTCATTTTGATTTGCATTTCCCTGATGATAAGGGATCTTGACCATCTTTTCATATGTCTGTTGGCCATATGTATATCTTTGGGGAAATGTCTATTCAGGCCTTCTTCCCATTTTTCATCAGATTATTTGTTGGTGCTGGGTTGTAGAAGTTCTTTATGTATTTTGCATATTAACCTCTTATTGGATAGGTCATTTGTGTGGATTTTCTCCCATTCAGTAAGTTGCCTTTTTATTTTGTTGATGGTTTCCTTTGCTGAGCAGAAGCTCTTTATTTTGAAGTAGTCCACATAGTTTATTTCTGCTTTTGTTTTCCTTGCCTGAGGAAACATATCCATAAATATGTTGCTAAGGCCAATGTCCAAGAGTCTACTGCCTATGTTATCTTTTAGTTTTATGGTTTCAGATCTCACATATAGGTCTTTAATTCATCTTGAGTTTATTTTTGTGTATGGTGTGAGAGAGTGGTCCAGTTTCATTCTTTTACATGTAGCTGTCCAGCTTTTCCTAGCACCATTGAAGAAACTATCTTTTCCCCATTGTATATTCTTGCCTCCTTTGTTCTAGATTAGTTGACCATGTAAGAGTGGGTTTATTTCTGGACTCTTTATCCTCTTCCACTGATATACATATTGGAACATGCTTGTTTTCACTGAAGAGTGAATATCCATGTCATTAAATCTATGTAATTCTATGACAGATTTTTTTTTAATTGCTGCAGAACGTTACCTTGCATGACTATTCAGTGATTGATTTAAATAATCCCCTATTAGACATTTAGGTTGTTAGTAATTGTTTTTAATTCTAATAAGTAACACTGTAATGAACAGAGTTGTACATGAATCCGTTGTTTCCTAAAGATAAATTCCTAGAGACAGTGCTAAGTCAAAGAGGAGCCTTTTGTAATTTCAGTTTATTCTTGAAAATTTTATTAGTTTCATCTCAGGAATGTATCACTATTTAGGGATAAGTTGAGAGAAGTGAGTAGAAAATAGTACATGACTTAAAAGGGGACATTGTATTAGGACTTTATATTCTCTCATGTGATTTACAACAGCCCTGAGTGAAATGTTCTAGAACACCCCATGCCCCATTTTCACAGCTGAGAAAGTTAGCAGAGGCTAATTAACTTGCACAAGGCTGCACAGGTAATGAATGGCTTAGCAGGGATTCAAATCCTGATCCCAAAGCCCAGGCTTTATTCACATGAGTAAATGGAGTAATGATGGTAGACCTCTCTGGAGGTAGTAGTCCTTGCCTGTATGAGTTTACAGCCTTGCTGGAGAGAGAGAACTCATATATCTGTAATGAAGAAACATTATGTTGTGAGTGGAATGAACTGCAGAAAAGAAGGATGCAAGCATGTAGTTTATGGTGAGGAGGTGGCCATGGGCTCATACATGTCTATCACTTCTTCTTTGTTGAATCCAGTTCCATAGTTGGCCACAACCCCTTCTTCCCAGAGCAAGCAGACAAATAAGAAACAAAATGAACAGAAATTGAAGTGTACCAACATTGTGTAAGGTGCTCAAGAACTATGTCAAGAACTATAGAGAATTTGAGGTTTTACCTTATTTGCAAGCTAATAAGTTAACCTTCCAGTTTCGTGCATATTGGCAGGAGATATGAGACTCCTAGATCAGAGACAAAGGACTTGACTACTCTTGTTAAGCCAGCAACATGAGTTTTACATTCATGTTCATTGTCCTTGCCCCATAAGTCCTAGGGCTGATGGATGGGTAGGTATATACAGTGGGTTTGCCTCACAGTTTGGGAATCTTGAGCTTGGGAAACACCACTCCTTGAAGAGGGCTAACAAACCTGCCCAAACTTTGTCCTGGAGCAGTCATTATCTTTACTATCCTGTTCAACAAACCCAACCTCCTTCTGTCCTGTAGAGAGACATTATCTCTAACTTCCAAGACTGTTTATAATACAAGCATCCTTGGAAATATAGTCTGGGAAAAAAGCTAATATAGGACATCCAGAAATGTGAGAGACCCATCGAGGATTGTCTCCCAACATCCAAGCATCATAGGAATGGTTGAACTACACAATGTTTCGATTCTAAGCACGTTGCTCTAAGTTCCAGAGATCAAAATAAAGAAAAAATTATTGAAAACAACTGTATATTGGGCACTGCTTTAGGCTCAACACTTCTGAGTCACAAAGCTAATTCTTATTTATCCTGTTAAGAATTCAGAATATGTTTTGAATATGAAAACTCCTGTCTTACTCAGTTGTAGAAAATTTTCAGTCATTATTCCTTTAAATATTGATCCTCTCTTATGCTTTTTATTTTCTACTTCTAAGAGATAAATATTGCAATGTCCTAATATACCTTATGTGTCTTATATTTTCTATTTTATGTTTGTCATTCATTTATTCACTCCTCCTGTATTTTGGATAATTTCTTCAAAGTTGTTTTTCAATTCACTAATTCTTAAACTAGGACTAGTCTAGAGTTATCCTATATACTTATTTTTCATGCTGATATTTCTATCAACTGCTGTGTTTTTCATTTCTAGAATTTCTCATCTTTTATAAACATTTATTCTTTATTCATATCTGACTTTTTATATCTGGCTGTTCATATCTAGCTAATATATTTTTCTTTTTTGTGAATGCAGTCCTTTTTCTCTGTAACAGTCTAGACTGTGTAACAGTCTTTTTTTGATTTGCATTTCAGTAAGGGTGAATTGTCCTGATTATTGAGGTCATTTGTTTCCTTAATATTTGGTTTCTTCTGTGGTTTAGAATTTTGGTTTGCTCTCTCACCTTGAATGGGAGAGATTTTGCTCTGCTTTTTCTTTCCTTCTGCATTCTTTACTCCTATTTTGGAGGTTTTGCCTTGCTATATTCTGGCTTCTGAAGCCTTTCTGCCTGATAGGACTTTGAGAATATTGCAGATCTGGCCAAAGAGCCAGTAGGAAGTAGACCCCATGGCATCTCAGGCACTTGGCTCCATAAAAGGAAGAAGATGCAGAATTTTTTCAGTGTTTTCTTCCAGGTAAGAGACACCCCCTCCCCACATTCAGTTGCATTCTCTCTAGAGCCTAGAGAGATAAGGGCCTAGATAAGGGCCTTCACTGCAAGTGGCTTCATTTCAGCCTATAGTTTCTGTCCTCTCACCCAGGGCATATCTGACCTGTTAGGTCCACTGTAATGCTCACCTTGTTTTAAAGAATGTCTTTGTCTTTTTAATTCTACTTAAAAATCTTTTTAAAAAGATTTTATCTTTCACAAGTGTACGTTTGGAGGGGGCAGGTGTGGCATTTGAATCATTAATGCACAACACCTTTTTGACCACAGATTTTAGTTCCATGTCATAGGTAGAGGGAATATTTTCCTGCTCTCAACACTTTTATACTAGTTCCAAAGTGTGAGATGTAGTGAGGCAAAAAAAAAAAAAAAAGAAGAAGGATGGAGGGGGAAGGGGAGGAGGGGGGGAGAAGGAGGGGGAGGGGAGAAGGGGGATGGTAGGCTGTGGTACGCCACTGGCAACACCTTGGGAAAAAGTAGCTTTTAAGATCATGCAAAATTATTTGATTTGGTACCGTTTGGTAGAGTCCCAACATTGGTAAAATTGATCCAAAATCTGGCTGTACCAAATCAACATAGCTAACTCAAAGCTGACATTTTTTGTGCATGATATTCACTTTGGAATTGGACTGATATATGTATTTGGCTGGATAATTTTTTTAAAAATCACAATTCAGGTTTAAAGAAGACTGTCCTACAATAAATTGAACACAAACTAAGTCCTTTAGTTTCCTGATAATAGTGAGGGGACATTGTTGGAGGCACTGTGGAATGGATACAAGGACTTTCTATGTTAAGTCAAGGCACTCTCATAACTTACTCAACTGTTCTGAGGAGTCAGGGTGTGCATGCCTGCAGCCACTGCTTCTGTGACCTGTTCCAAACCAAGGGAACACATTTTTCACAAGACTTAAATGAACAGTGTTAAGTGCAGGCTGAATCAGTGAGAACTTTAACTTATAAGGTATTTTAAAAGGAAAGTTTTACTTTTGAATGCAGAATTTCAAAGTACTCAATTGCCTGATTTAATGGGAATAGATGAAAGTCATTTGTAATTGAAATGTACTATTCAGCATTCTTGACTAAAAACAAGCCAATTTAAGAAGAAAAGCAATTGAGTGAAAAATACTGGATGGCTCAGAGAATTGAGGGGAAGGCAGAGCCAGACTTAGGCTGAAGCAAAGGAAACCTCAAATAGCCTCCCTCAAGAACTGCCTGCTCAGAGGCCACCTCTGATACCCACCCTCCCTACCCCAACATGTCCTGCAGCAACACTGGTTTCTTGAATGCCACAACTGCCTCAAAATATTTGTAAACTGACCTTGAGCTCACTCGCTCAAGATTCTAATTCCTTACAAGACCATCTGGTTCCCCATGCTTAGGTCACAGGTCCATGTTGTTGGTGAAAGAATGCGGTGAGAAACACTTGCTTCTCCCTCACTTCCAGCTTCTGTGTACGAGGCAGAATCCTTTCTTGCAACCATCTTGGACTTTCTTCCTACAGAGGAAGGGTATTTTGAGCCTGAGTACATCTCACACTTTGGAACTAGTATAAAAGTGTTGAATGAATATCCATTATGTGCAATATGGAAATAAGTTTCTATAATTCTTTCTTTTATACATCTTGAACATTTACCTAAAAATATTATCTACGGTATAATTTGCATTCCTTGCAAATAAAGGAAAAACCTAGCCCAGCACCTCCTTGAATGATAAATCCCAAATTATAATATCATTTTGTGGTGGCTATATTATTAACATGTTACTCTTAAAAATTTCTTCTGCTGTATATACAAAGCAAAATAACTTTAATATTTTACTTGATACCCTCAATATGCTAGTGGTGATTAATGTGTATAAATTGTTTTGCATATAATTTTATAGAAGCAAAAAGGAATATTTGTGAGAGTTTAGTAACTCAAACATAGTTATTACTTAGGTCAAAAACACTGGCCGTTTTTGTGGCGTTCTTACAATCTCCTCACTTGTCCCAGCATATATGGTTTTCAAACCAGGATATAAGGTAACTTTGAGACTTATCTCAAAGGATTAACAAATGAAACAAAAACTAAAAACTTACCTAATCATTCAGTTCTAAAAGCCTGGTTCAAGCTGTCAATTCGTTATTTATGTATAAGACTTTATGTCATGTAAATTCACTTGAATGGGATTTTGATTTCACAAAAAAAAAAAAAAAAGAGAGAGAAAGAGAAAGAAAAATCAGTAGGAGGTAATAATAGGGCTTTTTCAGTGTGATACAATGCATGATTCCATTTTACTCTCTATTTTCTGGGCAGGATAATTTTTCTGTAATGGCTATAACTATGCCATTGTGAAAATTATTCACCCTTTGGAACATTTACTCATTTCCCTTAATATGTGGGACTTTTACAATGCTTATCCTGGCTGCTCTTAGAATAACCATTCTTTTGATTCCCATCTTCACATGAACATTTCAAAGATACTTCAAACTGAACATGTCCAAAATTGAACTTATGCTGTCCCACCCAAAATTAGTTCTTTGGTCACTTTCTTATTGATGGTACCACTACTCAATTCCTTACGCCAACCAGAAATCTAGGAATTATCTTGACATACTCTTCTCTCCTACTTTCTGTTTTTAGTCCATAGCATGACTAAATTTCTTACGCCCCCATTCAACCCACTACCAATTGTGATATAATCCTTGCTACCATGGAAATCATTGATTGAGATAATACCAGTGTTGTCTCAATATTTATCGAGGCCATTGTGTAAAGCTCTAGATCGCGTGTTACACGGGGTCTGACGGCTCAAATATATAGTCTGTGCACTTGGGAGCTCACTTTTTAATAAAAGGGATAAGGAAAGCATGTAAATAACCATTATACAAAGTAAGAAGTTTTAATCCCATGAAAGGAATACAAACAATGTCCTATGAGAGAAGCAGAGAATGTTTATGGTAATAGGGACAGGAGGGCTTATCCAGGAGGTGGCCTTTGAATCAGGGGTGCGATAAACAGGACTTAATCATGTGTGAAAATAGAGTTACCACCCTCTGAACGTGATTTCTAGAAAGAACGGCAGAGCAAAATCATGAATGCAGGGAGATATGCTCACAGAAAGGCAAGCATTTAATCAAAGTTGTAATGAGAAAACTCAGAAGTATGGTTGTAGATCTCCCTGGAGAGCAGACCACAGAGAGCATTGACAGTTAGGCAAGACATAACCAGTGTTCTTGACAGCCCACACTGGGGATGACCCCCCCCCCCATGCCGCCTGTGTCCTGCTGTGCACCGTCCTTTAATTGTTGGTAGTAAAAGGTAAACTATGGATACACCAAGACAGACTGCAATTTTGGATGCATTTTGCTTGTCCCTAGTATTTCTTCCTAACTTTATTACATTTTTTGGAAGTGGAGGAAGTCCGTCCCCATCATGTTTAATGATCAAGACAGTGTGTGGCTAGTGTTTGGCTATTTGGAGATGACAAATGTATCCATACATATTTATTTCTATGATTTGTGGGATGTTTTAATTGTTTGGTGTGTGTGACTGCTTATATTCTAAGTAAATTTTATCTTGGCAAATTCTAGTTTTATCTTGGCCAAAATGAGAGGGTAAAGGAATTGTCCATATGAAATATAAGAGGAGAGTTCTCATTAAGGCATGACCTGGTGGCAGTGTCTGTCCAAGATAGGAAACTTAGAAAATGACAAGTTAAGCCCAGGGAATATTAAGCTAAGGGCCCATCTAGGGCCAGGAAATTTAGAAAAGAAATGATAACTTACCTTTCCCGGCCTGAAATATTTTCTTATGTTTTTCTTTACTACTTCCTCTTGCCCAAAAGTTCCCAAGTAAGAGCTAAATACCTTTTAAAGCATAGTCTCTTGAAGGAATTTTATACGGAATAGGCTATTGAATAAGTATCCCTTAGGAAGACCGTTATGAGTATCTCAGCTTTTAAGTTGCAATAAATAAAGGAATTCAAATAAACAGGAAGAAGAAGTTGTTAAAACGTACTAAGAAGCTATAAATAATTCCTAGGAGTTAGTTACGTTGATGCTTCAAACAGAGTCAAATGCTGTACAGAGAAAAAAAAAAAAAAATCAAGGAAAGGGTAAAACCATCAGCCAAGGGGGGAAAAAAAAGACTTGTTCCGGTTCATTATATATCCTGTCATGCAGAAAAGCTGGGGCCAGAACCTATTTGTCCTAATACCTACTTCAGTCCTTCTCTGTATTATGCTGTCTTTTTTTTTTTCTCCAGAGAATAATCTTACAAGCATAGGCTGTTATTGCTAGAAGGGAACTTTTCTTCTGGTTCCTTATTTGAGAGGCCAGAAAACTAAAGGCCAGAAAAATGGAATCCTGCCAATTCAATAGCCAGTTCATGGTCAGTGCTGGGCTGTCGTTCAAAGCCCATGATTTTCAGACCAGTACTCTTACTAGTTTCTGTTTTCCTCTCTAGTAGTAGAAATCCACAAAACTGATGGTACAAAGAGTTTCTGTCAGACTTTTTGGGCTGCTTTGTATTATTTACTCATAATGGGCATTTCCAGTATAACCCAACTTCTCTGAGGTACTGCAGTTGGAGTTTACATTACTGAGTAGTGGATTCAAGGGTCAGTAAATCTTTGCTTGTGTTTCCCCAGACTTCTTTGTTTTAATTAAGAGGGAAGAGTATAGAAATAACTAAGTTTGAAATGGCAATCTAATTTACGGTATCTTTGAAATATTTGGGATATAGTCCTGTAGCAACCCTATTAGTGACTGCTTGACATGAGTTGATAATCAACATCGTGATCTTTTCATTTCTTTGAAAAGTGTCCCTCATCTCTGCGATGAGTTTAAGGATTTGCCTTTGTTATTGGTAAGCAAGTTATCAGCAGGGGCCAACAAAACTGCATTAATTTAAAAAAGACTTTGTCCCATTTCTCTGGTAATTACTACTTGAAGGTATACCACGCTCCAAGACTTCATTAAGCATTATGTTATTTTTCAGTCCTTGATTTTGCCGAGATCTGAAATGGCAAACCCTCAAAGGCTCCCATCATATCACTGATGATGGTAGATGGGCCTGTGATGACCACCATATCCATCCCTTCCCTGGTACCCTTCCCCTGGCCATCAGGGCACTTTCTGGTTGCTGACCCTGCCATGCATTTTTGTTCCTCTCCATTTGGGCTCATGCAGTGTTCTCTCCTTGAAGTCCCCCCGCTTCATTCTCTCCTTGAAAATATACTTCAAAACCATATCTCCAAAAGTCAGTTCAGCACTTCTGAGGCACCTTTCCCCAAAGCCCCAAGCACATGTTTACATCGTCTGTCCTCTGTGGTCATACAGCCCTTTGTTCCTGCTTCAGAGTCACATAGACCTGGGTTCGAGTCCTCATCCTTCTGTGTACCAGTTCTGCCATGTACTAGTTTTGTGACTCTGGGCAAGTTATTGAACCTCTCTTAGATCCAGGTAATCCTTGTTTATGAAATGGGAGCGCTAATAATACCTACCCCATAGAGTTGTGAAGCCTATGCCTAAAAACGCATGAAGCACAGGACCTGACACAGTGTAAGTTATCACCCCTCACTTAATGGTACTTATATACAATATATTTTGTGAATCTTAATCATCTTTGTATCTCCAGTGTGGGGTCCAGGACTTTGCATGCAGTAAGATCTCAACAAATATATAGTTGATTCTTGAACAACATGGGCTTAGGGGTGCCAACCCCCTGTGCAGTTGAAAATCCAAGTATAGCTTTTAACTCCCCCAAAACTGAACTAAGAGCCCACCACTGACCAAAAGCCTTACTGAGAACATAGTCATTTAATACATTTTGCATGTTGTATGTATCATATATTTATTTATATATACATATATTTTTATAACAAAGTACCTAGGAAAAATAAAATGTTATTAAGAAAATAATAAGGAAGAGGGGCGCCTGGGTGGCTTAGTCGGTTGAGCATCCAACTTCAGTTCAGGTCCTGATGTCGCAGCTGGTGAGTTCGAGCCCTGCGTTGAGCTCTGTGCTGACAGCTCGGAGCCTGGAGCCTGCTTCGGATTCTGTGTCTCCCTCTCTCTGCCCCTCCCCCACTCACGCTCTGTATCACTCTCTCTCAAAAATAAACAGACATTAAAAAAAAAAAGAAAATAATAAGGAAGAGAAAATACATTTACAGTACTGTCCCGTATTTCTGGAAAACAACTTGCGTATAAGTGGACCCATGCAGTTCACACCCAGGTTGTCCGAGGGTCAACTTTCTATCTTGACTTGAAGAGTTTGGTTGAGATCTGGAATAGAAAGCCCTCAGCTGGCTTCATATATGTAATAGACACAATTAATAGTGCACTTAACTACTTATTACTTAGCTGTGAAAAAAAAAAAGAGACACAACATGAAAGGGTGTTTTTTTTGAGAGAAGGGTTTTTAATTTTTTTCTAGAGAAAACTTTTTTTTTATAGTTCCCTTACTGGGTTAGGGGCAGAAGCAAAAAGGGGACTTGGGGGAAAAATGGTAAAATTTGCATTAATATCTCATTTGTTCCTAAAATCATCTCGATGATGTCGTGTGGCACAGTCCTTCTTTTAGGATAACACCACCGAAGCAAAGTTCTCACGTTCATCTCTTGGCTGTTTCTTGAAATTCAGTTATTCATTCATCAGGAGAATGTGACTAATACCCTGGGGGTAAATCATGTGTTTCATAGAGGCGTTTTTGATAGTGGCAGTTATGGGTTGGGTGGATTTGGTCATGCCATTGTTTTCTAAGCAACACATGCAGTTCTAGAACACGGAAACTTGTTCTTGCAAGAGAATATTGCATTTTCTGTTTGAAGCCTCGACTTATAAGGCCTGAGCTCTCATTATCACTCAGGTTTTACCAGTTGTGGCAACACAGTTATTCACATGCTCCCACTTATCTTTGCCTGCTTCACTCACTCTATTACATTTCTCAGATGCCAGTGGTTGGAACCCTTTGCTTTGAAACGTATTTTGATTATCTCTGCTTCTTAATTCTTTTGAAAGGATAATGAATATGAATATTAGCTTATTTGTAAAAGTGCCCCTTACTTATTTAAAAACCCAATAAATATATAAAAATATAAAGAAGTTTTAGGTAATCAGTTAAAACTACAGCATCAAGAGAAAATAAAAAACCTAGCATAAATATTTGGTGAGTGTGTGTGTGTGTGTGTGTGTGTGTGTGTGTATGTATAGCAAGAGAGAGAGAAAGTTCTTACAAATATGGAATTATTCTATAAATACTATTTTTATTGAAATTCTTATTGATATGATTATAAATTTATATGCATCTATAAGAAATAGTACAGGAAGACCCATGTACCATTACCCAATTTCCCTCAATGGTTACATTTTCCAGAACTGTATGAATACTATTTTAAGTATTTTACTAATATTTAACAGAAGAAAGAGAAACTTAGAGCAGAAAAGAAGAAATTGTTGAAAGTCAGATAAATGTTTATCTTTCTTCACCTCAATAGTTTTGGTTTTAAAGGTTAGATTCATTTTGATTTGATTCTAGACAGTATCTGCTACCTCCTTGCTCTGAAGAATGGATTAGCACAGTTACACTTCTTCCCACCTCCTTGATTTCTGCATCCTGGGACTGTTACACAATTGTTTTATGTAGTCAATGCTTCATGTTCGTGGTCTGTCTATAAGCATGCTTTCTAGGGATGTCTAATCTTTTTTCTGTATTTACGTTGATTCAGTGCTCACCTCAAGTCTTTTCAATTATACCCTCCCTTTTCTGAGTGCCTTATTTTAATTATTCTCTTGGGGAGCTAAGATTGTGCCGTCTCATAGTTATTTCCAGAAAGCCTCAAACCCTAAATTCTTGCCTGCTTGAGCTCGAAACTCAGTTTAGTTGGGTGAAATATGCTTGGGTGTGCATTTTCTGTTCCTCCAGACATTGCAGGCACTGTTCCACTCTGTCTTTGGCAGTGCGCGTTGCTGTTGAGGGAACCAAGGCAAGGAGACTCCTCCCTTTGTCCACAGCCAGTTCTTCTGCAGGATGTCCATAGGTGTTTTGCAACTTCGCCAAGCTGTGTCTTAGTGACCGTCCTTCTGTGTCAGTTTCACTTACACCCTGTGACGTGCGGGAGCCAGTTCACGCTGCCTCATGAGAACCAGTTGAACCTGTGTTCTTTTCTCTTTCATTTTGTGTACTTGACCCAGGTACCTGACCCTGTCTGTGAATTCAGTCACGTTTATTCTGCCTCTTTTTTTCTGTCATCATTTTTCCTCCAGTCCTTTTCTGATCACAACCAACTCAGTTTTTGTCTCTTTCTGTTGTCTTAGAATCTCTTTATTAAAGCTTTGTACCATCTCTTCCAAGAGAAAAAAAATCTTTGGATTGTTCCTTTTAAATGAGAAGATCATATAAGAAACATCTCTGAAGGATAGAGAACTTTTTGGCTGCACTTTTTCTGCGATTCTTTTCTGTGGTATGTGTTCTTCATTTGCCTTTAGCTTATAATTCTTAACTACTACTCCTCTTCTTTTTTTTTTTTTCTTTTTTTTTTTTGGTTAAAAGTATGGATGGTGAGGGGTACCTAGGTGGCCCAGTCGATTAAGCATCCAACTTCAGCTCAGGTCATGATCTCACGGTTCATGGGTTCAAGTCCCACACCGAGCTCTGTGCTGACACCTCAGAGCGTGGAACCTGCCTTGGATTCTGTGTCTCCCTCTCTCTCTCTCTCTGCCCCTCCTCCACTCATGCTCTGTCTCTCTTTGTCTCTCAAAAACAAATAAACATTAAAATATTTGTTTAATGTATGGATGGTGGTGAATGTCTTCTCAAGTGGGATTGGAAATAGTTGCGTTCTAGCCAAAAATAAAAAAGTGGGAATGGAGGAAGGATGATTTGAGAAGTTTTCAGTTTGTATTCTCTTGAACATCCTCTCACCAAATCTGTATTTTCTTTGCCTTCTCTCAGTTTTGAACATTTAAGAAGTCAGTGCACAAAGCCACTGGGCGGTACAAACCCAGGTAGCACCATTCATACTACGCTCTCTGTGGCTCACAGCAAAAATCCATAATGACAGTCTTTTTGTGTCATGACCTTATCTAGTATATGAACTGCTGCTGCTTCTTTCCCTTTGTCCGGCCTTCCCCTGGCCATTGGCCACCCTCTGCTGGACTAGAAGATGATAGGTCAATCCCATGGTCTTCTCCAGCTCCCATGCCTTGCTTTCCTGCGTGTGAACTGGGTCTCATGAGAACTTTTTCCCCACTATGAACTACTCATGCCCCTAGAACTGATAGCTCTGAGCAAAGGCTCATTGAATCCACCTTTCAGGGCTGTGCACTTTCTTTTAGAAAAATCTCTTTTCTGCAAATAACCATGCGATGACATAATTTAGCTACCCAAGGGAATAATGAAAATAAAGAACTCAGAAAATGGGAAGTCTAAGGAGTTATATGTTGGTTCTCAGCTTCCTCTCTCATTTTAACACAGATTTCACAGTGTTTGGCAATTATGACTATAGTTTGGGGCTATGGCCATTTCTGTTTTTCATTAAACAAAGAGACTTCTCAACTATTCATCCTTTTTGTTTATTGAGTGGTCAGGGTAGGGAACAATGATGTTACTCTGTGATCTTTAACTTGAAGTAACTCTTGCCCTGCTTCTTGATAAAATGGGACAGGGTGTGGTGGATTACAGGTTATCACAATTTTGGGATTCTTCTTACATCAAGAGTGGGAGTCTATGTTGCCCCCCGCCTTGAGCCCCAGCATTTTCTGTGACTTCCTCAGTTAATAGAAGACAGCCCCCAGATTAGCTGTGCTCATATGATTTTAGCACAAACAGAAAACTGGATAGAGTAAAAAGTACTTCCTGATTCATTCTTTATTATCAGGGTCCTGGTTCAGCCTGGAAAATTTTGTCCCCCTAAGTACTTTCACATAAAGTTCCTTTCACATAAAAATGCTTTCAGGAAACACATACAAGGATGAAATCCTATCATGTTTCCTATAAGTTCCTGTGGACTAATTTATGTCATTTTCTTGATATCTTCATCATCAGTTAATGAAAGATGTTTTTTCATTACCATTTAGTATTAAAATATGCTAATTACTTATAGGGAAATTTAAATTTTATCAGATATTAGGACCACTTTACAAATTCTAAAAGCTTTCATCAGATTCCCAAATTCCTGTAATGTTAATTTTGCAGTGATTCTAGGAAATGATTATTTTAATGATAGCATCACCCATTTTTAGACATCTTAAATTCATTCAAACACATAGTTGTTTTAAAAATATTTATACTTTTTCTTATAATTTTATGATTATTTTAAGAGTTTCCTGAAAACGATCACATTTGAGTTCATGGGGTAAAATGCCGTGAATCCAACAAGTACGTGTACTTAATTAAAGAGGGCAAAATATAACACATTTTTCTAAAAAGAACAAAATTTCCAGAAAGATTCTTCATGTACATCTTTTGGTCTTTCTCTTAAAAGCCTTTAAAAATTTTTTATTCTAGAGAGGAAAAAATAACCTAATGGATTGCCAAAAGCCTTGACCTACATTATAAAGATTGCAAGAAATACTGTAATATTACCTATTTCTTTCTTTTTCAAATTAGCAATGGCCTAGGATTTGAATGCATCCATTTTTGGTATTGTTGCCCTAAGAAAAGTCACATTTGCATAGAATTACATTGACTTGTATTCTGCAGTACCTCATAGGAGGCAGGACACCCACTGTGGATACTAATTTTTTTGCAGCAGAGCGAGATGTACAGGGTGAGTGGAGGGCAGACATACTATTTTCCCTGAGTGTCTTCACATTTTTAATCCTCTAAATATATTTTTGCCATCATGTCAAAGACCTTAGTAATAAGGCAATTGAGCATAACTTACTGGCATAACCTAGCTTTAAATGAGCTGAAACTTTTTAACCATCTTTTTGCTGGGGAAGAGGAGAGAAGTGTTTTTTAAGGATAGTAGTCAAGGTTTACAGCACAATATTTCAGTCTTTGAGTAGAATTCAAAATGACATGCCCCTCATTCCTTACTGCCAAGCACGTAAAGCTTTATCTCTGGCTGTTCAGCTGCCCTAATCTTGTTTGCTTCCCCATTTAGTTTTGTAATCTCTGGGGAGAAAAAAAAGCTGTATTTATAGAATTTTTAGTTTTGGAAGATTATGATTCACTTTGAAGTTAGATTTTTATACACTTATGTAAATACAGCTGCTTTTTTGTTTTTTGGGCTTTTTTTTTAAGGGAAAAATCTGAAGTTAAAATGCTTAGGATTTTTTTCAAAAAGAAGGAAAGAACGGGAAATAAATAAATACTTAACCATGGCAATTTCAGTCTTGGGAATAGAAATTGAAATGGAATACTGTTATGTCATGGTTGATTCTTATATGGATATTACTGTACCACAAGTTCCTCTCAAAAAACTTGTATCTTTCTTCCTATCTACCTACGTACCTACCTACATATCTATCTATCTAGACATTACCTGGGCAGCCCGGCCTAAAATTTGGGTGTTGTTCATGGTCTGTGGATGATAGTATAATTCCTCTATATTTACTGAAATAGGGTGGAGGGTGGGCATGAATTCTGTTTGGAGGATGTTAAATTTGTTATGCCAATCAAATAAAAAACTAGAGTTACTAAGTAGGTTAGCTGGATATAGGAGTCTGGACTTCAAGGAGGAAGTCCGTGTTAGAAATGGTTTTTATGTCATTTGCTTATAGAGCAAATGCTATGGTACTGCATGAGGTTACTGCATGTGAGTGCTTAGAAAGAGAAGTGAAGGGGACCAGAGCTCTGGGAGACACTAACATTTCAGAACCTGGCAGAGAGAGAGGAGATTGAGGGAGTGGGGTCTGTTGCAAGCCATATGAACCAAGTGTTTCAAGAAGGAGAGAATGGTCCACTCTGGCAAGTAGTGTTGAAAATTCAAGAAAAATAGAATAACACTTGAGTTTGGACCCAGCAAGTTCTTCAGTGACCCTGATGAGGGCCATCTCAGTAGAATGGCTGGAGGGAAGCCTCAGCTGGGAGAGTTAAAGGATAGAGGTGATATGAAGAAGAAAGCTAGGGAATATGGACTATTCTTTCAGGAAGCTCAGCTGTGAAATGAGATATGGTGCAGTCACTGGAAGGCATAGAGCATCAAAGGAGAGATTTTTAAAGCTGGGAGATTGTAGGCTGACAGGGAGAGGTTGACAATGCAGATGAGAGGGGAGAGATAGAGCAGTGACTCCTGGAGAAAGTACATGAACAAGTAGGTGAGCTGGCCTTTGCTCAGAGTGGGGACAGTTTATCCATCCTAACCAGAGAGAAGGCTGAGAAAAAGTTTACTTGTTTAAAATATAGCAAAGAGACTAAAAGGAAACACTAAAATATTAACAATGGTTATCTCTCGGTGATGGGGCTATAGGTGACTTTTGTCTTACACTTTTGACATTTTTCAACTTTTTTAACAAAAAATGTAGTTTATTTTTATACTTAGAAAAAAAATGAATGTGGTAAAGACAAAACTCCGGGGCCATGTTTGTTCTTAACCAGATTAATTTTCTCTAATGGTGTGTGCCCTATGGATACTCATTGTGATACTGGTAACTCTTCATATTGAAGGACCCGTGCCCCTCCGTCTCTGCCACAAAATTCTACTCACAGAAACTGGCTCTTCACTACTGTCTTTCCTCTAAGCTAAGAGTGAGGAGAAGAAAGATGTTAGGAGACCTGGGCAGATGTATAATAGCCATCAAATATTCTTACAAACTCAGATGTAAGTTTTATTTCAACATCTCAAAACAGGTCACTCTATCTAAACTAACAGCACAAAGAACTCACATTCACAGCAGAAATAGACACGATTTCCCACCAAGAAGATTTTTCATCAGCCTCCAGATATGTGACTCCTTTTTAAAAGTGGACAGGTACACTTTAACCCTGCCCAGAACCAAGAGATTACCAGATGATTTATGTTACTTAAAATTTGCTAACTGCCTTAATGAAATTAGTCCTTTTGATAGGTAAGATTGTGCCTGTTGTCCAACTCGTAAAGGATCATATACTTTTTCTTGATGCAGTTGCTTTGTAGTTATAAATCAAAATCTATGCTAGAACATAACCTACATTTTCTTTTATTCTGCTTTTTAAATAGGTGATGCATACATATTGAAATAGTGCATAAGAGTAGTGAGTGAAAAATAGTCTCACTTATGTCCCTTCCCAAAGGGAACCAATGTGTCCAGTGTTTTGTGTGTATTTCTAGAGAGCTTCTATTTATGTGGAAGCCTGTAACTATAGCATTAATAGAAAACAATGTGATTGGAGAAGAGGCACTTTCTCACACCTTGATCCCCAGACCTCTTTCATGGACACATTATTTAAATGAGATATCTGTTCTGCAACTAGCTTGTGGACTTTAATGTAATACTAAGCATTTCATGGTTTAATTTTTTAAAGTAGTTTCACACTCTTAGTCACCATGCATACATTAATCTTTAATACATTTATTTTTTTAAAAAGACTGTCTACCTTTTGACCCACCGATCATTGGTAGTGTCTGCTGTCCCCCCCTTTGCTTAGGTTTATTTATTTATTTTGAGAAAGAGAGAGCACATGCACAATCAGGGAAGGGGCAAAGAGAAGGAGAGATAGAACTCATGAAATGTGACATTATGACCCGAGCCGAGATGAGGAGTTGGACACTTAACCAACTGAGCCACCCAGGTGCCTCTGCTGTCCCTCTTTTCTAGACCCTTCTCTTTTCCCCGGGTCTCTTGCCTAACAGAGTCAGCAAACTATGGCTTCCAGGTCAAATCTGGCCTGCCTCCTAGTTTTGTAAATGAAATTTTATTAGAACACAGTCATTTGTTCATATATTATCTATGGCCGCTTTCATACTGTAATGACAAGATTGAGTAGTTGTGACCCAGGTCTTGTGGCCTTCAAAGCTGAAAATATTCATCTACTTTTTTTTTTTACAAAGAAAATTTGCCAATCCCTGTTCTAGAGTATGGAATCTTGGTCATGGTAATGGATGGGCAAAAGGCATTAGAGAAAAGAAAAATCAAGAAGTGATTTTTAAGGGTGTCAATAATGAAATTATGATGGTACAGAGTATCATATAGCAACATGCATATTATATTGGTGTTCATTTATTTCATATACGTTAGTACCCACACAGAGAAAGTAGAAAGAGGTTTAGAATAGTAGGGACAACATCATAGGGGGCTTTAGTGCAACGATTTAGAATAAATTAAGGAAGATGCTAACATAGATATGGATTTTCCTCTGCTTTCATGTATCACTTTTCCCACTTCATCCTTCCTTCCAACAGTGCTACAAGTTTTATGAATGAGTGTTTATCTGTATAGTCCAGATGAAAGCACATCTTTACAAAATTATATGTGAGAGAGGAAGAGCTCTGTGAATGAAAAACGCAATTAAAAATGTGGTGGGGGCTTGCTGGGTAACTGTGAACATCCATCACTGCTGTCATTGCCAGAGTTGACCTGCTGATCTGGCTGGCCAGGCTGGTGTGTGCTCTCCTCCCCACCATGTCAGAAGTACGTACTTGGCCAAAGGGGTCCAAGTGCAGGTAAATAAAAACTGGTCTTCCCGAGCGTACCAGTGAGAGCCTGTACCCCCATTGGTACCACCAGTTGTGACTTAGTTACTGGAATTTAAAGATGGATAAGGAAACTAAAACAAAACCATTGATTAGATTTATGTTTGACAAAGGATTTCTGTACAACCCCCAGTGACTCCTGAATCACCTTACAGCATAGAGCTTGGTATTTACAAGAGTGCATTTTACCAAATTAAAAGCAAATAAAGCTGTTGCATTATAACAGTACAACTGAATAGTAAGGATAAAAATTTAACATCAGGCAGCAATAGTTGTTTCTTTTTTCAGTGTGTAGAACTGAGTTACAAGTGGAGCTGTAATATCCACCCTAAGGGTATCTGTGACCTTTGACAACACAGGAAGAAAATATTTATAGTCTGAAACTATGTCTCTTCAGTATGACAGAGTAAACGAAAAAGATAATCTGTTTAACAAGCTGTACTTTACACAAGAGGACAAAAATCTTATAGAAGGATTCTGACTTTGCTTTTTCCAAGTCTCTCAGAAATAAAATAATAAAGTAACAAGAATGGAAACCAATTCTATAAAATGAAGGCAAAAGGAAAATGTTAGAAGTGTAAAATTATCTTGAAGTATAAACATATGTGTACATATATACTTTTTCTTTGAGCATTCCAATTGTTTATAATCAGAGAAAAAAATAATAAAATTTCTTTGGCTCCACAGATGAACATTTTATAAAGCAACCTATCACTCCTTTTGTTTGAGAAATGTATTTTGAGAACCTACCATTTGCAGGAATCTGGTCTAGGAGTAAGGGGTAAGTCAGTCAACAGATGAAAAAACAAACAAAGCAAAATAGAATAAGTAAACTATGTAATATGTTAGATGGTGATATACACTAAAGGAAATACAGAGAAAGGTAAGGAGGACTGAACTTCCTGGAGGGATGGGGGAGGGTAGAACTGCCGTGTTAAAGAGGGGCATCAGCCGGGACCTCCCAATGGAGGAGGTGCATCAGCCTGTGGCTCTGCAGGTGGAGGAAGGGTCGGGAGACCCCTCAGGCAAGACCGCGCCAAGTATTGGAAACCCTGCCAGGAGGGAGCAGGGGGTGACAAGATCTGATGCAGTAGGTGGGGGGGGGGGGGTCAGTTTACATGGGGCCTTTCTCTTAGTAACAGCAGGCCATTGGAGGGTACTGATTGGAGACTGACATCTAACTTATTTAAAAAGGTCATTCTCATGGCACCTGGGTGGCTCAGTCAGTTAAGCATCCAACTCTGGATTTTGGCTCAGGTCATAATCTCACCGTTCATGAGATGGAGCCCTGCATTGGGCTCTGCACTGACAATGTAGAGCCTGCTTGGGATTCTCTCTCTCTCTGTCTCCCTCTCTATCTGTCTCTCCCCTGTTCACATTCTCTCTCTCTCTCTCTCTCTCTCTCTCTCTCTCAAAATAAATAAAACTAAATTTATATATATATGGTCATTCTCACTATTTGTCATAATCCAATAAGAATAATGGGAACTTAAAGATCAAGGGAGTAGCAGTGGAGGTTTTACTCAGAAATAGACATTGAGGTCTTATTAAATACCCTCTTGGTTTAAGAGTTAGAAGGAGAGCAGAATATTGTTCATTTGTAAGAAATGCCCCTTTTTACCCATGTGTCAAGTCAGCAGCTCCAGGCAACCTTTCTGAGCTGTTCCTACATGTGTTCTGGAGCTTTCATGACATCAATTTTTTTCCCTGTCTTTCTCACTGTTTCCAACCTTGGTTAATGGGCTCTCATCTCCTCAGTGGAGATGGAGAGAAATGAAGACTTCAGATATTTTAAGGAGATGAAAACGACATAATCTGGTGATGGAGTAGATATAGGAGGTTAGAGAGATGGAGATTTCTGGTGTGTGCAGTTAATTAGATGATGGGTCAGCCAGTGAGACAAGTGCTGGAGGAGTTCTAGGCTTTGTTGCAGAAGAGTGTGCTTTGCTCTTTGGATATTTGGAATTCGAATGCATTGAAGACCTCTGTGTTTCTCAGCAGTCATGCCCTCTGCCATCCCAGTTTCCTCAACCTCTAGCCTCTCCCACACTAGCACTCTGCCTTCTGGCTGCAGTAGATTGTCACTGTCCTGGGGCACATGCCCTCTCTGGTCAATGCACATAAGCAACTCTCTCTCAGATTTGACCACCTGCCAGTCACCACCCACATACAAATACTCTTCCTCAGGTTGTGGAACCCTGTCCGTACTCAAATGCCAAGATCGAATGCTAAATCTGCTGAGCACCATTCCCTGTTCACCAGAAGGGGATTATTGCTTCCTTGCTATTTAATTTAACTTCATTTTGGCACTTGCCATATGTCTTGTGTTGTTTTAAATGTATTTATAGCTCCCACTTGATTGAGACTCATTGAACATATGGTTTGGATCTCTTTTCACCTACAGTAATCCCTTAACACTTAGGACAGTGCCTTGCACAGAGCAGGGTCTCAGTAAATATGAGTTGGATTGAAAAATGACATAGATGAGAGGATTCTAAAGAAAATGCACTTCTGAAATCTATAGCTTTCACTTTCTATAAACATGTATTTTTTTTAATTATTAAAAAATTTTGCCTTACAATCTGTCTGATACTTGGTATGTGGTTAAATCTAACAAATTGTTGTATGCATTGTTTAAAAAATTAGACACCAGAAAAATGAAGGTTCACAAAAATAGTAGCAATCGTGATTGATTAGATATTCACTAATGTATGAAATTATAGAAACATTTACATATTCTTTTGGAAATCTAGGTGTACTTACTCATTTTAAAAAATACCTAATATTATACTGGGAAAAATTCAAAGTTTTTATCTATACAGTCTCCAAAGAATTAAGTTTGTTTCAAACAAGCATGGATATCATATTAAGGTAGTGATGAAGATTGGACTAAATATCTTACTTTGACAGATAATCATTTGCTTTTTCATTTACTCAATCTACATTTATTTATTGACTACCTGCTATCTCCCAGCTACTGTTTAGGTCCCTAGGATACATTAGTGACCAAAAGAGACATGTAAGATGTAAAAGATTTTCTCAGTTGCCAATCTTTTTAAAATTTTCATTCATAGAATATTTTTTTTCTTATTCATTGAAACTTCAATAGCTTTTAAGATGTTTAACTTATGGAGAAAGCTTTTATACACCTGTTGTATATACCTTAATTAACTGTGAATGATTATGTATTTTCAAAACCCACGTGAGCAAATGCAGCTTTATCAATTAATTGAGTAGTATTTGTAGCAATAGCCACAGCTACATCCTTGATTTTAACATCTTCTTTGAAAATGAATCTATCCAAACATATCAGCCCTAGCCCAAATTATCTTAACTTTTTTGTTTATATGTGCATTGTTAACTGTTTCATCAGAGTGTGTGCTCTGTTGAGCAGGTGACCCTATCTTCTGTTTTCCTCATAGCTTTAGCCCAGCTCTGAATTGCCTGAAATATATTGGATGCTGTAGAAATTTAAATATTTATTGAATGAGTGAATGCAGTAATAGATGTTGAAACATGTATAATTTAAAGCTGTACCTGGTGTGTGTGTGTGTGTGTGTGTGTGTGTGTGTGTGTGTGTGTGTGTGTTTGTGTTTGGAGGGGGAAAGCCTAACAAACCCAAACAGGATGGAGATGTCATATCAATCATCTGCTTCATTTGAGTTTTGCCAAAAGGTTGGACATATCACAGGCTTGCTGACAATTCATAAAATGGAAGGAAATTGGACTGTAATATATTTACCTGTTCTTCTCACTCTTACACCCTGTGATCTTGTGCATTGTTAATTGGGTAGC
The DNA here is from genome assembly GCF_014898765.1 of Herpailurus yagouaroundi. Classification (NCBI taxonomy): domain Eukaryota; kingdom Metazoa; phylum Chordata; class Mammalia; order Carnivora; family Felidae; genus Herpailurus; species Herpailurus yagouaroundi. The sequence goes on along the minus strand of NW_024412434.1, from coordinate 10,075,571 downwards.
TTTTTAAATGTTAAGCTAATTTTAAAGCTGAACAATGATATCACTGATGCAACTAATCATGCCTCAGTGCCACATGAAAGAATATAATAAATGTGAGCCACTCACTAGTGCTTTGTTATGACAGCTGAAACTGTTGGGGTTTTTTTCGCTTTGTCTCCATAAACGTTAAGACCCAACCAAGTGACAGCAGTGTTGACCATGCTTTCCAGAGCAGCCCATTCCAATGACCCTGTCTAACAGTAACTGATGGTGCAGAAATACAGATATGGGAGAAACACAGATAGGCAATTCCAGCGACCATGGGCCTTCTCCAGTTAAGCTGGCCTGGCAGAGAGCACCACTCTGCCCTGACCAGCAAGAAATGGTCAGGAAGATGGGTGTGCTGGAGCCAAGATGTGCTTGGCAGCTGTGTGTCTTTTCACAGTGCACCGTCTAAGCTTCAGCCCTGTTCTCTAAAGTCAGCCTTGAACACTGCAGTGAGAATAGAGAGGAGAAGAAAGAAAGAGTTTGCTTGTTTCCCTGTCATCTGATAGAATGCATAATTCCTGCTGAGGTGCTACCATCAGGATATACATAGGACTTAACAATAAACACAATGAAATTCTTAGAAAACAAGAATATTCATGAATCCTCCATCAGCAAGACCTGGGCCCAAATTCTTCTCATTTCTTGCTTGGTTTATGCTGAGTCCAGTGTCATGTATTTACAAGTTACGTTTGTTGAAGGTAGAAGGGTATCTGGAGTGGAAAGAGATGGAGACCACTAAATATAAAATTAATAGAAATAAAAATTTATAATATAATTAAATATAAATTAAAATAAAATATTAAATATAAAGTATATGAAGATCGAACCCATGACCATAAAAGCAACAATAATAGCTAAAATTTATTAAGCATTGCAGGTACTGAATGAATCACTTCACATGTATTATTTAATTTAACCTCATAACAACCTTATGAAACAGACTATTATTATTCCCATTTTATATCTGAGAAAGCAGAGTAAGTTACTTGTCCAAGGCTACATGGCTAGTAAGTGGTCGAGCCACAGTTTGAGTAATAATAGCTATTAAATATTAGGCATTTTCAAGTGCCCATTCTAAATAAACATCTTACATGAAATCTATTTTTATTTATCCTCACAAACTCTTTTGTTGTTTTCTCTGAGCATTCTGATTCTAGAGCCCATGCTTTTAATACTACTTGGGTGTCATTAATACTATGATCTAAACAAAGGAAAGGGTTCATATAGCTTCAGAAATAACTTTTTAAAGTTTATTTATTTATTTTGAGGGAGAGGGTGTGATCTGGGAGAGGGGCAGAGAGAGAGGGAGACAGCAAATCCCAAGCAGGCTCTACACTGTTAGAGCCCATCCTGGGGCTTGATCTCATGAATCGTGAGATCATGACCTGAGCCAAAATCCAGAGTCAGACACTTAACCAACTGAGCCAGAAATAATTTTTGATTCTCTATATAAGCATCTCAGAATTTAGTTCAGTGTCTAATACTTTTTCAGTCAATCCATAATCCACCCTGACTTTTTACACATTGTTGTCACCTGTTCAACCAGGCTCTGCATCCCTCAGCCCCTCTACCCTTGAGTTGAACTGAAAAGAAAATAGAGGAGTCATGTTCTAGAGTAGGACCAACCCATCTTCACAATCACCCTGATAAAGTCTTTATAAGTGATTTTTTAAAAAAGTTTTTTAGAGTCACAGAAAATGACTCTACATTTTTCTCTTCATGATGAAGCAATCATCCGTCTCCTAGGTAATATACCTAATCAATACACAAAATTATCAAGCCCATTAAGTTGACAAATTATAGAATTCCAGGACTGGAAGAGGCAGCAGAGATGATATGATTCAGCTGTTTTAATGCCATCAATCTAGGGAAGATTATTAGCTTTCAGTATTTTCTGGTGATAACGTGTCTTTTTAGGAAATGAGAGGGATAGATTTATCTTCTCAAATCTAAATAGAAAAGCCTAAAATCCTACTTTCTCATGGTATCTCATTTTCAGTGTTCTTTTTAGTGAATTTCAAAAGTTCTTGATATATTAAACATTGGGTTTTTTCCCATCATATATGTACACTGCAAATATTTTTTTATTTTCCTTATAGCTTGTGTTTTTATTATACTACGAAAATTGTTACCCTGTCCCATCTACCCCATATTTTTTATTCTCTTTTCTATCTTATCATACTTACAAATTCCATCCCTACCCCATTATTATTACACAACTATTCTTCTGTATCTTCTCCTAGAACTTTATGATTGTATTTTTAAATCTGTTAAGTTTATTAATCCACCTGGAATATATTTTTACATAAGGTACATGATTCCCAAATGTTTAATTAGCTGTTCTGGCCCAATTTCTTGAATTTTTTCTTTCTCTACTAGTTTGAAATGCCACATGTATTATATGTTCTTAGAATATGACCCTAAATTATAAAATATTCACTACTAGAATTTTAACTTTTCTTGGCTGTCCTTAGTGATACATTAGTGATGATGTTTATTTTTAGAGTACAGTGATTTTTTTTTCTTTACTACAATAGGCTATTCTACTCCATCATTTCCAGTCTTCTCTTCATTGAAATACTTCAGTGGCTCCCCATTATGCCTGGAGTCCAGCCTCACCACGCACCACTGTCCCTGTCACCATTTCAGCCGCAGGGCCCTTCGCTAAGTCCAAGGAACACAGCGTATGCCCTCCTGCCTCCAGGCCCCCGTGCATGTTATTCCCCTTTTCCCCAACAGGTATCGGCCTGACAGCCTCTGCACACTTGGGTGCATATATATATAAAAAAAGCGAAATTTCATATTTCCCGTTAAAACTGTGAATCACAGAATTGAATTCTGTGGATATTACAAGCGTATTACGGTAAGAGGTCAGAAAGATGGTATGTCAGGTAGGTTTTGGGGCCCGCTGGCTTAATTAAAAGGTTTGCCAGAAATTATGGGATATGAACTAAAATAGAAGGACATAGGGTTGGTCACGCGAAGAGATAATATTCTTGGCATACTGGCTAGTTGGGTGGGGCTCAGTATGGTGATTCAAGCTGCCAACATATTTCATGCATCTGTATCCTTGATGCCAGGCATAGAAAGATGAGTAATGCTTGGTTTCTGCCCACAAGTTTCTCCTAGTCCACTAGGAATGATGAACATTCCTACTTAAATATGAAAGCTTCTCTGCTAGTAGTGCACTCTCTCTGCAAAGTCCTGCAAAAGCTTCACAGAGAGGATGTTATTTGAGCCTGACTTTGTATGATAAAGTAGAACTTTGCCAGACATGGAAGGAAAATAATTCCAGGCAGAGAAAGAATGAGCAAAACACAGAATCTCGAAATACTTGGCATATTGGGGAATGTTCTGTACAGAGATGATAGTTGATGCTGCTGGAAAGGCTCTTTGAGACAAGGCTGTGAAGGGCTGTGAATTCCATGCCAAGGAGTTTTTAAGTCATGTTGTAGAAAATGGGGAGCCATCTGAGGTTTTCAGTCATTACAATAATATCTTTTCTCAGTTTTTGGACACTAATACCAAAAGCATCAGAGGATGAATTTACAGGAGTGGAAGAGCGAGTGTAGCAGCCAGCCAAATATTGATCCCCATATTCTTCACCATCTGTTTCTTGTAATTCTCTAGGAACAGTCTTTAGCTACCAAATCAGCCCATAAAAACAGATGAAAAACTCAGGGCTCTGCAATTAAATGGATAATTGGATTTCTTTCTCTGTTTTCTCAAAAATAGTATGAGTCTCTTTGGAAATAGGGGAATAAATAAGGTGATACCTGTTGAATTCAGCAAATATGGAGACCAACTAAGTGGAAATTCTGTGCCAGAAATTGTACAGGATATATATTGACTCATTCATTCAACTAACATTTATTGAGGACCTACTATGTTTTAAATAATCTGCTTGTTCCTAAGGTACAAGGGGGAACCAAGGACACACAGCCTCATGCATCTTGGAGTTTACAGAGTAATAATGGATTCAAATATTAACTAAATCATCCATACCAATAAGTGTATATTTGTAAATTTTTGTAAATGCTATCGAAATTGGGGAATCTAAGAGTTGAAAATAGAAGTAAAACTATCCCCATTATTAGATACAAGTTTTCTATCAGGGTGATCTGCAAATATTTTCTCCCAGTCTGTGGCTTTGCTTTTTGTTCTTTAACAGTATCTTCCATAGAGCAGAAGTTTTTAATTTTAATGAAGTCCAAGTTACTGATTTTTTTCTTTCATGGATGGTGCTTTTGGTGTTATATCTAAAAACTCATTTCCAAACCCAAGGTTATCAAGATTTTCTCCAATGTTATCTTCTAGGAGTTTTACAGTTTCGGATTTTACAATTAGGTCTGTGATCCATTTTGAGTTAATTTATGTGAAAGGGGCCAGGTTAGTGTCTAGATTTTTTTTTTATTTTTGCATATGGACATCCAGCTTTTCCAGCTCCATAGGTTGAGAAATCCCCAGAGAACTTTACAGTCTAGTTAAGGGAATAGGGTTCATATACAAATGATGGGCTGAAATGCCATAACTAAAAAATTTGTCCTGAAGGACGTATAGAATTATGCTGAGAAGTTTTAAGAGGTGACATTTGAGGTGAGCTGTGAACATAAAGTTTCATCATACAGCTGAAGAGGAAATAATATAAACAAAGGGTAAATCTTACTGACTGCAATGTTGAGAAGAATGTAGAAAGCAAAGGTGGCAGCAGGGAACCTTCCTGGGTGGGAGGAGATAGTGATAGTGGGATGCAGTATGGCAGAGGTGATGATGGTAGGATATTGTTGGTCCTAGATGGACTTTGACATTAAGCTGATGGAATTTGTATGTAGATTGCATGAAAGATATGAGAGAAAGAGAAGAGCTAAGGATCTCTAAGCTTTTTTTTTTTTTTAATTTTTTTCAACGTTTATTTATTTTTGGGACAGAGAGAGACAGAGCATGAACGGGGGAGGGGCAGAGAGAGAGGGAGACACAGAATCGGAAACAGGCTCCAGGCTCTGAGCCATCAGCCCAGAGCCTGACGCGGGGCTCGAACTCACGGACCGCGAGATCGTGACCTGGCTGAAGTCGGACGCTTAACCGACTGCGTCACCCAGGCGCCCCTCTCTAAGCTTTTTAACATAAACAATCAGGAGAGTGGAGTCGCCATTTACTGAGATAAGAATTATGGGACAGGTGCAGGTTTGGGGCTGCATATTCAGGAGGGGTTGGGATGTGTTAAGTCTGCCTGTTAGACTTCTGAGTGAAGTGTTGAGTAAGCAGTTGGATGCTTAAGTCTGGAGATCAGCAGAGTTGTCAATGCGTAAGTGGTATTTAAAGCTCTGAAATCAGGAAGTGAGTAGATACAGAAGAAAATAACCACAAGGATTGAAGCTCCAGAGATCCCAAACGTGACAGTTAGAAAGATGAGGAGGAACCAGAAAAAGATACTCAGGTGGAGATGCCAGTGAGACAAGGAAGAGAATCAAGAGAAGTGTACAGGACACTAAAACAAGTATATTTAAGAAGGAGTTTGTTGATGCTGCCAGTACGTTAAGTAAAATGAGGACTTAGACTTGACCATTGGATTTAGCAGTGTAAGGCCATTAATGTTCTTAACGAGCTATTTCCATGGAGTAAGAAATGGCAGCCTGACTGAAATGGGTTTTCTTAAAGGATGGAAAGAAATTAAGTAGAGATAATTCTTTTGAGGATTTTTCTTGCTATAAAGCGAGGAAATAAAAGAGTAGGTGAAAGAAATTGGAACTCAAGAAAGGGTGTTGTGTTTGTTTCTTTTCAGACAAGTACTATAATACCTGAGAGGGAAAAATGAGTGATGTTGGGAATGAGAGAGGAACCAGTGGAAGTGGTGTCCTTGAATAAATGAGAGAAGACAGAATCCAGTGAACCAAAAGAGGGGCTGGCCAAAGATAGAGGTGGGGACAGTTTATCAATGGTGACTTAATTCTAAAACATCCAGTGTTGGCAGTGATGTGAAGAAAAAGGAACATTCATGCACTGTTGGTGGGAATGCAAATTGGTGCAGCCATGGTGGAAGACAATATGGAAGTTCCCCCCAAAATTAAAAGTAGAACTACCATATTATCCAGGAATTACACTACTTGGTATTTACTCAAAGAAAACAAAAATACTAATTCAAAGGGATACACGCATTCCTATGTTTATTGCAGCATTATCTACAATAGCCAAACTGTGGAAACAGCCCAAGTGTCCATTGATAGATGAATGGATAAAGAAGATGTGGTGTGTGTGTGTGTGTGTGTGTGTGATGGACTATTATTCAGCCAAAAAAAGAATGAAATTTTGCCAACAAAACAACATGGATGGAACTAGAGTATAATGCTAAGTGACATAAGCTAGTCAGAGAAAGACAAATACCATGATTTCATTCATATGTGGGATTTAAGAAACAAAACAAACAAAGGAAAAAAAGAGACCAACCAAAAAACAGACTCTTAACTATAGAGAACAAACTGATGGTTGCCAGAAGGCAGGTAGGTGGGAGCATGGATGAAATAGGTGAAATGGATTAAGAGTAACACTTATCTTGATGAACACTGAGTAGTATATGGAATTGTTGAATCACCATATTGTATGCCTGACATGAATATAACACTATGTTAACTACACTGGAATTAAAAAATTTAAAAAATAGTGACCTAATTCGCTAAGCAATGAGAAACCATTAAAGTCTACTGCGTAAGTGGTATGGCTCTTGTTATTCCTCATAGTCTATTCCTTTTACGAATGGACAAATTCAAATGCTTAAAAGTACAGTTGACCCTTGAACAACATGGGTTTGAGCTGCACTGGTTCACTTGTATGCAGATTTTTTTCAATAAATACAATATAACACTGTAAGTGTATTTTCTCTTATTATTTTCTTTTTTTTTAATTTTATTTATTTTGAGGGTGAGACAGAGTGTGAGCAGGGGAGGGGCAGAGGGAGAGAGGGAGAGAGAATTCTGCACAGAGCCCAACGTGAGGCTTGATCTCACAAACTATGAGATCATGACTTCTGAGCTGAAATCAAGAATCAGACACTTAACCACTGAACCACCCAGGCACCCCTATTCTTCATGATTTTCTTAATAGTATTTTCTTTTCCTAGCTTACTTTATTGTAAGAATACAGAATAAAATATGTATAACATAGAAAATATGTGCTAATCAACTTTATGTTATCGGTAAGGCTTCTGGTCAACACTATAGTTAAGTTTTGAGGAGTCAAAAGTTATACCTGGATTTTTGACTTCGTGGAGGCATTGGAACCTCTAACCGCACATTGTTTCAAAAGTCTACTGTATCTCCAAAAATAAACCTTGAAAATACAGTTTTGTTCAAAACACCAAGTAGATGAGAATTTCATGGCCAGAAAAGTTGAAACAAACCATGGTGTCTATCTCAGCAGCTTCCACAGCCTTCGTGTCAAATCAAGAACCTTTGGCTGTTCTCTGAAGTTGCTGAAATGTTTCCTTTGAAAATAAATTCCTAGTGCCTGAAACCAATTTTCTACGTACGTCTAACCATTTGAAAATTCGCAATGGGGTTTATTTTGTATTTCTCTTAAAAATTGATGAATAATAATTTTTAATGTTGCCATTCCTTGGCCACCAATGGTCTGACACTACCTCAGACAAAATTGGAAATCTAATGAATTCAGATCTCTCTGACTCACCAATTTGTAACAGATCAAGTCACACATAGGAATTTAGAGGAAGCTTCCAAGCAAATTATATATAGGAGAGTTCTTGATAGAATTAATGGACTTTTTTCATCATCTGTGAGGTAAGCTTGACATGTTGTAATTTTCCAATAGAGAGGAGAAAACAGATAAAATATATTAGGCTATTTTCTGATAAGTGGTCATCATTGAATTTAGGAAATCAGCTTCGTAGTTTTTTTAATCTCCTATATATCTAAAACCTACTTCCGCTATGATCAGTGATATGTTCTCAAGTCAGAAAGGATTTTTCTCTTTGTACTGCTCCACAGACATGAACGTATTCACACCAAGAAAAGTAACTTCAGGAGATCACTAATATCCACTCTGAAGGATGTAGACGATTTAGCAACCCTAGAAGTTTTGGATGAGGTAAGAAACGTGGCTTAATTAAACTTAAACATTCTAGATTTTGTTTAACTTATAGATATGAACAGGAAGTTGTTTGAATAGCATCTGTATGCAATGTCTCTTAGCTTCCTGATTATCTCTCCCATCTTCACTTTTAATACGTATAACTCAAATTTCCAGATCTTTCCAGCCTAACGTCATTTTTTTTTCTTTTTTTTGATAGTCAGGTTACAAAGGTGTGGGTTCCCACTAGCATGAGTTGCTTATAAGTTACAGACCCTTTTTCCTCTGAATTCTTTCCAGAAAGCTCAGAGGGATGATTTACTGAGGTCAGAAAATGGTCTGCTTCCTACAACCTCTAATGTGGCATCCTCCTTCTATTTCCTCTTCTGTTCCACTCTCAGTGTCTATACCCAGAGGCTTCTAGGAAACCTCAAGAGCCTGTCTGTCTTAACTAGGGTCAGTGTCCTGCTTGTGGGGTCCCAGATCCCCTGCTCTCAGAGAGCTGGGCCTTTAGGGCAGTGAATTCTACTTGACGCTTCTTACCCAGTGCCTCACAGCTATCTCAAGCATCTCTTACGAAGGTACAAATACAAGCCAGTAAATTATAGCTTTAGCTTCCCTTCCTCTCATCTCCCTTCATTCCGGATAATCAGATCATTAGAGAAATAAGTAGCTCCCTTTCAATAACAAGTTGGGATCTCTATCCTGCCTGATCAACTTTTTTTTTTTAAATACATCTGATACATGCCAGAACATTTTCCTTTGAGATTCAACAAATCAGGAGACATCTTCTGAACAGAAGTAGTCATTTGGTAAATTTAGGGTGGCTTAAACAACTGAAGTACTTGCTCGAAATAATCTTTCTTGGGAACATCAAATATCTTGTAATCAAGTAGCGTTCGCAAGTCAGAGATTTGCCAGCACCTTTATGAATCTTTTCATACCACATTTTTCAATGATGTGAATTTCTGGATTTGTATATTATAAAGAAGACTTTACTCATCATGTTGCTGACCTATATATTAAACACTGGGTTTATTTGTTTCTGTTGTCTGTGCTTTTGTTTTTGTCTCTTTTGAGCTATGATGTTTTGCTATTCTCGTGTCATGTCTTAAATGATGATTTCTGACACTATTGAAATTGATTCCATGTACTCATGATTTATCAACTATGAAAGTTACTTCTCCACACATTTCACTGTACCTCATAAAGCCAAATGTCTCAGCAAAGGGCTAAGATATTCTACAGAGCCACTAAATAACCTTGGTTTGGAATAAAGTCATGTTCACTGTATCTTCCTTTTCCTTTTCTATTGGTTTTTCTCTCTCTCTTTTTTTTTTCATCTTCCACATTTACTTACTTCCTGGAAGGCTTTCTACATATAATATCCCTGTAATATCTCACGTGACCTTTGGAAAACGCACAGAACAATGCCATACCTCTATGGCTCTCAAAACAAGAAAATGTCTGCCAAGTGGAAGGATAGTTGCTGACCCAACGTTATACTTCTTACTATCAGCATATCTATTTCCTTCTGATCCTTGGTCCAGATTCCAGATGTTTTATTTATTACTGTTTACATTTTAAATTGTAACTACCCTTAAATTATTTTTAAGAAAAAAATATTTTTATTTTATTACAGAATACAGTCTCTGAGCAACTTGAGAAGTGTTATTCCAGAGATCAGATTTACATCTATGTGGGAGATATACTCATTGCTCTTAATCCTTTTCAGAGTCTGTGTCTTTATTCCACAGAGGTATGTGGTGTGGCTTACATTCTCTTACTTTGTACTAGTAATTATACTATTCAGATATTTAAATTAATTTAGATGATGCCAAAGAAAGTTTTATTCAATATCTTGAATAAACAGATAATTATTGCTAAAACATAGAGATAGGAAAAATAGAAGGTGAATCAGTCTGGATATGGTTTGTGGTCTTTCTTTTCCCAAAAGTATGTGGTGGAATGTTAATTACTTATAGTTATTGGTAACTGCCCTGTACTATGTATCATATTAATAAATAGATGTTTACAAAAGTGTATCTTATTGTCTACCTCTGAAGCAAGTATGGGAGAGTGAAGAGCATAATTACATTTTTTACAGGTAATATATACTTAATGGCTATGAAACTTGTCATTATGAATTTTAAAATTCCTTTTGACATATTAGTTGGTTTTTAGTATCAGACAGTGTGTGTTTTTTTGAATATGAGTATATAATTATCTATTATTCAAGCCCTAATGGTTTAAATACAGATTAGTATTCTGGAATTAAGCTAGGCTGTTTTTCTTTTTCTTTTTTCTTTTTTTTCTTATTTTTTTAAGTAATCTCTATACCACACATGGGGGTTGAACCCAGGATCCTGAGATTAAGAGTCACAGGCTCTTCTGACTGGACCAGCCAGGCACCCTTCTCATTTTTTCATTTTTTATTTTATTTCTTAAAGATTTTGTATACTTTTTTTAATGTTTATTTTTGAGAGAGAGAGAGAACATGTGGGGGAGGAACAGAGAGAGGAGGACAGAGGATCCAAAGCGGGCTCTGTGGTGACAGCAGCGAGCCCGATGTGGGGCTCGATCTCACAAACTGTGAGATCATGACTTGAGCTGAAGTCAGATACTCAACCAACTGAGCTATGGAGGCATCCCTATACTTTTTTTAAAGTTTATTTATTTATTTTGAAAGAGAGTAGAGGGTAGAGAGAAAGAGAAAATCCCAAGCAGGCTTCTCACTATCAGCACAGAGCTCAACGTAGGGCTCGATCCCTAGAGCTGTGAGATCATGACCTAAGCCGAAATCAAGAAATTACAGTATTTTGGGTTTCTGTTTGCTTGTTTTTTTGCTTTTTGGGTTTTTTTTTCCTGAAATAATAGTATTTTGAAATATTAAGTTCTTCTTTGAAAGTGGTTTGCACTCCGAAAAAAGTCTTCTTTTAAATACTGCTCCCAGTGTGATACTATATTTTATTATGTCACATCCTATTTCTGGGTTTTTTTTTTTACATCAGGCCTTTATTTTACATAATTGTGCATGATTTGTGCATGTAAATATGGGTAGTATGTGTGTGTAACATGTATGTAAAGTTTTGGTGGTGTGAGAGTGTATTTTGATTTATGTTTTGCTTAAAAATTGAGAGTTCTGTCTATAAATAATTTAAGATTTAAACAAAAACAAAAAGAAAAGCCCCACAAAATGTGTTCTTTTTAACCATTAGCATTCTAAACTATATATTGGAGCAAAGAGAACTGCCAATCCTCCTCACATTTTTGCAATGGCTGACGTAGGATACCAGTCCATGATAACATATAATTCAGATCAGGTAAGGAGAGTTTCACATTCTTAGAAATTCCCTTCTTAGGTTCTTATGTGTAAGCCTGATCTTGTGAGGATGAACTTTTCTCATGGTTTCCTTTTCTTATTGTGCAGTGCATTGTTATTTCTGGAGAAAGTGGTGCTGGAAAGACTGAAAGTGCTCATCTTTTGGTTCGGCAGCTGACAGTGCTTGGAAAGGTATAATTTTTCACTGTCCTAACAGAAATATTTGTTATACTTCAGAACCTAATATAACTGATTAGATTACTGCTTGCTAATTCCCACATTTGATAATGTACAGAAATTATAAAACACACTTGTTATCCTCTGTGAGTTTAAAATATAACAAACAGTATAAAAAGTATATGCTCTGGGGTGCCTGGGTGGCTCAGTCCATTAAGCGACTGACTTCAGTTCAGGTCATTATCTCACAGCTTGTGAGTTCGAGCCCTGTGTCAGGCTCTGTGCTGACAGCTCAGAGCCTGGAGTCTCCTTCAGATTCTGTGTCTCCCTCTCTCTCTGCCCCTACCCCACTTGTGCTCTGTCTCTGTCTCTCAAAGATGAATAAATGTTAATAAATAAATAAATAAATAAATATTAAAAAATAAAATAAAAAGCATATGCTCTGCTTTGAGGATATTCTAACTTTTCTCACTCTTATAGTAGGCAAGGCTTTATAAATGTGATATTCTCTATTTTTAGCCCCAGCACATTCACTAAACGCCTTCTTTACTTTTCTCCTTTTATTCCTTGTGGGTAAAAAAGAAGTTAATATACAAAAATCAATTTTACATATATAATATATATATCATCTATGTTATATGTAATACAAAAGTTAATTTGTATTATATATATAATGATAAATTATAATGATAGCAATGATAAATTATAAATTGAAATTTTAAAGTCTCATTTACAATAGCACCAAAAAATTAGCTATTTATATCTAAATCTTCTAAAATATGTACAAAATTTGTATGCTGATAAATGGAAAAAATGGATAAAAGAAATCAAAGAAGACCTACATAAATGGACTATACCATGTCCATGGATTAAAAGATTCATTATGCCAATTCTTCATATGCCATTATGCCAAAGTTGATCTGTAGATTCAGTGCTATTACAATAAGAATACCAGCAGGATTTTTTTCTGTAGAAATTGACAAGCTGAATTAAAAATTTATATGGAAAGACAAAAGAGCTACAATAATCAAACAAATTTGATAAAGAACAAAGTTGGAGAGCTAATACTACTTGATTTTCACTCTCTGTAGAGCTACAATAGTTATTATATTCAATGTTAAAAGCCTAATTCACCAGGGAAAAATATTAGATTTCACCAAAATTAAGAACTTCTGTTCTCTGAATGACATTGTTAAAATGAAACAACAAGCTACATACTCAAAGAAACTATTTGCAAGTCATGAATCTAATAAAACTTGTATCCTTAATATATATATTATAAAAACACTCTTAAAACCCAATAATAAGAAATAGAATAACAAAAAATTAACAAAAGGATGTATCAACTAGGGTTAACTGATAAAAGTATATTTTTAAAAATGAACAGAAGGCTTGAACAGTCACTTCACCAAAAGACAATATGTAGATGGCAGATATACAAATGAAAAGTTGTTCAACATCAGTTGTCATTGGGGAAGTGCAAATTAAAACACAATGAGACATCATTACACACCTATTAAAATGTCTAATTTTTTCTTTTATCTAATAATGCCAACTGCTGAGAAGCATGGGGAATAACTGGAACTCTCATATATTTCTGTTGAAATACAAAATAGTGCAGTCACTTTGGAAAATAGTTTGGAAGTTTTGTTTTTGGGTTTTTTTTGTTGTCGTTTAAAGTTTATTTTGAGAGAGAGAGAGAGAGAGAGAGAGAGAGAGAGAGCAAGTGGGGGATGGGCAGAGAGAGAGGGAGAGAAAGAATCCTAAGCAGGGTCCATGCTCTCAGCGTGGAGCCTAGTGCAGGGCTCAAACCCATGAACTGTGAGATCATGACCTGAGCTAAAATCAAGAGTCAGACGCTTAACCGATGAACTACCCAGGCACCCTGGGAATATTTTTATAAATTTAAACTATACTTATCATCCAGCCCAGCAATCCTACTCTTAGTTTATTTATCCAAATAAAATGAAAACTCATGTTCATACAGAAACCACAGACAAATACATATAGTGGCTTTGTTCATAATCTCCAGAATGAGGAAACAACCAAACAAGGGAATGGATAAACAAACCAGTACATCTATACAGTGGAATATTGTTCAATAACAAAAAGGAACAAACATTGATACAAGGAATGAATCTCATTAGATGAGATTTGGATGAATGTCAGATGCATTGTGTTAAGTCAAAAGAGTCAGATTCAGATGACTATATGCTATATGATTCAATTTATATGTCATTCCTGAAAATTTAAAGTTATATAAACACGGTCATCTGAGTGGCTCCATCAGTTAAGCATCTGCTGTTGATTCCAGCTCATGATCTCATGGTTGGTGGGTTCAAGCCCTGTGTTGGGCTCTGTGCTGACAGTTTGGAGTCTTCAGCCTGCTTTGGATTCTGTGTCTCCCTCTCTCTCTGCCCCTCCCCCCACTCTGAAAAAAATTTTTAAAAAAATTACAAAAATTAAAATTATAGAGAAAGAAACAAATCAGTGATTGTCACAGGCTGGGGATGGAGGGAGGGGTTGACTATAAAGGGTAGCGATATAGTTTTGGGAGGTGATGAAACTGTCCTATGTGTGGATTTGTAGTGGGGGTTATTTGATTGTACATGTTTGTAAAAACTTTCAGAACTGTGCTCTATAAAGGATAAATTTTTTTTAAAGATTTTAATGTTTATTATTTATTTTTGAGAGACACAGAGAAACAGAGCACAATTGGGAGAGGGCCAGAAAGAGAAGGAGACACAGAATCTGAAGCAGGCTCCAGGCTCTGAGCTGTCGGCACAGAGCCCAATGCAGGGCGCGAGGCTTGAACCCACAAACACGTGAGATCACAATCTGAGCCAAAGTCAGATGCGTAACCTCTTAACCAACTGAGCCACTATAAAGGATGAATTTTACTGTGTGTAAAAATATACCTTAATTTTTGAAAAAGAGAAGTTGACGATAGAAACTTGGTTTGATTTTCCAGGTAGGGTCCTTGAATAAAGTCAAGAAATATATATATATTAGGATGACTAAAATTAAGGGAAAAAAAACCATTGTGTACAACTGATCCCTGTGAAGATTTTTATTATGATCCACATAGTTATACACGATATAGTATTCTATTAAAATTTTTCTTCACTATGATTATAAGAATCTTCTAAGTACTGTGAGTGTAAGGACAGACTTAATCTCTCCATAAAAGGGTGAAGCTTCATCATGTCAAAACAACTTCTTAATTGAATCTAATTCATTTTCAGAATCATCAGTTGACAGATTTCTGTGCTTATATTAAAAATCAATTAACTGACAGATTTCTGTGCTTGTGTTAAAAAATCAATTAACTAGTTTTTATGTTTTCAATCACGTGTGTGCGTATGAAATAGAAACATGACTTTGCTAGAACTGGAACAGCCAGTAGTGACCAGGAAGCTAGTGCTACCTCAGGACTGTCATCCCGATCCCTTCCGCATCCCATTTTCCATCAACTTCCCCTCTCCTTACTTCTAGGATAAGAAGAAAAAAAAAGGTGTGATTTTTGAGGGAGAGGGGTGGTGAGGCACAGCATATGATCCTGCCATAGAAGACTTGAACACCTGACTTAATTTACTCAAGGACCGTCCACGTCCACAAGGGCCTTTGCTATTCTCTTTTGTGGTTGCATAGAGGGTCCCGTCAATGATGGATTAACTTGTGCGTGACTTTTGTTTTGTAGATGTCAGTAAACCTGTTTATCTACTCACTTTATCTTATTCAGGAGCTAAAAATGTGATTTAATATTAACTGGGAATATATATCTCTCCCAGAATCCTACCCATATTAGATCTTATCATATCTTTTACTTATCTCCTTGATAAAGATTTACCAGATACAAAACAGGATGTTTGGTGGGTTGAATTTACATTTGTAATATGCAGTCCTTATAATCTTATTTAATAAAGGCACTGCTAGTTAATACAGGTGGATAAAGATGCTTTCTCACCTTTTATATGAGTGCAAATCCAGCCCCATTTTAGAAGGCCTAAGCTTGTTCCAGTGCTCATGATTCTCTTCTCTCAACCCTTATTGCCTATTTTAGAAGCTACTAAAAGTCTTTATATGCCCCCAAACCCTCCTTGTAAATACCCACTCCAGCCCACCTACGTCCTAACATGGCCCCTGTTCCAGAAATACCAACTGCTCCTCTCCCTTACTTGTATAATTTGCATACCTTTAACACAGCTGATTTCAACCAGGTATTACACTAAACATAATCTACTCAATGTAATTTCTACCAAGATGTGAATGACTGATACCTCCTTAACCTAATTATAACAATAACACTTGTTTCAGGGAAGGAGTATACGAGATGGGGTAGGAGAAAATAGAGGGACAGCCAAGTAGGCCCACTGGTCTTGACTGGGGTTCCACCCCTTCCGTCCACACTTCTGAACTGTTCTCAGTTTTCACAGTTCCTCCCTTTTCCCTACTTCTGAATTGACAAATTACCTTTACTCCCTTATTTCCAGCCTTAACAGCTTCCATGGAAGCAAGGGAAGTGGTTCTGACCTTGGGGAGCATTTGGATGGGGCCCAGGGAAGTAGAGGAGGAATAACAAAATGAGAGGTATACCCCAGTATGCATAGACTGCTTATAAATTGTGTTTGTAAATCGAGCACTGACCAGAACTATATTTCAGTAGAAAAAGTACAGAACATCTCTTTGCCCCTTGGAGAAAGCAAGTGGGTGAATGCACTTAGGGGAAAGGAAAAATAGTCTAGATATTCTAACATCTGGCAGTATGCCAAGAATATGCTCTCAGTACATTTATGTCTACATATAGTGTTTATCAAAGAAGCAGCATTTTATTATATACAAAATCAATTTTTTACATTTAAAGAACAATCTTGACATTTTCTCTAGGCTAATAACAGAACTCTGCAAGAGAAGATTTTACAAGTGAACAATTTGGTGGAAGCCTTTGGCAATGCCTCCACTATTATAAATGACAATTCCAGCCGATTTGGAAAATACTTAGAAATGAAATTTACCTCTTCTGGAGCTGTAGTGGGAGCACAGATTTCTGAATACCTTCTGGAGAAATCCCGAGTTATCCACCAACCTCTGTAAGTCCGTGTCAAATATTTTCTTTTTTTCTGGGAAACAAGCAAAAATAATGCTTTTGTTTTAATGCTAAAATGTCTTACATATTAATCAAACTCAACAAAATGTTATTGATCATCTACTACGTGAAAGGCACTTGTTAGAATTGAAAAGGTCCCTCAGCACTGTCTTACTCTCACATGTGTTATATCTAGTAGAGGAGTTAATAAATCACCTAAAATTTATGATACCAGATATAAAACGTATGCCCATCATAGATACTAACAGGTAAAATTGGAATGATTTCTGAAGTAGGGGAGCATATATTTCTTTACACAAAACTAAAGTGAAATTTAATTAGACATCAGTCTTTTTTTCTTTTAAATGTTTACATACATAAATAGATCTCTGTATGAATTCTATCCTTCCTATGGTTATACACATGGGACCAAATAAAAGATTCAGGTATGGCCTTAATTGTATTGCCCTTTTAATTTACAGCTGATTTAATGCTGTAAATTCCATGCTTTGGTGTTAAGTTAAAGGAGTTCCTTTCAGCAGTTTATAGCTGAATGGCAATATTTCTCTCCTGTCCTAATGCTTGCAGAACATCTTTGTTTGTTATTCTTATGTGGAAACTAGAGTCGAAACATTAGATTTGTACCCCTGTATTTATATTCCTTTTAAAAAGTGTGGCAAGTTAGTCTTTCCTTTTTCTTCTGTAGGTTTTACACCTAACATACCTACATTACTATAGTAGTAGGTCATTTGTTAAATTCCTGGGAACACAAGCTCTTGTTATGTATTAGTACATTATTATTTAACATAAATGCTTTCAAAGTTGCTATCATTCAATTTGTGAGTCAGTTGTGAATATAAGTTGCCTGGGGTTCACCTCCTGAACTCAGCTTTCAATGTGGAAAATTATCCTTTGGTCCGTGCTCAATTCAAAATACATAAGAAATGATTATAAGACGAGTGTTTTGAATTGTGGCTTCACTACATGTTAGTTCACTTTGGGTAAGATATTTAAACCCTAAAAACCCTTCTAGAACCTTGGTTCTATGTGTGATTTGAAAAACTTAACCTCTCTGCACCTCAGTTTTTCATCTTTAAAATGGAAATAGCAGTAGTACCTACCTATCAGTTAAGATAATGCCTGTAAAGCATTTAACACAATGAATAACACATAGTAAGAACCCATAAGTTTAAGCCATTATTAGCAGTAATGGTGTGGATAGTTGTGCAAAAACTTAGAAACAACACCTAGCACAGTACAGTAGATGGCAGCTACTATTATCGATGTGTGCCAGGTCCCCAAGGCTTAGTGAATACGCATGTCTGTGCCTCTGTCACCCATGCCTAGAGGAACCTTGGGGTCTTATACAGATGTGCAGACTTAACTGGTTCTCAAAACAATCTGTCCTGTTCTCAGAACTGTGTAAGACTCTCCTTCAGGCCTTGGGGAAGAACTACCTAAGGGCGTGAATTACTGAGATTTGGGTGGGACCACCATGGTACACAATGTCAGGGGGTAACATACACCGGGGTTCTATGGAACTATGTGTCTTGTGAACAGTAACTTCTGGACCTACACAATGAGGGCCCTGTGTTTATAATAATAGAAATAACCTTGTTAATGTTTATTGATATATTATAGGATATATTCTAGGAAATTGCACAATTAAGATCATATTTTAGACAGGCTATGAGTTAATTAAGCTTTTTTTCCAACTATCCAAAAGAACTATTCTAGTTTTACAATGTTGTTGATTGAGGAAAAGCACTCTTAGGGCACCTGCGTGGCTCAGTCGGTTGTTAAGCATCCTCTTGATTTTGGTCCAGGTCATGATCTCACCATTTGTGAGATCGAGCCCCCCTTAGGGCTCTACACTAACAGTACAGAGTCTGCTTAGGATTCTCTCTCTCCCTCTCTCTTTGCCCTTCTCCTGCTCGCTCACACACATGTGCGTGTGCTGTCTCTCAAAGTAAATAAACATTTTTTTTTAAAAGGCACTCTTAAGTTCCCAACTTACAATTAGGTTGAAATCCAACTCAGTTTATAATTTGAATATAGCTGCCTTGTAATTTTTCCATTTTTCTATTTTTTTACACCTATATTTTTCTTTTACTTAGTTTCAGTTGCATTTTTAAATTCTAGAGAAGCTTTTCGTGATCTTTGGAAATGAAGTGTCAAACAGACAAGTGAAGAATTCTTTCAGTCAGAGAACGAGGCAAAGTGAAGAATGAGTCTAGGTGACAGAGAAGAAGCAGAGCAGGCATCTATGTCTTTTAAATGAACTTACCCTTTCTTTTAAGGAAATAAGTTCTTTTCTCTTTTTGCCTCTGCCCATGTCATTCCACCCTAATCTCTCACCACATTTGTTTTTATATATATTTGTATTTATCTATATATGTTTGTATATTTTAAATATTTATAAATAATAAGTATAAATAATTTATGAATATATTCACAAATACATGTTTATATGTGTGTTATATATGTTTATATATTTTTAATTTATTTTTTAATATATTTATTATTTATTTTTGAAAGAGAGGGAGAGAGAGACCCCCAAGTAGGCTTCACGCCGACAGCTCAGAACCTGACGAGGGACTCAAACTCATGAACTGTGAGATCATGACCTGAGTTGAAATCAGATGTCACTTAATCAACTGAGCCACCCAGTCGCCCCTATTTTTTTTAATTCTTTTTTAAAAAAAATTTTTTTTTTCAACATTTATTTATTTTTCAGACAGAGAGAGACAGAGCATGAACGGGGGAGGGGCAGAGAGAGAGGGAGACACAGAATCGGAAACAGGCTCCAGGCTCTGAGCCATCAGCCCAGAGCCTGACGCGGGGCTCGAACTCACGGACCGCAAGATCGTGACCTGGCTGAAGTCGGACGCTCAACCGACTGCGCCACCCAGGCGCCCCTTAATTCTTTTTTTTAAATGTTTATTTATTTGAGAAAGAGAGAGAGAGAGCGAGCACAAGTTGGGGAGGGGCAGAGAAAGAGAGACGGAAACAGAGAATCTGAAGCAGGTCCAGGCTCTGAGCTGTCAGCACAGACCCCAACATGGGGCTCAAACCCTGAACTGTGAGATCATGACCTGAGCTGAAGTTGGATGCTTAACCGACTGAGCCACCCAGGCGCCCCTATTTTTTTTTCTTTTTCTAATGATGGAAGTGTCATGTCATTTGTGGCTTAAATCTTCATCTAAATGTGGATAATTTTAAAGAAGAAATTCTTAAAGGGGGTTACTTAATTTCGAGAAGAAAATGAGTATATTGAAATCAATGCTAGATAATTCTCACAAATATAAATTATCGCTGTTTCACTGCACTTTCCTTCTATTACTACAGTTTCATGCAGGAAGCATTGATTATGTTTCACTCACATGCCTAGCACTTTACCAGATGCTGCAGGAGGCATCCATACAGTGGGAGATGTGGTGTTCTTTACAGAGGAAGGAAAATATTATTCATGGAACACTTACTGTGTGTCCGGCACTGTGCTAATAAGCACTTTATATCCATTATCTATTTTAATTCTTACAGTGATAGGACAGGATATTCTTGCTATTTTGCATGTAAGACTGGGACTGAGAATTGTAATAAGTCACCTAATGCCAAAAAGCTAATAAATGACTGAGTTGGGGTTTGAACCCCTGTCTCTGTCTGACTCCAAAGTCCATAATTCATTCATTGATCCTTTTGGCAAATATTTATCAAGTACCTACTCTGTGCCAGGAACTGTACTAGGCACAGGAGATATAAAGCTGAATGACATAGGATTGCTCCAATAAAGCAGCTCAGTCTTCTGGATAATGTATGCTTTGAAACAAAACTTGCTGCTCACTTGTTGGTTTCTAGTCTCAGGAAAGTAGGCAATGAGTTTATCTGCCAAGTGTAACCAGATAGGGATAAAGGGAGAGGGACTGAGGAGACTATACGTCTTAGAGGAAGGAATCTTGGTGGAGAAAGCAGGAATTAAAAATGAAAAATTAAAAACACTTTTTCATGACTATCCTAAGAGGCCTTATGAATGCAAAGCTGCATTGTTGCCTTTGCAAGCCTTATTGCTGGCCGCTTTGTCGAAAATTGAAAGTTTCACAAGTGGGGTAAGCCATACACTTGTGAGAACTTTGCCACATTTTTCAGGGTGTTAGAGGTCTTGGCTGCATAAGTGATCCCCAGGGTCCAGACCAGATGGACACATATGAGACAGCCCTGAGGACCTTCCCACGAATGACTGAGTGGAACTCTGAAGAAGTATTAGAAGATCCACAGTCAGGGGTGGGGTCAGAGTCAGAGAAATACTATTCAGTAACTTGCTGAGACCCTACATCTGTCCCCAGCCATTCTGACCTGGGAACCACTGGTCATATGGGCACGTATGGGATGCTATGGTCCTCTGTCTTCTTAAATACAGTTTTGATGTGGTTAAGGGCAAGGTAGGAGATGAGTAATTTTTGGCAGTATTTTCTTTTCCTGTTTCTTTAACTCTCTGATTGTTTATCCAACCAAAGGTCAGTGTATTTCCTATAGCATCTCCAGGTCCTGTCAAATTACAATTCTCAGTAAACGTAAACTGATAATTAAAGAGAAAACCACCAATTGTGTGCATCTACATTTATGACTCACCTCTCTAATTGTACACTGCATTGTTTAAGTGTTGAAGGTGTGACACATAGAGCAATCGATGTGATTTCATTAGAACAAAGTGAACTAAAATATGTGCTGTGCCACTCTTAGAGAACTTGTATTATGTTGTGGTGAGAAAAGACAAGATGTAAACTTTTAGCTTTGTTCTAACCTTACTCATGTACGATGCTAGTGTTTGTTGAAGCATTACTGGTGACTGCTCAAGACATGGTGGGGAACTCCCGTTCTAAAGGACATGCTGGTCCTTGCTTCACTGTCCAAGCCCATGGACCACCCTTTACTTGAAAAGCTCACCTGTCTTTTTTTCCCCAGCTGGATTCTCTGGATTCCTCTCCTACTTCCCTGAATGTTTTTGCTCTGACTTCGATTCATCCATCAGTCTCCAAACGTGTATTTGCCAAAGATTCGTATTCAGAGTGTTTCTCTTTTCTCTCTTTACTTTCTCACTTAGCAATTCCTTCTGATGCCATGGCATCAACAGGTAGCTCAAAGTGATTGACACCCAAAGATACACTTCTCACTCCCACCTGACTTCACATTTTTCATTTCCATGTACCTAGATATCTTGCTGCCACATATAATTCAACTGAATACACCTTGTCCCACACAGCTTTCGTTCCCCATGGTCTCTTTTGGGGGAACGGGAACCATCCTTCTCCATTTATATGAAACCTTGGACCCTCCCTTCACTCCCCATGCCCAAACACTTGTGAGTTGATCTCCAGAATGACTTTCCCAACTCTCCTCCACTTTCCCTTCCTCTGCTGCTATTTTACCTCAAGCCCTTGTTCCCTCTGACTCAGACATTTGAAAGAATTGGATTTCCTGGACATTTGAACTCTCTTCCAAGCCATGGTGATATTATGCCCTTTCAGACTCAGGGAACGGTCTCAACCCAGAATGCATACCAATCAAAAGCAGTGTTACTTTTTTCTTTCAAAATGTTTTCCTTCTTTTTGAAATACTCACAAGGAAGAGCAGGAAGCCACATTAACCACTTTATCAAGTTGCACACATCCACTTACAAATGTTCGTTTGTTAAAGACTAAATAGAGTATCTTAAATAGTTACTAATGTGACACAAATATCAAACGTCTTAACCATGTTATTTTAAACCCATATGAATTGTGTGTTGGAGCCCAAAATGAGCTTCCATAAAAATTATTCTTGTAATGATTTTTGGCAGAATCATGAAACAAAGCTGGAGATTATAAGATGAAGCCACAGATACCCTAAAGCTCCAAATACCTTTTATTGCATCATTGGAGAAGTAAATGTATGTGGATATGTTCATTTTGTTTCTGAGGAAAACTTACATGTACTGAAATAATAATTTCTAAAAAGAGCAAAGGTAAAACGTCTATCTCAACTGAAATTATATTGCATAATATACAGGAGGAGGAGACCTAGGAAAGTTGTTTTTAAGACTTTATTTTTTTACAGCAGTTTTAGGTTCACAGCAGAATTGAGAGGAAGGTACAGATATACTGCTACCCCAATAGGTGCATAACCTCCCCCATTACCAACATCCCACACCAGAATGCTATACATGTTACAACCGATGAACTTAACCCTGACACATGGTAATCACCGAGAGTCCATGATTTACATTAAGGTTCGTTCTTGGTGTTGTACTTTCTTTGAGTTTGGACAATTGCTTGGCATGTATCTACTCTTACGGTATTATATATGAGTATTTTCACTGTCTTATACAAGTCTTCTGCTCTGCCTATTCATCCTTGCCTCCCCCAACTTCTGGCAACCAATGATCATCTTACCTTCTTCATAGTTTTGCCTTTTCCAGAAGGTCATATAGGTGGAATCATACAATATGATGGTATGTAAAAGCAGCCTTTGCACATTGGCTTCTTTCACTTAGTAATATGCATGTAAAGGTTCTCCATGTCTTTTCATGGTTTCATAGGTCATTCCTTTTTAGCACTGAATTAATATTCCATTGGATGTACAGTTTATTTATCCATTCACCTACTAACAACTTCTTGGTTGTTTCGAGTTTTGGCAGTGATGAATAAAACTGCTACAAACATCCATATACAGATTTTTGTGTGAACACAAATTTTCTACCCCTTTCGCTAAATACCGAAGACCTCAATCGCTGGAACATATGGTAAGAATACCTTGAGTTTTGTAAGAAATGCCAAACTGTCTTCCAAAGTGGCTGTACCAGTTTACATTCCCACCAGCAGTGAATGAGAGTTCCTGTGGTTCTGCATCCTGGCCAACATTTGGTTTTGTCAACAAACAGATGTATAGTGATATCTCCTTGTGGTATTGATTTGCATTTCCCTGATGACATATGATGTGGAGCATCTTTTCATATGCTCATTTGACATCTGTAATATCTTCTTTGGTGAGGTGTCTGTGAAGTCTTTTGGTCCATTTTTTAATCAGGTTGTTTTATTATTGTTGAGTTTTTAAAAAGTTCTTTGTATATTTTGGATAACAGTCCTTTATCAGATGTTTCTTTTGTAAATATTTTCTCCCAACCTGTGGTTTGTCTTCTCATTCTCTTGAAAATGCTTTTTTTAAAATATATGAAATTTATTGTCACATTGGTTTCATACAACACCCAGTGCTCATCCCAAAAGGTGCCCTCTTCAATGCCCATCACCCACCCTCCTGTGCCTCCCACCCGCGATCAACCCTCAGTTTGTTCTCAGTTTTTAAGAGTGCTTTGGCTCTCTCCCTCTCTAACCTCTTTTTTTTTTCCTTCCCCTCTCCCATGGGTTTGTGTTAAGTTTCCCAGGATCCACATAAGAGTGAATACATATGGTATCTGTCTTTCTCTGTATGGCTTATTTCACTTAGCATAACACTCTCCAGTTCCATCCACGTTGCTACAAAGGGCCATATTTCATTCTTTCTCATTGCCACGTAGTACTCCATTGTGTATATAAACCACAATTTCTTTATCCATTCATCAGTTGATGGACATTTAGGCTCTGTCCATAATTTGGCTATTGTTGAGAGTGCTGCTATAAACACTGGGGCAAAAGTGCACCTATGCATCAGTACTCCTGTATCCCTTGGGTAAATTCCTAGCAGTGCTATTGCTGGGTCATATGGTAGGTCTGTTTTTAATTTTTTGAGGAACCTCCACACTGTTTTCCAGAGCGGCTGCACCAGTTTGCATTCCCACCAACAGTGCAAGAGGGTTCCTGTTTCTCCACATCCTCACCAGCATCTATAGTCTCCTGATTTGTTCATTTTGGCCACTCTGACTGGCATGAGGTGATATCTGAGTGTGGTTTTGATTTGTAGTTCCCTGATGAGGAGCAATGTTGAGCATCTTTTCATGTGCCTGTTGGCCATCTGGATGTCTTCTTTAGAGAAGTGTCTATTCATGTTTTCTGCCCATTTCTTCACTAGATTCTTTGTTTTTCAGGTGTGGAGTTTGGTGAGCTCTTTATAGATTTTGGATACTAGCCCTTTGTCCGATATGTCATTTGCAAATATCTTTTCCCATTCTGTTGGTTGCCTTTTCGTTTTTTTGATTGTTTCCTTTGCTGTGCAGAAGCTTTTTATCTTCATGAGGTCCCAATAGTTCATTTTTGCTTTTAATTCCCTTGCCTTTGGGGATGCGTCAAGTAAGAACTTGCTGCGGCTGAGGTCAGAGAGGTCTTTTCCTGCTTTCTCCTCTAGGGTTTTGATGGTTTCCTGTCTCACATTCAGGTCCTGTATCCATTTTGAGTTTATTTTTGTGAAAGGTGTGAGAAAGTGGTCTAGTTTCAACCTTCTGCATGTTGCTGTCCAGTTCTCCCAGCACCATTTGTTAAAGAGACTGTCTTTTTTCCATTGGATATTCTTTCCTGCTTTGTCAAAGATGAGTTGGCCATACGTTTGTGGGTCTAGTTCTGGGGTTTCTGTTCTATTCCATTGGTCTATGTGTCTGTTTTTGTGCCAACACCGTGCTGTCTTGATGATTACAGCTTTGTAGTAGAGGCTAAAGTCTGGGATTGTGATGCCTCTTGCTTTGGTCTTTTCTTCAAAATTAACTTTGGCTATTCGGGGCCTTTTGTGGTTCCATATGAATTTTAGGATTGCTTGTTCTAGCTTTGAGAAGAATGCTGGTGCAATTTTGATTGGGATTGCATTGAATGTGTCGATAGCTTTGGGTACTATTGACATTTTGACAATATTTATTCTTTCAATCCAAGAGCATGGAATGTTTTTCCATTTCTTTATTTCTTCTTCAGTTTCCTTCATAAGCTTTCTATAGTTTTCAGCATACAGGTCTTTTACATCTTTGGTTAGGTTTATTCCTAGGTATTTTATGCTTCTTGGTGCAATTGTGAATGGGATCAGTTTCTTTATTTGTCTTTCTGTAGCTTCATTATTAGTGTATAAGAATGCAACTGATTTCTGTACATTGATTTTGTATCCTGCAACTTTGCTAAATTCATGTATCAGTTCTAGCAGACTTTTGGTGGAGTCTGTCAGATTTTCCATGTATAGTATCATGTCATCTGCAAAAAGTGAAAGCTTGACTTCATCTTTGCCAATTTTGATGCCTTTGATTTCCTTTTGTTGTCTGATTGCTGATGCTAGCACTTCCAACACTATGTTAAACAACAGCAGTGAGAGTGGGCATCCCTGTCGTGTTCCTGATCTCAGGGATAAAGCTCTCAGTTTTTCCCCATTGAGGATGATGTTAGCTGTGGGCTTTTCATAAATGGCTTTTATGATCTTTAAGTATGTTCCTTCTATCCGGACTTTCTCAAGGGTTTTTATTAAGAAAGGATGCTGAATTTTGTCAAATGCTTTTTCTGCATCGATTGACAAGATCATATGGTTCTTATCTTTTCTTTTATTAATGTGATGTATCACGTTGATTGATTTGCGAATATTGAACCAGGCCTGCATCCCAGGAATGAATCCCACTTGATCATGGTTAATAATTCTTTTTATATGCTGTTGAATTCAATTTGCTAGTATCTTATTGAGAATTTTTGCATCCATATTCATCAGGGATATTGGCCTGTAGTTCTTCTTTTTTGCTGGGTCTCTGTCTGGTTTAGGAATCAAAGTAATATTGGCTTCATAGAATGAGTCTGGAAGTTTTCCTTCCCTTTCTATTTTTTGGAATAGCTTGAGAAGGATAGATATTATCTCTGCTTTAAACATCTGGTAGAACTCCCCTGGGAAGCCATCTGGTCCTGGACTCTTACTTGTTGGGAGATTTCTGATAACTGATTCAATTTCCTCGCTGGTTATGGGTCTGTTCAAGCTTTCTATTTCCTACTGATTGAGTTTTGGAAGTGTGTGGGTGTTTAGGAATTTGTCCATTTCTTCCAGGTTGTCCAGTTTGTTGGCATATAATTTTTCATAGTATTCCCTGATAATTGCTTGTATCTTTGAGGGATTGGTTGTATAATTCCATTATCATTCATGATTGTAATATTTGGGCCATCTCCCTTTTCTTTTTGAGGAGCCTGGCTAGAGGTTTATCAATTTTGTTTATTTTTTCAAAAAACCAACTCTTGGTTTCATTGATCTGCTCTACAGTTTTTTTAGATTCTATATTGTTTATTTCTGACCTGATCTTTCGTATTTCTCTTCTTCTGCTGGGTTTGGGGTATCTTTGCTGTTCTGCTTCTATTCCCTTTAGGTGTGCTGTTAGATTTTATATTTGGGATTTTTCTTGTTTCTTGAGATAGGCCTGGATTGCAATGTATTTTCCTCTCAGGACTGCCTTCACTGCATCCCAAAGCATTTGAATTGTTGTATTTTCATTTTGTTTGTTTCCATATATTTTTTAATTTCTTCTCTAATCACCTGGTTGGCCCATTCATTCTTTGGTAGGGTTTCTTTAACCTCCATGCTTTTGGAGGATTTCCAGTCTTTTTCCTGTGATTGATTTCAAGCTTCATAGCATTGTGGTCCGAAAGTATGCATGGTATGATCTCAATTCTTGTATACTTATGAAGGGCTGTTTTGTGACCCAGTATGTGATCTATCTTGGAGAATGTTCCATGTGCACTCGAGAAGAAAGTATATTCTGTTGCTTTGGGATGCAGAGTTCTAAATATATCTGTCAAGTCCATCTGATCCACTGTATCAATCAGGGCCCTTGTTTCTTTATTGACCGTGTATCTAGATGATCAATCCATTTCTGTAAGGGGAGTGTTAAAGTCCCCTACAATTAGCACATTCTTATCAATAAGGTTGCTTATTTTTGTGAGTAATTGTTTTATATATTTGGGGGCTCCCGTATTCAGCACATAGACATTTATAATTGTTAGCTCTTCCTGATGGATAGACCCTGTAATTATTATATAATTCCCTTCTTCATCTCTTGTTAAAGCCTTTAATTTAAAGTCTCATTTGTCGGATATAAGTATGGCGACTCCAGCTTTCTTTTGACTTCCAGTAGCATGATAAATAGTTCTCCATCCCCTCACTCTCAATCTGAAGGTGTCTCAGGTCTAAAATGAGTCTCTTGTAGACGGCAAATAGATGGGTCTTGTTTTTTTATCCATTCTGATACCCTATGTCTTTTGGTTGGTGCATTTAGTCCATTTACATTCAGTGTTATTGTAGAAAGATATGGGTTTAGAGTCATTGTGATGTCCGTAGGTTTCATGCTTGTAGCGATGTCTCTGGTACTTTGTCTCACAGGATCCCCCTTAGGATCTCTTGTAGGGCTGGTTTAGTGGTGACGAATTCCTTCAGTTTCTGTTTGTTTGGGAAGACCTTTATCTCTCCGTCTATTCTAAATGACAGACTTGCTGGATAAAGGATTCTCGGCTGCATATTTTTTCTGTTCATCACATTGAAGATTTCCTGCCATTCCTTTCTGGCCTGTCAAGTTTCAGTAGAGAGATCCGTCACGAGTCTTATGGGTCTCCCTTTATATGTTAGAGCACGTTTATCTCTAGCTGCTTTCAGAATTTTCTCTTTATCCTTGTATTTTGCCAGTTTCACTATGATATGTCATGCAGAAGATCGATTCAAGTTTCGTCTGAAGGGAGTTCTCTGTGCCTCTTGGATTTCAATGCCTTTTTCCTTCCCCAGATCAGGGAAGTTCTCAGCTATTATTTCTTCAAATACACCTTCAGCACCTTTCCCTCTCTCTTCCTCCTCTGGAATACCAAATATGCGTGGATTATTTCTCTTTAGTGCATCACTTAGTTCTCTAGTTTTCCCCTCATACTTCTGGATTTTTTTTTATCTCTCTTTTTCTCAGCTTCCTCTTTTTCCATAATTTTATCTTCTAGTTCACCTATTCTCTCCTCTGCCTCTTCAATCCGAGCTGTGGTCATCTCCATTTTATTTTGCAGCTCATTAATGGCATTTTTTAGCTCCTCCTTGCTGTTCCTTAGTCCCTTGATCTCTGTAGCAATAGATTCTCTACTGTCCTCTATACTGTTTTCAAGCCCAGCGATTAATTTTATGACTATTATTCTAAATTCACTTTCTGTTATATTGTTTAAATCATTTTTGATCAGTTCGTTAGCTGTCGTTATTTCCTGGAGATTCTTTTGAGGGGAATTCTTCTGTTTCCTCATTTTGGATAGTCCCTGGAGTGGTGGGGAACTGTGGGGCACTTCCCCTGTGCTGTTTGAATAACTTGTGTTGGTGGGCGGGGCCGCAGTCAGACCTGATGTCTGCCCCCAGCCCACCACTGGGACCACAGTCAGACTGGTGTGTGCCTTCTCTTTCCCTCTCCTAGGGGCGGGATTCACTGTGGGGTGGCGTGGCCCGTCTGGGCTACTTGCACACTGCCAGGCTCGTGGTGCTGGGGATCTGGCGTATTAACTGGGGTGGATTGGCAAGGTGCACGGGGGTGGGAGGGGCAGGCTCAGCTCGCTTCTCCTTCAGTGATCTGCTTTGGGAGGGCCCTGTGGCACCGGGAGGGAGTCAGACCCGCCTCCGGAGGTATGGATCTGCAGAAGCACAGGGTTGGATGTTTGTGCGGTGCAAGCAAGTTCCCCGGCAGGAACTGGTTCCCTTTGGGATTTTGGCTGGGGGATGGGCGAGGGAGATGGCGCTGGCGAGCGCCTTTGTTCCTGGCCAAGCTGAGCTCTTTCGTCTGGGGCTCAACAACTCTCCCTCCCATTGTCCTCTAGTCCTCCCGCTCTCTCTGAGCAGAGCTGTTAACTTATAACCTCCCAGATATTAAGTCCCGCTTGCTGTCAGAACACACTCCATCAGGCCCCTCCGCTTTTGCAAGCCAGACTCCAGGGGCTCTGCTTGGCTGGCGGGCTGCCCCTCCGCCCCAGCTCCCTCCCGCCAGTCCGTGCAGCGCGCACTGCCTCTCTGCCCTTCCTACCCTCTTCTGTGGGCCTCTAGTGTGCTCTTGGCTGCAGAGAATCCGTTCTGCGAGTCTTCTGGCAGTTTTCTGGGTTATTTAGGCAGGTGTGGGTGGAATCTAAGTGATCTGCAGGACGCGGTGAGCCCAGAGTCCTCCTACGCCACCATCTCTGGCATAGGCTTTTTTCGATTACTGAAAATGCTTTTAACAGAGCAGAAAGTTTTTAATTTTAATGAAGTCCAGTTTATCCATCATTTCTTTCATGGATCATGACTTTGTTGTTGTATCTAAAAAGTCATTACCATATCCAGCATCAGCTCTTCTCTTATTTGATCTTCTAAGAGTTTTATAGTTTTGTGTTTTACACATTTAGGTCTATGACCCATTTTGAGTTAATTTTTGTGGACGGTGTAAAGTCTGCATTTGGATTTTTTTTTTTTTTTTTTTTTTTTGTCTTTGCTTCATTGTATTGTCTTAACTACTTTGTCAGCAATCAGTGGTGGGGTACCTGGGTGGCTCAGTTAAGCCTCCGACTTCTGCTCAGGTCATGATCTCATGGTCTGTGAGTTCGAGCCCTGCATTGGGCTCTGTGCTGACAGCTCAGTGCCTGGAGCCTGCTTCAGATTCTGTGTCTCCTTCTCTTCCAGCCCTCCCCCTCTCATTCTCTGTCTCTCTGTCTCTCTCAAAAATAAATATTAAAAAAAATTTTTTAAAGGATCAGTGGACTATATTTATTCTGGGCTCTCCATCTGTCTCATTGATCTATTTGTCTCTTGTGTTTTTGTCAATACCACACTGTCCGGATTTTGAAAGCTTCATAGGAATTCTTGAAGTCAGGCAATATCAGTCCTTTAAATTTTTTTCTTGTTAAATACTGAGTTGGCCCTTCTGGGTCTTTTGCTTCTCCATATAAACTTTAGAATCTGTTTGTTAGTATCCACAAAATAACTTGCTGGGATTTTAGGTGGGATTGATTTTGTATTTAACCTGTACCCTGCAGACTCGCTATAATTGCTTACTAGTTTGAGGAGTTTTTTTGTCAATTCTTTAGCATTTTCTATACAGATGATAAAGTCATATGTGAAGAAAGACTGTTTTATTTCTCCCCTCTCAAACTGTAGGCATGAGTTAGGACTTCTAGTGCAATATTGAAAAGCAGGTGAGAGGGGACATCTTTACCTTGTTCTTGATCTTAGTGTGAAAACTTTCAGTTTCTCAACATTAAATATGATTTTTATCTGTAGGTTTTTTTGTGGATATTCTTTACCAAGTTGAGGAAGTTCCCCTCTATTCCTAGTTTACTGAGAGCTTTTGTCATGAATGGCTATTGGATTTTATCAAATGCTTTTTGTGCATCTATTGGTATGATCATGTGATTTTTCTTCTTTAGCCTGTTGATATGATAGAATACATGGATTGATTTTTGAACATCGAACGAACCATGCATGTGTACCTGGGATATATCCCACTTGGTCATGG
The DNA here is from genome assembly GCF_014898765.1 of Herpailurus yagouaroundi. NCBI lineage: Eukaryota > Metazoa > Chordata > Mammalia > Carnivora > Felidae > Herpailurus > Herpailurus yagouaroundi. The sequence continues at coordinate 10,044,476 of NW_024412434.1, read as the reverse complement.
TGTATAATTCTGTTTATTCATTGCTGGATTCAATTTGCTAATGTTTTGTTCAGGATTTTTTCACTTATATTCATGAGAGATATTAGTCTATAGTTTTCTTATAATATCTTTGTTTGGTTTTTGTATTAGGGTAATTCTAGCCTCATTGAATGAGTGTAAGTGTTCACTTTGCTTCTGTCTTCTGAAAGGGATTGTAGAGAATTGGTGTAAATTCTGCATGAAGTATTTGGCATAATTCACCAGTGAACCCATCTGGACCTTTCTAGTTTGGAAGATTGTTAATTATTGATTCAACTTCTTTAATAGATTTTGAGCCTATTTAAATGATCTGTTTCTTCTTGTGTGAGTTTTGGCATATTGGGTCTTTCAAAGAATTGGTCTTTCATCTCAGTTTTGAGGGATTGAGTTGCTTATAGTATCCTTTTATTATCCTTTTAATTTCAGTGGGACCTTTGGTGATTGAGGTCCCTTCTTTTTTTTCTGTTACTAGTAACTTTTGTCCTCTTTTTTTTTTCTTTTCCTTAGCCAGACTAGGAGCTTATTTTTTTGTTGTTGTTGTTGTTTTGTTTTTTTGTAAAGCTTTTGGTTTCATTGATCTTTCTGTACTAATTTCTGGTTTCTAATTTCATTGATTTCTGCTCTATTTCTTATTTCTTTTCTTCTGCTTACTTTGGGTTTAATTTGCTCATTTTCTAGTTTCCTAAAAAAAAAAAAACTTATGTTTTTAGATCTCTTTTCTTTTAATATATGCATTCAATGCTATAAATAGCTGTCTAAACACTGCTTTCGCTGCATCCCACAAATTTGGTAAGTTGTATTTTCATTCTCACCCAATTCAAAATATTTTAAAATTTCTTTTAATATTTCTCTTTTGACCCATGTGCTATTTAGAACTACATTGTTTAATCTCCACATATTTTGGAATTTTCTGGTTATATTTCTGTTATTGACTTCTAGTTTAATTCCATTGTGGTCTAAGAGCAGAGATATATGATGTCAGTTATTTTTAATTTGTTAAGGTGTGTTTTATGGCTTAAGATGTGGTCTGTCTTGGTGAATGTCCTATATGAGTTTGACAAGAATGTGAATTCTGCTGTTGTTCGGTGAAGTAGTCTATATCAGTTATATCCAGTTGATTGATGTTATTGGTGCATTCACCTGTATCCTTACTGCTTTTCTTCTGCCTATGGGATCTGTCCAGTTTTGAGAGACATGCATTCTTCTGTTTCTCCTTGCAGTTCTATTAGTTTTTGTCTCACATAGTTTCATGTTCCACTGTTATGTCCATAAACATGAAGGATTATTATGTCTCTTGGAGAAGTGAACCCCTTATCATTATTGTAATATACTTCTTAATCCCTGATAACTTCCTTGCTTTGAAGTCTGCTCTGTCTGAAATTGATATAGCTGTTCCAGCTTTCTTTTGATTAATGTTAGCATGGTATATTCCTCTTTATCCATTTATTTATATTTAAAGTGAGTTTCTTGCAGGCAACATATGTATAGGTCTTATTTTTTGATCCCTCTAACAATTTGTTTTTAAGTGGTATATTTAAACCATTGATGTTCAGAGTGATTACTGATATAGTTGGATTAATATCTGTTATATTTGTTAATGCTTTCTAATTGCTGCCCTTATTCTTTGTTCCTATTTGTGTTTCCCATTCTTTTTCTGCATTTTGTCATTTTAATTGAGCATTTTCTGTCATTCCATTTTCTCTCCTTTCTTAGCGTATTTTGGTAATATTTATTGTTTTTTAGTTTTTTAGTGGTTGCCTTAGGGTTTTTAATATATATTTACCACTAATGTAAGTCTACTTTCAAATAACACTAGAGTCAGCACCCTATAATAACAAAATAATCCTAATTTCTCTCTCCAGTCCCTTGTATCACTGTTATCATTGATTTTATAATATGTAAGCATATATATACATGTATATATATACATATATGCATATGCATACATAATTGAATAAATTATTACTGTTATTCCCTTATTTGTATTATTGCAGGATCCGGGGAATGCTGTTAATATGTAGACCACAGAATAATGGAATTTGAGAGTCCTAAGAAACAGATTTCTCATGCAAGTGAGCCCCAGAAAAAAACATTTAACAAAGTAGTGAAAGACTTTGGAGTGAAACAGCCCTGATTTGAATCCAATTTAGCCATCAGCTGTATGAGCTGAGGGGAGAATGGTAGCCCCTCTAAGTCTCAGTGTCCATGATTGTAAAATGATGGGAGCCCATGAGTAACTAGGGGGCTGTGGCAGGTAAATGAGATAATGTAACACTTATGACCATCTGGTATGCTGTACATATAATTAATTTGTTTTTCTGTGTAAACTGCAGGAGGTTATGGATTTTTGACTGTTTCACTCCTGCTACATTCTAGTGTCTAGAACAATGCCTAATAGTCCCTCACAAACATGCATTGAATGATTCATATAAAGTGGTTAGTCGTGTCTGGAATTTAATGACAGTGGTTGTTGAAAATGATGACGACAACAATAAAAAGCCTAAATCAAATTTTCTGGGAAGCCCATGTTAGCACTCACAGTTGTTCTGATAATTATATTGCCAAGTAATTGTAAATTAGTAAATATTCTTACTAATCCCCTTACTGAAAATGTCTTCTTTTTTCAGTGGAGAAAAAAATTTTCATATTTTTTACTATATCTATGCTGGATTAGCTGAAAAGAAGAAACTAGCCCATTACAAACTGCCTGAAAATAAGCCTCCCAGGTAAGGTCACCACCTTATACAAGGTGGTACTTGTATAAGTAATATTTTCACTTCTGATTGAACTTTAGATTTTGACCCATCCTTTCATATTTTTTTCAGATATCTACAAAATGACCACCTCAGAACAGTACAGGATATGATGAATAATAGTTTCTATAAATCCCAATATGAATTAATTGAGCAATGTTTCAAAGTCATAGGTTTTACAATGGAGGTAAGTATGAAAGACATTTGGAACCTCTTTAGGAAATATCATTTTGTCATCACTAATGGTAAGAATGAGCATTTATTGAGTGATTAATATATGCCAGGCATTGTACTAAGTGTTTTATGTGAATCATTCTTTTAATTACTGAAACAACCTTACAGAATAACGAGAACACTTACTAGAATTTTACAATATTTACTTCATATGTAAAGAGATGGTGGCCATGACATATAATTGAATTTCATTTTGTTCTGAATCTTTCATTTATATTGGCATCTCCCATATATATTACATTTTGCATAAATACCTAAATGGGAGTGCTAGTGGAGTCTTTTTTTAGTGCAGTTTTTTAATACAACTTTATTAAGATGTAATTCACATACCATACAAGTCAGCCATTTAGAGTGTACATTTTACTGACTTTTAGTATATTCAGAATTATGCATCCATCATCATAATCATTTTTAGAATATTTTCATGTTCTAAATTTTTCACTCCCAAAAGAAACATGCTAGTGATTAGGAGTTCCTCCTCATTCTTACCCATTTTTGCTTTCTGTCACCATGAATCATTTTATTCTGGACATTTCACATAAACAGAGTGATGCAGTACATCATCCTGTGTGGCTAGCTTCTCTCATTTAGCATAGTAATGTTTTCAAGGTGCACGCACGTTGGATGGAGCATGTGTCAGTAGTTCATTTCTTTTCATTGTTGAATAATACCTCATTTTATGGATATACTTCATGTTATTTATCCGGTCATCAGTTGATAGACATTTGGGTTGTTTCCATTTGGGGGCTATCATGAATAATGCAGCTGTGAACACTCATGTACAATTTTTTGTGTGGACGTAAGTTTCCATTTCTCTTTGGTGTATACCTAGGAGTGGAACTACTGAGTCATAGGGTAACACTGTGTTGAACCTTTTGAGGAACTGCTAGACTGTTTTCCAAAGCAGCTGCACTAGTTTACATTCTTACCAGCAGTGCGCAAAGTTTCCAGTTTCTCCATATCCTCCCCAACATTTACTATTATCTGTCTTTTTTATTATAGCCCTCCTAGTGGGTGTGAAGTGGTACCTTATTGTGGTTTTGATTTGCATTTACCTAATGGCTTATGACCCTGAACTTCTTTACGTGTACTTATTGGTCATTTACGTATCTTGTGTGAAGAAATGTCTATTCATACCCTTTACCTTTTTAAAAAATTGGGTTGCGTTTTTATTATTGAATTGTTAAGGATTATTTATGTTGTAAATACAAGTCCCTTATCAGATAAGTGATTTGCAAAAATTGTCTCCCTTTTGTTATCTTTTTACCTTCTTTTTTCTTTTTTCTTTTTTTTTTAAACTTTAACTTTGAGAGATAAAGAGAGAGAGACAGAGCACAGGGCAGGGAGGAACAGAGAGAGAGAGAGGCATAGAATCCAAAGCAGGCTCCAGGTTCTGAGCTATCAGCACAGAGCCCGACGCAGGGCCCAAACTCACAAATTGCGAGATCATGACCTGAGCCGAAGTCGGACACTTAAATGACTGAGCCACCCAGACGCTCCTATTATCTTTTCACTTTCTTGATGGTGTCCTTTGCAAGTATACATGTTTTTAATTTTTATGATGTCCAGTTTATCCATTTGTCTTTTGTTGCTTGTTATTTTTGTGTCATATATAGGAAACTATTGACTCATCCAAAGTCACAGAAATTCATACCTAAATATTCTTCCAGGAGCTGTATTGTTTTCACTCTTGTATACAGGTTACTGTTCCACTTTGAGTTAATATTTGTGTCTGATGTGAGATAGCTTCTTTTGCATGTAGATATTCAGTTGTACCACAACCATTTGCTGAAGACTGTTCTTTCCCCATTGCTGGGTTTGGCATCTTTGTGAAAATCAGTTGACCATAGAGGCGCCTGGGTCGCTCAGTGGGTTAAGCATCTGACTTTAGCTCAGGTCATGATCTCACTGTTCCTGAGTTTGAGCCCCACATCGGGCTCTCTGCTTTTAGCACAGACCCACTTCACAACCTCTGTCCCCCTCTCTCTCTGCCCCTGCCCCCTCGTGCTCACATACACTTTCTCTCTCTCTCTCTCTCTCTCTCTCTCTCTAAAATAAATAAACATTTTAAAAAAGAAAATTGAGGTACCTTGGTGTCTCAGTCAGTTAAGCATATGATTCTTGATTTCACCTTAGGTCATGATCCCATGGTTCATGAGATCAAGCCCTACGGGAGGCTTTGTGCTGACAGTGATGAGCCCACTTGGGATTCTGTTCCTCTCTCTCTCTGCTTCTCCCCGACTCACTCTCTCTCCCTCTCTCAAAATAAATAAACTTTAAAAAAAAAGAAAGAAAGGGCGCCTGGTGGCTCAGTTGGTTAAGTGTCCAACTTTGCTTGGGTCATGATCTCACGGTTCGTGAGTTTGAGCCCTGCGTCGGGCTCTGTGCTGACAGCTTGGAGCCTGGAGCCTGCTTCAGATTCTGTGTCTCCCTCTCCCTCTGCCCCTCACCCACTCACACTCTGTCTCTGTCTCTCAAACATAAATAAACATTTTTAAAAATTTTTAAAAAAAGATCAGTTGACCATAAATGTATAGATTTATTTCTGAACTCTCAGTTCTATTATAATTACCTCTACGTGTTTCTGCTAGTCCCACACTTGATTACTGTGGCTTTGTAATAAGTTTTGAAATTGGAAAGTGTGATTCCCCTAACTTTGTTCTTTTTCCCAATTGTTTTGAGTCCCTGGAATTTCTATGTGAATTTGAGGATCACTTTGTCACTTTCTAGCGCAGCCTTTTATAAGACTTCTTTTTTGTTCATCTTGCTCTTCCCCATCTCACCCCCTCCATCCATATCTGCTCTTTTTCACTTTCCCCAGCAAATGGATGTTCACAACTCAGCATTTATAATCCTGCATTTCATATTTATCTCCTTGCTTATTAAGTCCTGCTTACAGACACCATGTATACATGTGTAAACACACATGTACATGCACATGAATCTGGAGGGATGGGCATTGTTTTATTAATATGGTATTATATTACACACATTTTTCTTTTATACACACACACATATATATGTACATGTACATATGTGTACATGTACATATACATATGTACATATGCATACATATATATGTACATTCATTCTCAGGCCAGTTAACATACAGTATAGTCTTGTCTTCAGGAATAGAACCCAGTGATTCATCACTTACATATAACACCCAGTGCTCATCCCAACAAGTGCCCTCCTTAATGTCCATCACCTACCTCCCCTACCCCCTCAACCCTCCCCATCAACCCTCAGTTCTCTATATTTAAGTGTCTCTTATGGCTTGCCTCCCTCTCTGTTTATATCTTATTTTTCCTTCCCTTCCTCTATGATCATCTGTTAATTTTCTCAAATTCCACATATGAGTGAAATCATGTGGTGTCTGTTTTTCTCTGGCTGACTTATTTTACTTAGCATAATACCCTCTGTTTCCATCCACGTTGTTGCAAATGGCAAGATTTCATTCTTTTCATCTCCAAGTAGTGTGTGTGTGTGTGTGTGTGTGTGTGTGTGTGTGTGCACACCATCTTCTTAATCCATTCATCAGTTGATGGACAGTGGGCTCTTTCCATAATTTGATTGTTGATAGCACTGGTATAAATATTGGGGTGCATGTGCCCCTTTGAATCAGCATTTTTGTATCCTTTGGATAAATTCCTAGGGGTGCAATTGCTGGGTCGTAGGGTAGTTCTGTTTTTAATTTTTTGAGGAACCTCTATATTGTTTTCCTGAGTGGCTGCACCAGTTTGCATTCCCACCCGCAGTGCAAAAGGGTTCCACTTTCTCCACATCCTCACCAACATCTGTTGTTTCTTGAGTTGTTAACTTTAGCCACTCTAACTGGTATTACACACATTTTTCTATACCTGGTTTCTCTCACTCTGCAATACCTTGAGGAAATCCCTTCAAGTCATCTAGTGTAGCACTAAATCAGTCCTCTTAAATTTTTTTTAATGTTTATTTATCTCTGAGAAAGACAGAGCATGAGCATGAGCAGGGGAGGGACAGAGAGAGAGGGCACAGAATCCAAAGCAAGCTCCAGGCTCTGAGCTTTCAGCACAGAGCCAACATGGGGGTCGAACCCACAAACCGTGAGATCATGACCTGAGCCAAAGTCGGACGCTTAACAACTGATCCACCCAAGTGCTCCCAATAAGTCCTCTTAAAGGCAACATAGTGTTCCATGGTATGTACTACCATAATTTATTCTGCCATTCAGATATAACTGGGCATACAACTATTAATGTTTCTAAGTCTTTGTCACTGAACAAGGCCATAATTTGTTTTTATTTCTTGGTGCTTTTATCTCAGTGGGATAGGTCCCTAGTGGTGGGATTGCTGGGTCATAGGGTATATGTATTTTAAATTTGAATATGAATTTCAAAATTGCTTTCTAACAACTATAAAACATTTGATATTTCTACCAGCAATGTATGTGAGTCCCCTACACCACCATCTCTGCCATGTGTTGTAGCTTTTTAAATTTTTGGTAATCTGACAGGTGTATGTAACCTCTCATTTCAAGTTTGCATATCCTTAACTAAGAGTGAATTTGAGCATCTTTCCTTTTTTTAATTTTTTTTAATTTTTTGTGTTAGCTGCTTGGATTTGCTTTTTATGAACATATATGTATGTATGTTGCCCTTTTATTGAGTCATTTCTATGTTTTATGCCAATTTCTTCTCATTGAATATTATTGACATTATATTTTTTTTATCATTTGTGTTTTAAATATGTTTTCAGTTGTATGGCTGGTCCATGGCATACTTATACTTTTTTTTTCTTAACTTTTTGTCATTACTTTTACCATATAAAAATAGGGTTTTCATTTTTGTATATTCAGACAAGTCGTTTTTTTGTTTGTAACATCTGGGTTCTAGTCTTGGTTTAGAAATTTTCCACTTTCTCTGGATTATACATGTAGACTCCTAGATTGTTTTGAAAGTTTAAAAACATATACTTAATATATTAAATATATTTGATCCATTTGAAATTGATTTTTTACATAGTGCCAAATGGGGTACCACTTTTATTCTCTTCCCAATGGAGAGCCAGTCATGCCTCACTGCGTTAAATAACTACCCTTTGCCTACTGGATTGACTTATCCTATATTAAAGTCTTATATAGAATGGAATCTCTCTCTGAGTCATTATTTTATCCACCAATCTATGTTTCTGTCTCTATATCAATATTCTGTTGACAATTACAGTGGTTTGATATTATATTTTTAGTAAAGCATACTACCAAGAAAGGCATGTCCTCTTCTCACTTTCTTCTTTTTAATCCTTGCCTAAGCTAATGTCTGTCATTTGTTTCTCTGTATAGACTTTAAGATCAACTTATTCAGTTCTGAAACCCCTGCTGGAATTCTAATGAGAATTGTATTTTAGTAACTTTTGTGGCATTGTTATTTTTATCATGTTATTTATGTTTTCTCATCACGGGTCATGACCTGCCTTTCTATTTGTTTAGATGTTGTTTGAGTTTTTAATAATTTATAGTTTTATTTATGTAGAACTTAAGCTTTTAGTTTTTTTTCCTAACCAGGTCATGGGTTTTGGTGTAATTCTAAATGTTTTTTTCTGCTAGTAGTCTTATGTAAATATATGATCATGTCATCAGCGAAGAGTTTTATACTTTTTTCCTGTTATGTCAGTCATCCTATTCTTTTGTGTACTTAGAGCTTCTAAGACTTAGAGTCTAAGTCAGTATTAATTACAAATGATTATAACTTGTCTCCCTGTCTTGTTTCTGATTTTAAGTAAAATGGTTTCACTGTTTTGCTCTTATTTCTGATGAAGAGCATTTATCATAATTATTGCCTTTTATTGCTGCTTTGCTGAGGGCTGTTATTAGGAATCCTGCAGACTTATCAAATGCCTTTTCTTCATCAGTTGGCATCATATTTTTCTACAGCAACTTGTTGACATCTATCATGTTGATAGATTTCTTGATATGTAAGTATCCTTACATTTCTGGAATAAATATAGTGGAATCAAACTGTGCTTCTCTTTAGATAAATTTCTGGATTACATTCCCTGGTGTTTTATTTAGAATTTTTGCATCTATATTCATCAGTGAGATTTACCTACTGTTTTAGTTTTCTGTTATATCTTTATCAGATTTGCGTATTAAAGGTATGCCAGTGAGCTTTTTATCTTTTTTCTTTGGCCTATAAAAGTTTAAATCAGAGTTAAAATTAGCTCCCAGTGTCTCTGAAGACATAAAGCACCTGGACACAGATACATAGGTCCTCTTCTATATAGAAATTTCCATGGAAGAGACCTAGTCAGCTGGGCCTTTTACAAGCACCCTAGGTTATTTCTATCATTAGAGAAGATTGGGGATCAGTGATATTTAAAACTTTGAATTAAGGTTAGATAAAACTCAGCCATATGTGCCTCTGGTCCTGGGCCTTTTTCATATTGGGTCTTTAATCAGCTTTCTGATTCTTCTGTGATACTTATCTATTTAAATTCTGTTTTCTTTTTGGGTTATCTGTATTTTGCTAAGAAATCATCATCAAACCTGATGCCATAGATATGACTGATGCTGTTTTCTGATGCTTTTAAGTTATTCTGGTTATGTTTCCTTTTACATTCATTTATGTATGTTTGGCCTTAGTCTCTTTTTATTTTAATTTTTTTTAATGTTTATTTATTTTTAAGAGAGAGAGAGAAGGAGATAGAGCATGAGCGGAGGAGGGACAGAGAGAGAGGGAGACACACAATCTGAAGCAGGCTCCAGTCTCTGAGCTGTCAACACAGCTTGTAACCTGTGCTTGTAACCACTGGGCTTACAACTCCATAACCAGTAAATTGCAGTTCAAATAGGGAAACTCAGTGGCTCTGTGGTACCTAGGTAGCAAGGAGATGATTGGGGGGGGACCTTCTCTCTGTTGACGCATTAAAAAGCTTAATGCTGTAAAGTGGAACAAAGAAACCATTGTTTGAGAAGATTTCTGAAGGTTTTGGAGGAAGCTTGTACTCTCTGCTTACCTATAATATGAAGAACTTTCTCCCAGCAAGACAGATGCCTGGTTCTTACAGTGGCCAGTGTGTGATTCTCATTTCCCTACTCCACCCTCATAAAAGAGAACAGCAGCAAAGGTTGGCAGGGTGACTGGATGGATACATGAGGATGGGAGAATTTGCTTGACCAGTAGCAGCTTTTGCTGGAGAGCTGGGAGAGAAATGGTGAGGATGGCATATCGGTTGACAATCAAGTGATTATTAAGCTTATAGAATTCACTGTGGCTATCTCATGTAAGGAGTAGAGTGCTGTACATCCCTATATGTGCTCTGAGGTCAGAGTGTCGTATCATGTCGTATTGTGCTGAAAACTGTGCTGTTAACCTGACCTGACTACCTTTTGGGAGCAACATCTCAACTGTAGTATCTAGAGTCAGAGATAACCCTAATACATTTCCTAATAAAATAGATACTTTTATTATTGGCAAAATAAATGTGTTTGTTGTTGGTTCAGCTCTGGAAGCATGAGTTTCAGCCATGTTCCAGGTCCCCTTCTTATACTTCCTTCTGATGTCCCAAGCATCATAGGTGACCGCTTGGGTCTTTTGCTCTCTGGCTTAAAGGACCAAGATCTTGTCCTCCTCTGAGTGTTTCAGCACAGTGTAAACCTAGATTGGCCGCATTGTGAGTAGAAATAGAACGTTTGCTGCTCTGCCAGCTGGCACGATACTAATTAGTTTAACCCTAACCCTACCCTGACCCCAGTCTCTCCCTGGGCACAACTGCTTCCCAGTGTACCTTTCTCACTCTGCCTGGCAAAAATCATTTTCAAATCTGGCTCCTCCCCTTCTGCTATATCACTTTCCCTCCCTAACCCTGCCCTCACCCCCAGCTTGTACCTATAAAGACAAGTTGATTTAAGCCCGGGGGGGTAATGGGGGTGAACTCCTGCCTCTTAAAGCAGAAGCCAACTTATTTGTGCGTGCAGTGAATAGAGAAAAAGGCAGCATCTACCCTTTTCTCCAGTCCTTGGTCATAAGGTGAATGTTGCTCGTGGTAGGTGATCCTTTGGACGGTGCTCTGGCTCTGTGGGCTGACTGGTTTTGGGGGAAACAACAGAGGTTGACTGCATCTCAGGGCGTCCTCCAAACTAGAAGCATGTCACACAGGAGGCAAGCGGCTCCTGGTTCTGACCAGGGCTGGACCTCTTTGTAGCTCCTTTCCCGGGTGTTTGTCATCAGAAGAGCTTATCTTCTTAGCAGTTCCCTCCCCCAGAGGTTGCTATCTTAGAAGCAGGGAATCATTTTTAATTGGTTTGTTTACTTCTAAGTCCCTCTCATTAGAGGCAGGGTTTTACTTATATTTGGTTCAGCTCCTTTCTTTTGCTTGGTAGAACCATATTTAGTAACACTGAAATGAAAGTAGTTTTGCAGTTAACATCTGACAAATATAATTCGTTTCTTTAAAACACAGTATTCTAAAACCACAGTATTCTAAACTTACACATACTCGGTGTTTATTGAGCATGCAAACATCTAAACATATAGTTTGGAATAAAGGAAAATATAAAATCTGTTTCTGGAGCAAAGCATAATCACTGCGCAGTATCTTTTTTTAATTATTTTATTCTCTTTTTTAATTTTATTTTTTATTTTGAGAGGGGGTGGGGAGAGAGAGAGGGAGACAGAGAGTCTCAAGCAGGCCCCACCCCCATCATGAAATTGTGAGAACAGGACCTGAACTGAAATCAAGTGTCAGACTGCTCAACTGAGTCATTCAGGTACCCCACTGTTAAATATCTTGTGAAGACTTGGTCCAGTTCAAGGTGACTCTCCTAGGATGTGGTATCTCCCATCTGAAAGCAGAGACTCAGAGAGTTAACAGGGCATATTGCCCAGGTTTGGAGACAGTAGAATTAAACTGAGTAGATGTTTATTTTCTTTTTATCCAAGCCCTGATGGTTTTGTTTGTTTGTTTGTTTGTTTGTTTGTTTTTTGTGGGTGTTTTTTTTTGTTTCTCTTTTTGTTTTGTTTTTTTTGGAGTTGGGGCTGAGGGAGAGGGAGAAAGAATCTTAAGCAGGCTCTACACTAGGTATAGATCCCAGGGGCTGGGCAAGAGTCAGATGCTTAACCTACTAAGCCACCCAGGCACCCGTGATTTTTTTTTTTTTTAACCTCACTGGCTTTCTTGGATATTTCCTGTGGCAGCGGCTGCTTCAGTTCCATTTTGGAAAGAGGCAACTTTCAATATCAAGTTAAGTAACATGATTCTCACACCCTCCAAGCATAGCTTGCTGCTTTCCCACTTCACTGGAGCAGAGTTGTGGTGATTCTCCAAGATGACCATCTCTTTCTCTCTCTCTCTCTCTCCCCCTCCCTTATCATTCTCTGATGGGTGTTGATAGTACCCATGGTAGATGTGTCCCTTTAAATATCCCTAGGGGTTACATACAATTCACTTGTGCATTGGTGAGTCAACACAATGCAAAGGAATGACAGGCAAATCAAAAGCAGATCTTCTCTGAAAATCACACAAGTTGGAAACCTCTAAAACATTTTAAAACATATGATTTCCTAAGCCATTGTCCTGCCATGGTTTTAAAGTAAATGGAGACTAGTTTTATGATTCAACTCATTTAGAGAACATGTTTACTATGTCATGACAGGAGGTTTTGTTTTTCTTAGCACAGTCATTTGTTTCATGTCTAAGATGGGAATGCCTTTTTCTGCTTTAATTTTGCTTACATTTCTTATGATAGTCTAAAATAACATTCTAATACATTTTCTTTGGATTACAAGTTATGACTATAGTTACAACAAAATACAGTTACAACAAAACTTGTGAAACAAGTTTTTAAGTATCTCAAGTGAATTTCTGTGAAATGCTTCATTTTAAAAAATTGGTTTGGGCTGGGGTGAGAGAGGCATATCAGTCTTTTTTAGTTAGTCATTTGATAATGATTTTAAAATAATAATAACTTGATACCTACTTGTCTTCATTCAAAATGCAGAAAATAAGTTATGATTCTAGTAGGTCCTAACTCAGCCAACACTAATGACCTGAACGAAATGAATGATGGGACCCAGGAAGACAGTTAGTTAAAATAACAATATTTCTGTACTAGGGAGTCAACACCTGTGGGAATTCCTTGACATGGCTTGTATCTAGCTGTGTGTCCTTAGACCAATAACTAAACCTGTGAGTTTCATTATCAGTACAATAAGTTTCATTATCTATGATTTGATGACTAAAATTGAGGGCTATATAATTTTAATTCTAATCTTTGCAGATTGGTCATGTCATTTTATTGCTTTAAGTACGTGCAAAGTTCATCCTACACAGAGCAAATGTTAATATCCCTTGTATAGAAATTCACCTGCACATGCTGACGGCAGGGCCTCTCCTTCCTTTCCTCTTGTCAGTTCCTGTTTGGCTGGTAATGTGGGCTCTGATTAGTGTCCCTGCCTGTGGGTACCTGTCCCAGCCTGCTCCTCCCCATCCTGCCTTCTCTGTCCTTTCTCAGTGGCAGCATTAGCATCTTGACTATCCCAGGGCTAGACTGGGTAGTGCCACACCCCTCAGCCTGGGCTGTTGTCACTTTGTCATGGTCCACGGTGATTCCCACCTGCTTTGAAGCACAGGGATTGTCCTTTCTCATCACTCTCTTGAGTGGGGTGAAGAAAACTTTACTGTCACTTGATTGACGCAAAAGAAAACAGTTTGATAAGCATTAATTGAGTGCCTGCTGTGTAGGAATTAGAGATATGAATTAAGCAGAGTCTCTGTCCTCATTGAATTTATAATCTGATAGAAGACACACACGCTAAGCATAATGTCAATAAAATGTAATCAATTCCATGATAACAAACAGAGAATGTTATAGAAACATGAAGTCTAGTGGCTGGTCACTGAGAGGTTCTAAGAAGAGATTATAATATGTGGAGAAGGAGAAAAAGAACATGAACTGGAACTAAGGTGTGAAAATGATGGGGAATTCTTAGAAACCTACAAGGAAGGAAGTAGATGAACCTACACTGACGTGTCATTATGATCCGAAGTTCATAGTTGACATTAGGATTCACTTTTGGTGAAAACGTAAGTTTTCAGTTCCTTTGGGTAAATGCCATGGATCTCAGTTGTTCGATTAGGTGGTAAGAGTGTGTTTAGTTTTGTAGGAAACTGTCAAGCTGTCCACCAAGGTGGCTGTAACAGCTTGCATTCCCAGCAGCAATGAGTGAGAGTTCTTGTTGCTTCACATCCTGATCAGCATTTGGTGTTGTCAGTGTTTTTTTGGCTTTTGGCCAATCTGAAAGGTATGCCATGGTAACCCCTTGTGGTTTCCATTTACATTTCTCTGATGACGTATGATGTGGAACATCTTTCATATGCTTATTTGGCATCTGTACATCTTCTTTGGCAAGGTGTCTGTTAAGGTCTTTGACCCATTTTTTTAACCAGGTTTTTTTTTTTGTTGTTTTTTAAAAAATTTATGTTTTGGATAACAATCCTTTATCAGATGTGCCTTTTGCAAATACTTTCTTCCAGTCTGTGGCTTGTCTTCTCATTCTCTTGACACATCTTTTATTTCAATTTGTGCATCTAACAGTCTTTGTCTAAGATTAGAAACAACTTTCTGTCTGCTTTGTTCACTTAACTCATAACTTGTCCTAAACAGATATAATTAAGTTCTTTGCATGCCTGAACCTATGTAAAAATTTAGTACATTTCAGTCTTTCAGATATTCTAAATGACTAACACAGCAGTCTTATCAGGAATGATAAGGACTTTCTAAACTTTCCAGTCATTTAACTAAATCTCTTTTTTTTTTTAATATATGAAATTTATTGTCAAATTGGTTTCCATACAACACCCAGTGCTCATCCCAAAAGGTGCCCTCCTCAATACCCATCACCCACCCTCTCCTCCCTCCCACCCCCCATCAACCCACACTTCAACTTACTAGCCCTGAAAATATAATAATTTAAAATTACTAATGTAGAAGATCAAGTATTTTATATATTTGAATACACTTTGCAAATTATGTTATGCTTTTAAAATTAAAATCATAAGTATATTATCAAATAAGTATTTAAATTCAAGTCACAAAAGTTAGTTGCCAGATTTTTTTTCTATGTCTCTAATATTATCTCAAAGGTTTTAAACAGTTAAGAATAAACACATTGAGGGAGCCTGGGTGGCTTAGTCGGTTAAGTGTCCGATGTTGGCTCAGGTCATGATCTCGTGATTCATGGATTTGAGCTCCGTGTTGGGCTCTGCACTGACAGCTCAGAGCCTGGAACCTGCTTCAGATTCTATGTCTGCCTCTCTCTCTGCCCCTCCCCTACCTGCACTCTCTCTCTCTCTCTCTCTCTCAAAAATAAACAAACATTGGGGCGCCTGGGTGGCGCAGTCGGTTAAGCGTCCGACTTCAGCCAGGTCACGATCTCGCGGTCCATGAGTTCGAGCCCCGCGTCAGGCTCCGGGCTGATGGCTCAGAGCCTGGAGCCTGTTTCCGATTCTGTGTCTCCCTCTCTCTCTGCCCCTCCCCCGTTCATGCTCTGTCTCTCTCTGTCCCAAAAATAAATAAACGTTGAAAAAAATTAAAAAAAATAAAAATAAACAAACATTAAAAGAAAAAGAATAAACATGATTATCCCAAGGTTATGCATCTTATTCATCAATTTAGTAAAAAAACATTGATACTATATTCCTTTGCTAAGGCTGTCATAGCAAAGTACCACAGGCCAGGTGATTTAAGTAACAGAAATTTATTTCCTCACAGTTCTACAGGTTAGAAGTCTGAGACAAGGTTAGTTTCTTGTAGAGGGCTGTGAGGGAGAATCTGTTCCATGCCTCTTCTCTACCTTCTGGTGATTCCCTGGCAGTCCTTAGTGACCTTGGATTTCAGAGGCCTCACCTTGATCTCTGTCTTCTTCTTCACATGGCAGACTCCATGGGAAGAGTTCTCATACTCTTACCATGTGATCCAGCAGTCAAGGTCTTTGGTATTTACCCAAAGGAATTGAAAATTTATATCCACACAAAAACCTGTGTACTAATGTTTGTAGTAACTTCATTCATAATCACCAAAACTTAAAGTAACTGAGACGTCCTTCAGTGGGTGAATGGATAAATAAACTGTGGCACATCCTAATAATGGGGTATTATTCAGTGCTAAAAAGAAACGAGCCATCAAACCATGAAAACACATGGGGGGAACCTTAAATGCACATCACTAAGTGAAAGAAGCCAATCTGAAAGGGCTATAGACTATATGATCCCAACTATATAACATTTTGGAAAAGGCAAAACTATGGAAACAGTAAAAGACCATGGGTAGTTATAGGCTGCGAGGAGAGGTAAGTAGGCAGAGCACAGGGGATTTCAGGGCAATGGAAACACTGTATGGTACTATAGTGGTAGATAGGTGTCATTATACATTTATAAAAATCCAGAGAATATCCGACACCAAGTGTGAACTCTGATGTCAACTATGGACTTTGGATGACAATCATGTTTCAGTGTAGGTTCATTGATTATAACACATGCATCACCCTAATGCAGGATGTTGATAGTGGGGAGAGCTGGGTGTGTGGAGCAAGGAGGACAGGGGCTAACTGGTAACTCTATACTTTCCACTCAGTTTTGCTGTGACCCTCAAACTGCTCTAAAAATCAAGTTTAGGTCTCTTGATCTCAGTTCAGGTTTTGATCACACAGTCATGAGTTCAAGCCCAGCATTGGGCTCTGCACTGGATGTGAAGCCTTCATAAAAATAATAAATTAATAAAAATAAAGTTTATTTATTAAAAAAACTATAATAAAATACAGAAAGTAGAAATACATAGAAATAATCCATATAGAAATTCAGTATAGGAAATGATCCATACTCTTTGGTTCCAGGAGACTGTAGAGTCCTTGAGAACAGAAATTATTCTTAGTTATTGATATATCCAATATCTGACATAGTGCTTAATAAATAGCAAACAGATGCTGGTTGGATGAACGAATGGATGGGTGGATGGTTGAATAAGAGATGTAGTACAGGAAACTTCTGGAAGAGGAAGAGTCCTTCTAACAATTATTTTGCCTTGGGAAGATTAACTCAGTGCAGACAGAGTAGTGACCTTGCCCCACACACGGTGTTTTTTTGGTTTGTTTTGTTTTTTATAATTTTTTTAACATTTATTTATTTTTGAGACAGAGAGAGAGCATGAACAGGGGAGGGTCAGAGAAAGAGGGAGACACAGAATCTGAAACAGGCTCCAGGCTCTGGGCTGTCAGCACAGAGCCCGACACGGGGCTTGAACCCACAGACCGCAAGATCATGACCTGAGCCAAAGTCGGATGCTTAACTGACTGAGCCACCCAAGCACCCCCCCACACACATAGTTTTGGGTTGCTGTCTGCATAGGCGATCAGCCTAGTGTACAAGCTCAGAAGCAGAGCGGGAATGTCCAGAGCAGCAGTGGAGTAGATTGGAGCCTGATGCATCAGAACAATGAAGGTCTGACTTTCCAGAAAACAAGCCAGAAACATGTTTCTCCTTGAAGATACTGCAAGAGCAGTAGCAGTCCAGCCTCCTCAGGTACAGACAAAGCAGGAAGTGGAGTAGATAGAGGAAATTGTGAATATTTTCCAATCTCTAGGGAGCACTTGGAGAGTATGCTTTTCCTGTAAGCCACTCTTCTTCCTCTGTGGGAAGGTATAGTGCATCCAGTGAGCTGGGAGGCAGGATTCAAATCTCAGTTCATTCAAAGTCCATGGAACATTGTTAGATTGTTTTACGCCTTGGTAGTTTTGTTGTTTTTTATTTGTTTTTTTTTTTTTATGCCTTGGTAGTTTTATATGTAAAATGAAAAAATGTTCTTTTGCTTATTATTATTGTCAAATAAAAATCGTTCTGGACTCCTTGGGGTGACAGCATCAGAGATGATTAGTCTTTGTGCCACGAATGACCCAAGTGCCTGGTCAAGGTCATACCCGTGCCCGAGGTCAGGCCCCTTTGAGCCCCATCAGTCTAGCTGCCAGACCCAGACTGAGCTAGGCCCTGATTTGCTGTCTTCTGAGCCTCCAACTGTACTCCAAATGAATATTGTAATTACAGGATATCAAGGGGAGCCCCAGTCTAGAAAGATTACACAGTTCTTTTCATAAACAGTTGAATTAAGAATTGAATGTCGATTGATGCAGCATGTGATTCTCTGTAATGAATCTCTAAATGCTGTTAAAAATCCAACTTGGGAACTTACACAACTGGACTTTCTAGTCTGTAACTGACACACAAAGTTTTGAAGGAACACAGTTTTCAACAGTCTATTTCAAGGCATATTCCTGGGGTCATTTATCCATAACGTCTACAGTTTCCTCAAGAAAAATACAGCAGGATGTCAGATGCTGTATTTATTTCCCCGCCTGCCATTAAAGCCCACACTGGTTGCCTCTTTACAAGTTATGCATGTTACAAATGGAAATTCCTTACCA
This sequence comes from Herpailurus yagouaroundi, assembly GCF_014898765.1. Classification (NCBI taxonomy): domain Eukaryota; kingdom Metazoa; phylum Chordata; class Mammalia; order Carnivora; family Felidae; genus Herpailurus; species Herpailurus yagouaroundi. Next base: position 10,026,022 of record NW_024412434.1, on the reverse strand, counting down.
GGAGAGTATTCTTAGAAAAGTGATTCACATCCAGCCTATCAGCACATTTATTGTTCTACTTCCAAAATATACCCCAGTGCATTGACTTCTCTCTGTCTCCACCATTTACTATTCTAGTCCAAGCCATCATCATCTCTCACTAGACTACTGCGATAGTCTCCTGACAATTCCACTTTTCTGTCTGCTCCCAATCCATTCATTTCTACATAGTAGGCAGATTCATCAGTTTAAAATATCACAGCTCCCTGCTTTGAAATCTCTAGTGGCTTTACATAGCGATTCAAATGAAGTCCAAACTCTACAGTGAGCCCAGAGGGCCTGGCTCATGCTCACCTCTCTGGCTCCTATCACATCATCCCTCACTGTCCTCCAGCCCCACTCTTCCTTCTTTCCTCACGCAAGGCCTTGCCCTTGCTGCCCCCTCTGCCTGGAATGTTCTGATTCCTGTTCTTCGCCTAGGTGGTTCCCTTGTCACCAAGGCCTCAGCTTCTCAGAGGGCAGCTCTCCCTAACCTCCCCAACTCAAAAGGCCCTCCCTGCCCTTTGCAGTCACTCTCCATTGCTCCTCTATGTGTTTTTCTCTTCACAGCCCGTTTTGTTACTGAAAATGTCATGTTTGTCTATTTGTTTCTTAATGCCTGCCCTCTCACTGCCTAAACACCCCAAGGGAACAAAGATCTTAGTTTTGCCTCTTCTGAATCCCCTGTGACAAGAGCAGTGCCTGGCATAAGATATATATTTATTGGATAAGTGAATACCTAGATATATACAGATATATCTATATATTCATTCAGCAAATGTATTTGTTTAAATGTTTATGTATTCATATGTTATATATGAATGAAAAAATGTCCCTGAAGATTTTTTTCACATCCAGTTTTTATCATGACTTAGAATGTTGGAGTGGATGGAATAATCAATTCTATTAAGTGTAGGAGCTGGATTAAAATAAAGGCAGCAACATAAGAAAACAATAAAGATTTTGTCTGTTTCCTATACCTTACTGCACCTTGAACATAGTTGGAATGACACCAAGAATTACCATAGACTCCTTGATAAAATGCCTTCTATGCCTCCAAGAAGAGGTGTGGGGTGTGTGTGTGTGTGTGTGTGTGTGTGTGTGTATGTGTGTGTTTCTGAATATATTTTTATGTACCTTATTTAGGGTTTTACTACTATAAATTCTAATCTGTAGTCCAGAGTTCTCATGCCTATACTTAAACGATACATATCCTTTGATTTTGATGCTGGGATCTTTGGGTCTTTCTTCCTTAGCTCCCTTTATTAAGTTCACTTTTAAGATGGCCTCAAGGAAAATGAACATCTGGAAATGACCACATTAAATCCCAAAGTTAAGTATCACATAGACCAATTTTTCTGTGGCCCAAGGAATTAGATATTTTTACCTCCTCTGAGGGGAGTTCCTCGTTTATTTTTTTTCTTCATACTGGCATTCATAAATTTTTTTTTTTTATCACTTGCCGGGTAACAGGTACCATGCTCACCTCTCATATTAAAATAACAAATGAGACTGAGCCTACTTGGATCTTGGCCTACTTGGGTCTCAGAATGACATCATTGTCTATGGGATGACCTTCTTATGCTGGAGCCTTAGAATTCTTACCCAGTCTGTCTCCAGCCATAGTCACTGCCTTGCTATATATGCCAGGGAAGGTGATGTTAACATTTTCATGGTATGTTTCAGCAACTTGGAAGTATATACAGTATACTGGCTGCAATCATGAATGTTGGAAACATTGAATTTTCTTCTGTGGCAACTGAACACCAGCTTGACAAGAGCCACATTTCCAATCATGCAGCTCTGGAAAACTGTGAGTTTTATTATCTTCTGTTCAACACTGAACTCTTTTTTTTTTAATGTTTATTTATTTTTGAGACAGAGAGAGACAGAGCATGAGCAGGGAAGGGGCAGAGAGAGGGGGAGACACAGAATGTGAAGCAGGCTCCAGGCTGTGAGCTGTCAGCACAGAGCCCGACGCGGGGCTCGAACTCACGAACTGTGAGATCATGACCTGAGCCGAAGTCAGACACCCAGCCAACTGAGCCACCCAGTTGGTGGCTGAACTCTTGAAAAATGTCTAATGACATACTTGTAAGTGTCACATAAAGACAATTTCAAAAAAAACTTCAAAAAAAAGATAATTTCAAGTGATCGTACTGATAGAGAATCCTGAAAAAGAATATTCAGATTCAATTTGCATAAAATGAAGCTTTTAAAGTCCAATATTTAAAACACATATTCATGCCTGCAAAATAACTGATTACTGAAGAAAACCTTCCTAAGTCTAGGCTCTAGACTGTTTTAGGAGCTATTTACATTTCAATGTAAAAACACAGAAAATATAATTAAAATTTAGTAAACTGATCTGAAAGGAGTTAAAGTTATTATTTGATAGATTTAGTGTATATATAATTTTATTTTATTTTTTAAATATAATTTGTTGTCAAATTGTCTTTCATAAAACACCCAGTGCTCATCCCAACAAATGCCCTCTTCAATGCCCGTCGCCCAGTTTTCCCTCTCCACCCCCCATCAACCCTCAGTTTGTTTGTTCTCTGTATTTAAGAGTCTCTTATGGTTTGCATCCCTCCCTCTGTGTTTGTAACTTTTTTTTTCTCTTTCCCCTCCCCCATGGTCTTCTGTTAAGTTTCTCAAGATCAACATATGAGTGAAAACATATGGTATCTGTCTTTCTCTGACTGACTTATTTCACTTATAAGCAATAAAGACTTGTATATTTATTTTCATACCAGATGAATTTTTATACTCATTCATCCTGGGTTAACTGATTTTGCAATAATTTTGTATACAAGAGAAGTGCAATATTGTATTTGCTTTAAATCAACTTTTTTCTCTATCTAGCAGAGTTTAATGAATTATTCCAATAACTTAAGGTTTCCCACTGATTTTCTGGTGGCACAGCTTTTTTATTTAGAATATATGCTATTTTTTTTTAATTTTTAATGTAGGCATATGCCTCTATAATTCCAGATTTGTTATGTTTCATATATAATGTAGAGAATCATGATATAAATTTTTATTTATATATTTTTTCTGATTTATACTTAATCAGAAACAGAATGAGCTGTTTTAGGGTAAATTTCAGAGGACCAGATACGAACCATTCTAGTCTGGACCTGTCCTTAGATCCCTATCATCTCCATGCCACTTTGTCTCTGGGACCAGCTTAGTAATACAGAAGAACTGAGATTGGCATGTAATGATTGCCGTGGACCTGAGAACCTTTTCTGATTTTTCATATATAAATAAAGTTAAATGACCAGAAGATATTAGACTAATAGTTGTTTTTTGTTTTGTTTTGTTTTGTTTTGTTTTGTTTTCTGGGCCATGGATCTCCCTCTGGCCCATGATGAGCCAGGCCTTCTTCTGGCCAATGTGCTGCAGGCTATGTAGATCCTGGGCTGAACCTTCATTCAGCAGACCTAATATTTTTTGGCACCCATGGGCCAGTAGTTCCAGGTTGATCTGTAGCTCCCAGCAGTCCCCAGTTATCAGATGTGGAAGGAAAAAACAGAAAACTCCAGTGATATATTCAGATCTCACCATTGATCATAATTAGAATAGTTATCAACAATGAAGAGAATGATTGACCACAGAGATATTTGTAGATTATGAATATATACTCAGAAACTAACAAACTAAGAACTGACTTTGATAATTGAGAACCTATTTCTATATAGGAAACAGTCATATGAGTCACAAAAGATTAATATTTATATGAATGTAGTTAAAATTAAAGCACTTTGTGGAATAGCCTTTTATGGCAAATAAAAATTTTGCTAACTTATAATGATTTATAATTAAAGTTGCAAGGAATTATCTCCAAGCCAAGGCCATGTTTCCTGATGGTTTTACAGGTACATTGTTTCAATCAGGGTCCAGTTCTGGCTGTTCTGTCTCATAAATATCTCTCAAATCTGACCACTTCTGTTTATCTCCATCATCTTCGTTCTCACTGAAGACAACATCACCTCTCACCTCAGCTAAGTAACCTCCCAATTGTTCATTCTACATCAGTTCTTGAACTTTTCCAGGCCATTCTCCACAATTCATTCAGAAACCACTTAATGCATGTATCTAGAAGGTTCTCTCAATCTTTCTCTCCCTCTCTCCCTCCCTGTCCCTCTCCTCCTCCCTCTATCTTCCTACTTGAGTTTCTTGATTAGCTTCCATTCCTTCTAGATAAAGATGATCAAGACTAGAAGTTTGCCTTATGAGGTATTATACTTAGCAATATATCCCCAGGTAAAATGAACAATGCAGGAATAGAAGTAGACTATTAATCAATGGGAAACACTATTCAGAAACAGAAACAGATCCAAGCAGAATTGCCAGAAATGGCATTACAAATCACTAGGGAATCAGTGTTGTAGGGACAGCAAACTGGCTAGCCACTTAGGGGAGTGGGGGTGGGGGGGGATTTGAATTCTTGTCATATACCATATACCAAAATAAATTACAAATCTATACCATTTAAATGCAAAAAATCATAAAAGTTCAGGACAAGAGTGCGTTTATATAATCCTGAAATGAGAAAAGACTTGAAGGATTTTATGTGCAGAAAACCAAAAGCAGAAAGGATTTTTAATGGATATTTGACTACATAAATATTAAAACCCTTTCATACTAACAAAAGAAAAATAAACGAAATTGCAATACAGGTAAAAAATAAAAGAAAATATTTGTACTATACATATAAGAAATATGTGTAAGCTATGAAGAGCTCTTCTAAGCTTATTAGGAAAAGACAAATGTATCAATGAAAAAAGGGAGTTTATAAAATAAAACCACAAATTACTAATAAAAATATGAAAAAAAGAAAGTATTTAGCTTCACTAGGAGTCAGTTAAAAACAAATTGAAAAATGAAGGCATTTTTTCCTATCAAATAGGCCATTCTCAAAAATAATATATGGTACCCATGAAATTGCATTAAAATTTTTTTTTTGGCTGATAAGAATGTAATTGGTTCAGGGTTTTTGAAGAATAGCTAAATAGTATACATAAGAAGGCTTAAATATGTTTATATACACTGAACCAATTACTGATTCTAAGCAATTTATGCTAAGAAAATCATACGAAACAGGAACACAGATTCATACACAAAATATTTATCCCAGCATTCTTTACAATTATGAACATATGGAAACAACCTAAACATCCAACAATTTAAAATTATTGATATATTATGATATATAGCAGACTATTATGCAGCAAATTAAAATTTACAAGCGATATTTAATAAAGTGAGAAATGCTTAAGATATTAAGATGAAATATATGTGCAGAATAGTGACAGTAAACATGCTTAAAAGGAAAGAAATGCAGAATGTTAACTTGAAAAGCAAGATATCTACAGTGGACTTGTATTACCTCTACAATGTGAAAACAATATTTAAGCAAGGTCCAGTGATCTTAGCCACATAGCTGAGAACTATCTTGTCCCAATGCTATAAGTAAAATTCAAAATGTTGAAAATAATTTAAAAGGAGAACTGATTTAAAAAATAGTCTGTCATGTGATAGTTTGGGTTAAAGATGTTTTATATTAAAAAATGAGTTTTATTGCCTGAATTTAGGTATTTTTCATTTAAAATTCCCTGTGATATGTAATTACCATTAAATATGCATGTTCCAGGCATCACACTTTAACAGAATTTAATTATTGAAATATATAACTGAGAAGTAGTAGGATACAAAAATACATTAATGTTGAGATAAGGTTTATGCTGTTTTGGTTAAATATTGCAAAAGTTAGGTAAAATACATTGGTTTGGGCATATCTCTCAAGTCTAAGTAACTTCCAGTTAATTTCTACATTTTGAAAATGTGTATATGATAATGGCGTCCAAATTATACCAAATTTATTCATTATGCTTATAAATTATTTCACATAATTCAGTGAAATTATGTTTGGCATCATGTAAACAACCACTGGCTTGTGCCAATGTTCCCTCCTGTCAGCCAGTTCGGTTTGGGTTGTGCTGTATTTATTATATGGCAGCCTGCATGTGACCAGTCAGGGAGAGAAAAATGATCAAGAAGAGACACAGGACTCCTACTCAACAGCAACTTATTTTTACATTAGAAAGTCTTCACATATTTCTTTTATGTCGTTTGAAGAAGGTAAATTAAGACGTTTTCATTCTATAGGAAGTGACTTCATTGCCATAACTTTTTCTAACAACACATCTGTTTGTTTTTTTTAGCTGCTTCTTTGCTTTGCATTCAGGCAGATGAACTCAAAGAAGCTCTTACCTCCCACTGTGTGGTCACTAGAGGAGAAACCATTATTCGACCCAATACGGTCGAAAAAGCTACTGATGTCAGAGATGCTATGGCCAAAACTTTATACGGGCGTCTCTTTAGTTGGATAGTCAATCGCATTAACAGTTTATTGAAGCACAGCACATCGCCAAGGTAAAAATTCTCATGGAAACATTTTTTTCCCCAAATGTCAGGTGATGTAAATCTGTTTTCTAATTTATTGATTTGTATATGAGTCCCTTTGAAGACGTTTCTAATTGCTATCGCTGAATTATTACAGTTCTATCTCAGTAGATCTGCTTTATTTCCTAGTAGCCCTTTATTAGGCCAGATAGCTATAAAAATGCAAATGTCCTGGAACACAAAAACTGTAGCAACATGAATAAACATGAAAAGTGAATTTTTAAAGTGACATCAATTTATATGTTCTTTTAATAGGAAGGTGTACTGCAAAGTGTATATACCATTTTATACTTTCATAAAATGTCATTCCAGCAGGTTTTTTTGTTTGTTTGCTTTGTTTTGAGGGATTGAATTAAATCTTGAAGGCAAAGGAAAGCTTTCTTTTTATATTTTAACTCTCACTATAATCCTGTAAGGATAGGAATTATGACCTCCAATGAACTTTGGTTCCAAAATGTCCTAAGTAAATAGTACATGATAGAGTGAATATATGAACGATAATGTCATCGTTTATGCCCTGCCTAGTACCCCATCTTAGAAATAAAGAATCACAGCCACCACTGACTGAGTACTCTCTATGTACCAGGGATTGCGCACAGGTATAAACCCTTCCATTTACACCTAAAGCTTTGTTCTGCCACAAATTACACAATCTGTAGAAATTGTATACAAAAAGCAGGATAAATGCCTACCTTAAGTCACCTTGTTCACATTTGCTTACTAAGCATAAAAGACTATTCTATACACATTTCAGGCATGTAATTCAGTCATTTTTCCACGAAGGGCCACACCACATCATAATATTATCCAGAATGTCTAAGAGATTATCCATTATTCCTCCCTGTTCTTAATTCTCTATCCCCCAGAATTGCTTCTTTCCCTTTCTGCTAAACTGTAACCTATCCGATTGGGTCTGCAAATCAAATTCCAGTTTGCCCATTCTGATTTAATGATCAAAACACTTTGTATGTTCATGTGTGGCCATCGGTATGATGCCAAGCTTTCAGGTGAAAATGGAAAAATTCCAGAATGTTCACTATCTATGTATTCCACAGACGACTACATTTTGCTACTTATCATCTGCATGTTTGGCACTAAGGCGATCTGCTGAAAATTCCACTACAGCCTCTTTACTATTTGGTAACTTTCCTTTCCATACACTAAAGAAAGCCAGCCAAATGTTAGATTTTCAAAATTTTTATAGAAAGTTTAACAAACAGGGGCGCCTGGGTGTCTCAGTTGGTTAAGAATCCGACTTCAGCTCAGGTCATGATCTCAAGGTCAGGGAGTTCGAGCCCCGCGTTGGACTCTGTGCTGACAACTCAGAGCCCAGAGTCTGGTTTGGATTCTGTCTTGCTCTCTCTCTGCCCCTCCCCAGCTTACACTCTGTTCTCTCGGTCTCTCAAAAATGAATAAATGTTAAAAAAAAAAGTTTTTTAAATAAAGTTTAACAAATTAAAATAAGACCATTCATATAGTTCAGCAAAAATCTGTCAAGATTTATGTTAAGATTTTGAAGAGCCTGTATACTGTGCCAGTCTTTTCCACTAACTTGTTGTGCAACCCTTGACAAATTACTGCATTTCTCTGCATCTTGTCTTCTTCAACTATTAAATAAAGGCATGTAATGACAAATCAGTGGTCTTAGTTATTGATGGACATCTTGGAGCCTTTTAAGGATCTCTTGAGGGATGCCTGGGTGGCTTAGTCAGTTCAGTGTCCAACTTTTTATTTTGGCTCAGGTCATAATGTCATGGTTCATGGGATCGAGCCCTGCATCGTTCTCTCTCCTTCTCCCTTTGCACCTCTCCCACTCCCTCTCTTTCTCTCTCTCTCTATCTAAAAAAAAAGAAAAGAATAAAAGAAAGAATAAAAGGATCTATTGAAACTATGTTCTTCACTCCAAAATTTTAAAAATGGATATATTTCTACATACCCACCAAAATATTGTGCATGGTTGATTCCAGCCCCCTTGAAGACCATTAACAGACCCCAGGTTAAGAATCCCTGAATGAGGTCATCTCTAAGGTCCTCCTGGCTGTAACACACTATTAGATGAGTTAAATATCTCAGCAGGATCCTGTGGGATAATTTTTTAAAAGAATAATAATGTTGACTAAACCAGCATACATTTTCACTTTCTATTCAAAATAGGAATTTTCAGAAGTATTTGTATAGCTTTCCTTTTGTCAATCCCATCACACAAAGGGTCCTATAACTTTGTGTTCTGAGTTCAGTCAGTTCTTCCGAATACAGAGAGCATCCTTGACTTCCCAGCATGAGGTGGACAGCTGTCATTTCTAAATCACTTCCTCAGACAACACTAAGCGTTAACCTAGGTTACATATAGTGAGCACAGAGAAATGTTTGTACTCTCCTTTTTAAAATCACATGAAAATAACTGTAATGCATATATTTCTCAGAAGAGGCAAACTTTTGACCAACTATCTAGCCTTTAATGAACAGAGAGGTAACCATTATGGGGGAGCAGGAAAAAAAGTACATTTGGAATATTTAATTATAAAATAATATTTAAGATAGACTCCACCAAAGTCTGCTAGAACTGATACATGAATTCAGCAAAGTTGCAGGATACAAAATCAATGTACAGAAATCAGTTGCATTCTTATACACTAATAATGAAGCAACAGAAAGACAAATAAAGAAACTCATCCCATTCACAATTGCACCAAGAAGCATAAAATACCTAGGGATAAATCTAACCAAAGATGTAAAAGATCTGTATGCTGAAAACTATAGAAAGTTTATGAAGGAAATTGAAGAAGATATAAAGAAATGGAAAAACATTCCATGCTCATGGGTTGGAAGAATAAATATTGTCAAAATGTCAATACTACCCAAAGCTATCGACACATTCAATGCAATCCCAATCAAAATTGCACCAGCATTCTTCTCGAAGCTAGAGCAAGCAATCCTAAAATTCATATGGAACCACAAAAGGCCCCGAATAGCCAAAGTAATTTTGAAGAAAAGACCAAAGCAGGAGGCATCACAATCCCAGACTTTAGCCTCTACTACAATGCTGTAATCATCAAAACAGCATGGTATTGGCACAAAAACAGACACATAGACCAATGGAATAGAACAGAAACCCCAAATCTAGACCCACAAACGTATGGCCAGCTCATCTTTGACAAAGCAGGAAAGAACATCCAATGGAAAAAAGACAGTCTCTTTAACAAATGGTGCTGGGAGAACTGGACAGCAACATGCAGAAGGTTGAAACTAGACCACTTTCTCACACCATTCACAAAAATAAACTCAAAATGGATAAAGGACCTGAATGTGAGAGAGGAAACCATCAAAACCTTAGAGGAGAAAGCAGGAAAAGACCTCTCTGACCTCAGCCGTAGCAAGTTCTTACTTGACACATCCCCAAAGGCAAGGGAATTAAAAGCAAAAATGAACTACTGGGACCTCATAAAGATAAAAAGCTTCTGCACAGCAAAGGACACAATCAACAAAACTAAAAGGCAACCAACAGAATGGGAAAAGATATTTGCAAATGACATATCGGATAAAGGGCTAGTATCCAAAATCTATAAAGAGCTCACCAAACTCCACACCCGAAAAACAAATAATCCAGTGAAGAAATGGGCAGAAAACATGAATAGACACTTCTCTAAAGAAGACATCCAGATGGCAAACAGGCACATTAAAAGATGCTCAACATTGCTCCTCATCAGGGAAACACAAATCAAAACCACACTCAGATATCACCTCACGCCAGTCAGAGTGGCTGAAATGAACAAATCAGGAGACTATAGATGCTGGAGAGGATGTAGAGAAATGGGAACCCTCTTGCACTGTTGGTGGGAATGCAAACTGGTGCAGCCACTCTGGAAAACATTGTGGAGTTTCCTCAAAAAATTAAAAACAGACCTACCCTATGACCCAGCAATAGCACTGCTAGGAATTTACCCAAGAGATACAGGAGTACTGATGCATCGGGGCACTTGTGCCCCAGTGTTTATAGCAGCACTCTCAGCAATAGCCAAATTATGGACAGAGCCTAAATGTCCATCAACTGATGAATGGGTAAAGAAATTGTGGTTTATATACACAATGGAGTACTATGTGGCAATGAGAAAGAATGAAATATGGCCGTTTGTAGCAACACGGATGGAACTGGAGAGTGTTATGCTAAGTGAAATAAGCCATACAGAGAAAGACAGATACCATATGTTTTCACTCTTATGTGGATCCTGAGAAACTTAACAGAAACCCATGGGAGAGGGGAAGGAAAAATAAAAAAAGAGGTTAGAGTGGGAGAGAGCCAAAGCATAAGAGACTCTTAAAAACTGAGAACAAACTGAAGGTTGATGGGGGTGGGAGGGAGGGGAGGGTGGGTGATGGGTATTGAAGAGGGCATCTTTGGGATGAGCACTGGGTGTTGTATGGAAACCAATTTGACAATAAATTTCATATATTAAAAAATAATAAAATAAAATAAAGTAATAAAATAAAATAATATTTAATTGCATTTTAAAGTAGTTGATTATAAAATAAACCCAAATACATTTTTGTCTTTCCCCAAGTTACCATTTATTCTCTATTAAACACTTATGAATGAATAACTCAAAAGTAAATAATGATTCTTTAAAAGAGGTGAAGTGTTTTTAGCAAGATGTTTTAATTGTCCTAAAGTGAAAGACTAAAGACATCCTTACACAGAATTTTTGCTTTTCTGGTATGATTTTTATTGAATACATTTTTGTGGTCTTCTGAGTGCTGGCCAGGTTTTCCGTATGATTCATGACTCACTCGGGGCTGTGATCTTGTACCCACAAACCCATAGGAAAAAGTATAGGACAGGTTTCTGTAGTACAAGGAAAATCTTGTATCTTTTATATATTAAAATTGATGCTACCTACTTTATGTTTTATGGAGGGAAACTTTTTCAATTAAGAAAATTTACACTCTGTGTCTTGGTAGGAGTTTCTTAGCTAAATCACAAAAGCATACTCTGAGACACCCTGCTTTCCATTCCCTCTTAAGAAAATAAGTAAGGACTCAATAATGCCTCTTTAATTTTCCAGTGGGAACGGTGATGAGCTGAGCATTGGCATTCTGGATATATTTGGCTTTGAAAACTTCAAAAAAAATTCCTTTGAGCAGCTGTGCATTAACATTGCAAATGAACAAATTCAGTATTATTTCAATCAACACGTGTTCACATGGGAGCAGGTAAGTCATGGTACTATTAAGATTCATGTATGTGTGTGTTACATGCAGAATTGTACTAATGAAGCAAGACTTAGACCATAGGTTTAGGGCCTTAAATATATAGACAAAGGAAAGATTTTCTTTTCTCCATGCCTGTAGTAAAAACAAAAATAAAACCAGAAAACAAGTATGAATTTAGTGTCTCCATATGAGATGCCCTTCCTTGAAAAACCAATGCACCCTTCTCCAAAACTTAGCAAGTCTGAGCCCTTATACACAAACAGGTTTCCTTTGGAAATTTAAGTCAGCAGATGTGTCCAACTGTTTGTCTTTCTGTAGACTGTGTAGCTGAAACTCTGTTTGAAATTTAAATATCCATCTAAAATGCATTAAACTTCAGAATTCCGGTAACTAGGCAACAGAACACAAGATAATGGGTTTGATGCAAATGCCATGAAATGGCAATTTTGACAGGGTACAATATGTAATTTATGATTCAGCTTCAAAAATCAGAGACTTACTTGAATTGCATTTGGCAAAGCTGTAGTATTAAAATTATTTAAATTATTTTATCAAGTCTAAAAGCAGCAGTGGTCATGTTTTGTGTCATTTAGTGTGTCATGTGTCTCCTGTAAATAATATCACATTGTTTTGTGCTTACTGAATAGAACTGACGTTTTTACTTAAATTTGAGATAAATGAGAGGTACATGAACTTCTTTTGATTCAAAATATTTAGGCTTATTGAGAATTTACTTTAAAATTGCATTTTGAAAACACTAGTCACAAAAGAAAACCTCTAGATATTAACATTTCTTAGGCCAAAAAAAGGGACAAAAGTGTAAGGTTTTACCTGTGTTTGCATAGCTCTGTTCTACCCCAGGATCTTGTTCTATCAAGTATTCATTCCTCTCTTCTTTCTCACTCTGTGTCTCTCTCTCTCTCTCCTCTTTCTCCACTCTTCTCCATTAGCGCACGCAGTCCCATAGCCTAGATAAATGAGATCTTTAAAAATTGTTAAAAAACAAAAGCCTTTCTCCAACCTGCTTATCTCAGTAGCTATGGCCTCTCTCTTCCCTTCACAGCCAAGCTGCTTGAAAGCATATTCAGTATTCATTGCATTGTATTGATTTCTTCTCTACCTGAGTATATGAGTCTGTAGCATCTGGCTCTGACCTCGCCCACTCTCCTGGAATGGGCCTTCCTAATCTCATCAGTCATTGGTATCAGAAACATTTTAGTCTCTACATTATTAGCCTTTCTGTAATTTTCAACCCTGTTGATAAGTTCCTGTTTCTGGAAAACCCCTCCTTTAGCATCCCTAATACCATCTTTCTGTTTCTCTGCCATCTTCCTGTCTCTTCCTGTACCATCTCATAAGTCAGTCGTTCTCAACCCTGGCTGCATATTAGAATCACTGGGTACTGGAAAATCCCAATGCCCAGACCCTGTCCCAGACCAGTTAAATCAGATCTCTTGGAATGAGACCCAGGCATCAATATCTTCTAAAGTTCCCAGTTTATTCCAATGTGCAGCCAAGGTTGAGAATTACTGTCCTAAATCTTAACTCATGAAAGAGTTCTATCCTCTACCCCTTCTCGTACTCACTAGGAAAGATCATCCATTTCCATTCTTTCGATCACCCCCTTCATGCTAGTAATGCTTAAGCCCCCATCCAACCCACCTCTCTTTTTGAACTCCTGGCCTCCTTTTAAGACAGCTTCCAGAACTTTATCTAGAATTGAACCCATGGTCTTTCCCTCTCACTTATATTCTTCCTCAGCAAGTGACATCTCTATCTGCCACTTACTCAAGCCAAAAATGCATTTCATTTCTCATTACCGAAATCCAGAAAATTAGCGTGACTTGTTCATGTTTCTCCCTCCTCTATGCTCCAGTAAAAATATTTGGTTTATATTTGTGCCTTTCTCACTAGGCTACAGACTCCTTGAGGTCAAGGATTAGGTCTTAATTCATTTTGAATCTTCAGAGCTTGACATACAGCAAGTGTTCGAAAAATATTTATTAAATGAATGTCATCTTGCTTTAATGTCTCATAGTGTTCACAAGATCCATTCTAACCAAAGCCTGAAACAAGTGAATTTTGTTTTTTTCTTTGTTTGTTTGGACTTTTTGATGGGGATCTATTAGAATTACCTTCTTCATGGGACCAGGTGCATCTTCATGTATTTCCCATGTGATTAATTAGCAACTTGTGTTGGTAGGATTCTGTTATTTTTCTCTTTTGCAGGTTGAGGTTAGAACATGGTTTGATTGGAACTAGCCTTTAAACCAATGTACATATCTTTCAAAATTATTTGCTTTTCATTTTTTATAGGATGTTATAGTTTATAATCCACTTTGATAGCCTTGAATTTCATCCATGATCCTAATGCTGTTACTGCTTTTGTCTTTGGGCTTGCTACAAATGAAACTATTCTGGAAGACTCTTTTAAATATCCTTGAGAGGCTTTCAAGACAAAACAACTCAAAATTGTCCCTAGCAAATTAAGATTTCAACTAGAATCCAGGATTATACAAAGCAGTTTGAGGAATTGAGGCCATTCACAATCCTTTCAAATGCCTTTCTAGGGTAACTACCCAAGAATCTCTGCTTCATAACCTTATGGGACAGGCATTGGCAGCTGAGTGATCAGGTTGATGAATGTGTGATCCGCTGGATATGGGATTAGTCAGTGATTCTCTTGATTTTAACATGTGGGTGTACACGTTTGGGTTTTTTTTCCACTCTGTCACTTCTCTGTGAGTGCAAAAATTGTAACTGAGAAATGCTAACTATAGCTGTGTGTATTAGCTATCACAGGTAGAGAACACACAACACACTGATTTCTATAAATGAGAAATCACTATGAAGCCAGATCATAAATTAAAGCTATGGTCACACTTTCCTTGGTGAGATATAATCATAACTTTCACCTGAGAACTCCTTCATTTAATAAAGCCATTATTACTTATCCGTAAGACATACTCAGTTTCACGGACATTCAGATAATCTGGCAATCTGAACAAGACACAAGCTTCAGCCAGCACCTTCACAGATGACACAACTTCTGCTTCTATTTAAACCAACAAACATGGTCTTTACTGGCAGTCCTGCAACAATGGAACATAAATAAAGGTTTGCTGAAAACACTATTTTCTTTAAATTCGGCCCAAATTCAATTGACATGTAATACACAGTGGGACACTCCAGCAAAGTTGGTTATGAAGGTATTTTGAATATTGTTTTCCCATTATTTTCCATTAAAACAATAATCAACAGACTACAGTAAAATATTTTTAGTGAAAGAGATTATGTCACTGACCCAATCCATAGTTTGCTGAGTGGATAGTTTTAAATAATACATAGCTCCTCAAACTTTTCTGGAGTTTGATGTTTCATAATATTTGAAGCTTCCATACTTTTCCAGCACTGGAAGAACCATTTTGCGTATATTGATTTTAACAAAATTTAAAGGGACAGTTTATATATGAAAACAATAGTTTGAAAATTAAATCACAGTCTGGTTTCCTGTACCTACCTACAAATAGACATTAAGAGTTTAGTTGTAATCTTTTGATATTCATGACTCAGGCTTTTCTAAATGAGCAGCAACTGAAAAATATATAATTTTCTGTTAATTTAATTAATTCCACAAATAAAGTATTTATATGTCAGCCTTCCCTATTACATTTGTATGGCATTATTTTGACACACACTGTTTACTCCCATATTTTTCAAAAAGCTTTTAGTGAAGCAGCTGAAAGGGAAGCGAACAAGTTACCACATTTCTGATAAGGGAGGCATCTTCTTACAATAACATTTACACTGAATCTCCACAGACACTGTGTAGCCAAGATTTTGGTTTTGCTTGGTTGTTTTTGTTTGTTTTCTGTCATTCTTCCATGGACGGAGAGCACAACGGTAGTCAAAGTGTGATTAAAGCTTGAAGTTCTCTTCAAGGAGTCATGCTGATGCTATAGTAGTGGGTTTTGTCCTTTCTTTTAATTGTGCACTATGATACATCATTGTGGTATAGACCATGCAAAAGAAATGAACCCTGTTCCCTAGAAGTTTATGTTATGTTTCAAATCAAGGGGAATGAACAGCCAACCACTGAAGAGTCACCAATGGGCATGAGTTTGAGGTGGAACAAACACCACTGTTCTTTAGGACCATTAGGCACCCAAGACATAGCTATCCTATGACACATTGCTCTAGAATCCTGAAGATTCACTCTCCTTGCTTATACTCCTACTTATACCTAGGGTGAGCTTTCTTATCCATTAGTGCAGGACATCTTGCCGTCTATTAACTGAGCTGAAGTTCGTTTTTAAAGTGAGCTGTTAATACTTGTTCTGTACAAGGATAAGCTGTTACATACATCATTTATATATATATACCCGTGGGTTTAAAATTAAAAGTTAGAAGTCATTTTATAAGCAGGAAACCATTTACAGCACATAATGGAGACAATAACTGTAATTATGGCTCTGGCTTCTCTTGCAGAAAGTGATGTGTATGACTTTCCTCTCCAGCTGTTCATATCTCAAAGTTTGAAGCTTTTGAGATTTTGAATATGGGCTCCAACACATAATTTGTGGCAATTACAAAGAACAAAAATTCATTCATCATACAGTATCTACACTTTCAACTTTTTTTACGTTATGAAGTAAAAAGAATCAGTCATCACATAAAAAAAAATGTGTGGGCAAACCCCTTAGAAATGCCTTCAAATTGTTTTGCTTACAAAGTATGAATTTTTATTTCATATTCAAATTTCTTCCCTATTAAACCATATGTGTGCAATGGTGGTAGCATTTGTCTTATTTTAGTTCTCCAAGTGATAAAAGCCAATTTATAGGCATTTTCTTAAAACATTAAAACAACCATGCATTTAAGAAACAAATAGATACAACAAATCTTGCTTTTTAAGTGCTTGGCCAAGTTTTGGGTTACTGTTTGAGATCACATACAAATTTTCTGTAGACTCACGTACTGAGTATGGAAGTTGATATGCAAGTGACTGGGTATGTGTGGAGCATCCCTACAACAGATACCAGCTGTGAACGTGTGGTCCTCTCCCGCCGTCTCTTGGCAGGCAGCCTGTTGGGTTCCCGTGCCCCCCGCCCCATCTCTTGCTTTATACCCATGTTGCACAGTGTGTTTCTCTTTCATCAGAGAAGCTGGGTCAACACCTTTAATGTGCTGTGGGGATTTGTGGTACTTATTTTGATAATTTGGTATTATTTTAAAATACTTTTTAAAAAATATTTTCATTATGGGGTGCCTGGGTGGCTCAGTTGGTTGAGGCTCCAACTTTGGCTCAGGTCATGATCTCCCAGTTATGGGTTCAAGCCCCAGGCTCTGCACTGACAGCAGGGAGCCTGCTTCAGATTCTCTGTCTTCCTCTCTCTCTGCCCCTCTCCCCTTCTCAGAAATAAACATCTAAAAAAATTAAATAAAAAAATACTTTCATTATGATAAAAAGTAATTTTGGAAGAAATACATAATAAGGAGGTTAGATCCATTCAATTACTGTAGTTTTCTACATGTGAGTTTAGAGCATACTTGACAAGCGGAAATAAAATTTTTTGGTAAACGTTTAAACATGACAGTAAAGGAAAAATAGTTTAAGTTGAAAGAAATCTTGGTATATGAAAAACTACATTTCTGGATTCCTAATGGAAATTTCTCCTTATCCTAAGCCATTACCTGTCAGTAGAATATAAATTTGTAAGATCTTTTATGGCTTTTGAAGAGTTTTTAAGAATAGGTTTTATACACAAAACGTGACTAGATTACAATGTACATCTTAATATACATTGTTTCCTTTTCTTTCTGAAAAAAGAAGCTGCTCTAGGAAGCATCATTTAAAACTTTTCCTCCAAAGTTCATTAAATACATGTAAAATAAAATAAGTATATTTTTTTAGGAATTATCTACCATACTTCCTCATTAGGTTGCTTGTCAAATGGTAAATCAGTGACCTGTGTCTTCTGAAGTTACTGATGATCAGCATTCCCTGTGGCTTGCCACTAACTTTAACAAAAAAATCAACAGGATCATTGATAATAGCTTTGAATAGAAAGTACAAGAGGAGGGGCGCCTGGGAGGCTCAGTCGGCTGAGCCTGGGCATCTGACTTCGGCCCAGGTCATGATCTTGAAATTCAGGAGTTTGAACCCCACATCAGGCTCTGTGCTGACAGCTCAGAGCCTGGAGCCTGCTTCGGATTCTGTGTCTCCCTCTCTCTCTGCCTCTCCCCTGCTTGTTCTCTCTCTCAGAAATAAATGAACATTAAAAAATAAGTACAGGAGGAAATAGATTTCAAATCATAATTACTATTTTACATCAAGAGCTTAGATTTTACAACATGCATATAACCACCTTGTTTTCTTCATTTTTAGTTTTTAAAAATATTTACTTGCTTCCGTGGAATGTTATTACTAACAATATTATAGGTATGTAGAAAGAGAGCGCTTAGCCGACTGAGCCACCCAGGTGCCCTGTGAAAGACAGCGAATGATAAAGTAAATGTAAAATATTAGCAACTGGAAAATTTGGGGAAAGGGCACCTGGGAGTTCTTTGTACTGTCCTTGCAACCTTTTAAATTTGGAGTTATTTCAAAATGAAAAATGGCACAGTTTCTTTTTTCTCTGTAATAATAAAAAAAAAACTCACCTTGAATAGTGATAGCACCTTAAATCCTAGATTTTCAACCTTGAAAACATTTTTCTTAGAATGAGTAACTTCTTCTCAGTGGTTTCTTTCCACTGTGAGCAATGTTTCCATAAATGCGTATACTCATGTGAACAGTTGGCGAGTAGGATTCTTTTACTAAAGGCAGACATCAGGGAATAAATGTGTTTATGTGCTTCTTTCCCCTTGCAAATGTTCTGTTAACAGAATGTGTATGCATCTATTCACTATGTTTCACAACACGTTCAGGCAGCGTGGGCATTTTGAAATGTTTGAACCAGAAGAAACCTAAGTAGATCATCCATATTTCACAGATAAAAATGACTCGTTATGACTTGCGTGAAGTCACAGCCTAGTTAAACAAAGCCAGAACCCAAATCTGGGTCTTCTGATACATATCTGGGGTTTTTCTCACAAGCAAACAAATAAGAAAAGTTGAGAAGAACCAGGGACCTAACAAAATAATCTCTCATGCAGAAGAAAAGGGTGTTCCATTGATTTGAAAGAAAGGGAGGAAGGAGGAAGAAAGGGAGGGAGGAAGGAGAAGAGAGAGAGATAGAGAGAGGCAATCTTTCACATGAAAAGCCAAGGGGCATCCATATAAGGTAACAAAGAAGGAAACTAGAAAGACCAGTAGCACTGAGGCAGGTGGCAGTGGTAACAGAACTGTGACACTGGAGGAAGCAGAAACCACCTAACAGGATAGATCTAGAACTAACAGATGGAACAACTGAAAAAGAAAATACAGCACGAGCAAAGAATTCCTAGGATGTGATTTCAGGGTTAGAATGGAAAGGCAGACAGACTCTTTGCTGGGCCCTAAAGGACAAGACTCTACCTTTTTGTCTATTTCTTCCTTCCCCAGGCCCACCTACTTTTAAACATACACATAGTAGGTGCTCCACGAATGTTTAAGGAATGTCAGTATGTGGCATCTTCTACAATGATCTATTCAGAATGCCACAAACCTGGGTGAATTCTTAATACCACCCCGCATCAAGTGGACTGTGTTTATAAAAATAAAAGATACTTGATTTATGACTTCCAAACAGCAAACACAAGAGAATAAATATTGAGGATCATTTATCCCAGCTGTTAAAATATTTATAGAATCTAAAATATGTGAAACTGCAGAGCAGTGTCAGATGGCTGACGCACCTACACAACAGACATGACTTCATTTCATAGGTATAAATTCAGTGAAAGACTTGAATGCACCCTGTCGCTGCATACCCCCACCTTTTATAAAAGAAAAATACCATATGAGCGAAACTCCTTGATAGAAACCTTGGTGGTTTCAGGAAAATCTTTTTGAAACTTCATACTTAGATAAATCTGTCAGATGGTAGTAGAAAGTATTCTCCCACAGTAAAATGATCGAGTGATGCTTTCGGGGAGTAGGTAGCACCTGTCTTTTACATGGTGATGAAGTCTGCCTGTTTTTACAAATATGTGGAAATTGAATCAGTGTCTTCCTGAACAACCAATGGGCCAAAATGGAAATCAAAAGAAAAATCAAAGACCATCTTGAGACAAAAGGAAATGAGACCACCACATACCAAGACTTATGGAATGCAGCAAAGGCAGCTCTAAGAGGAAAGTTTGTAACCATAAAGACATAATTGAGAAAAAAGATGGATCTCAAGTAAGCAAATCTAACTTGATACTTCAGTGAAATATAAGAAGAAACAAGCTAAGCCCAAAGTTAAAAGGAAGGAAATAACAAAGATCAGAGCAGAAATAAATGAAATAAAGACTCAAAAGAGGGGTGCCTGGGTGGCTCAGTCGGTTGAGCGTCCGACTTCGGCTCAGGTCATGATCTCACGGTCCGTGAGTTCGAGCCCCGCGTCGGGCTCTGTGCTGACAGCTCAGAGCCTGGAGCCCGTTTCAGATTCTGTGTCTCCCTCTCTCTGACCCTCCCCCGTTCATGCTCTGTCTCTCTCTGTCTCAAAAATAAATAAACGTTAAAAAAAATTAAAAAAAAAAAGACTCAAAAGACAATAGAAAAGAATAATGAAACCAGGAGCTGTGCTTTGTTAAAGATAAATAAAATTGACAAACCTTTACCTGGGCTAATCAGGAAAAAACCAAAGGGGACTGACTCAAAAAATTAGGAATGAAAAAGAAAACATTACAGCTAGCTGATACCACAGAAATACAAAGGATCAAAAATATAGAAGAAATGGAAAAATTCTTAGAAACATACAACCTACCAAGACTGAATCATAAAGAAATAGAAAATATCACCAAGCCAATTACTGGTAAAGAGATTGAATCAGTAATCAAAAATCTCCTAACGAAGAAAAGTCCAGGACCGTATGGCTTCATTGGTGAATTCTACCAAACGCTTAAGAATACCAATTCTCCTCAAACTCTTTCACAAAAGTAAAAGAGGTGGGAACTTCAACCTTATTTTATGAGGCAACCATTACCCTGATACCAAAACCAGGCAAGGACACTACAAGAAAATTACAGACCAATATCCCTGATGAACAATAGATGCAAAAATCTTCAACAACATATTAGCAAACGAAACCTGACAATACATTAAAACTGTCATACACCATAATCAAGTGGGGTTTATTCCAGGGATACAAAGATGTTTCAACATACACAAATCATTAATATGATACACCAAATTAACAAAATGAGGCAGAAAAGAGCTTTTGACAAAATTTAACATCCATTCATGGTGATAAGAAGTCTCAACAGGGGCACCTGGGTGGTTTAGTCAGTTATGCATCTGACTTCAGCTCAGGTCAGGATCTCATGGATTGTGGGTTTGAGCCCCACGTCGGGCTCTGTGCTGACAGCTCCAAGCCTGGAGCCTGCTTGAGATTCTGTCTCCCTCTCTCTCTGCCCCTCCTCTGCTCATGCTCTGTCTCTCTGTGTCTCCCCAAAATAAATACACATTAAAAAAGAATTTAAAAAGTCTCAACAAAGTGGGTAGAGAGGGAATGTACCTCAGCAGAATAAAGGCCACCATGGACAAACTCACAGCTAATATACTGAAAAGTGAAAAGCTGAGAGATTTTCCTGTATGATTAGGAATAAGACAAGGATGCCTCCTCTAACCACTTTTTTCAACAATATGTTGGAAATTCTTGCCAGAGCAATTAGGCAAACAAAAGAAATAAAAGGCATTCAAATGGGAAAGGAAGTAAAATCGTTTCTGTTTGTAGATGACAGGAAATTTTATGTAGAAAACCCTAAAGACTACATCAAAAAATTGTTAGAACTAACAAATTCAGTAAAGCTGCAGAATACAAAACAGTATCGAAAAGTCAGCTCTATTTCTATACACTAACAACGATCTATCAGAAAGAAATGAATATGACAGTCCTTTAGCATCAAAAAGAATAAAATACTTAGGAATAAATTTAAGGAGGTGCAAGGTCTGTATACTGTGAACTATAATACATTTAGGAAAGAAATTGTAGAGGGCACAAATAAATGGAAGAATTAATATTGTTAAAATGCCCAAAGCAATTTATAGGTACAGTACAGTCCCTAACAAAATTCTCATAACATTTTTCACAGAAATAGAGCAAATAATCCTCAAATTTGTATAGAAACACAAAAGACCTCAAAAAACCAAAGCAATCTTAAGAAAGAACAAAGTTGGAGATAACCACGCATCCTGATTTCAAACTATATTACAAGGCATAGTACTCAAAACAGTGTGGTATTGGCATAAAAACAGACACATAAATCAATGGAACAACATAGAAAGCCCAGAAATGAACCCAAGCATAGATGGTCAGTTGACTTTTGACAAGGGTCCCAGGAATTCACAATGGGGAAAGGATTGTCTCTTTAATAAACCGTGCTGGGAAAATTGGGAAGGCACATACAAAAGAATGAAGCTAGACTCCAATCTCACACCGTACACAAAAATCAACTCAAAATGGATTAAAGACTTGAACACAAGACCTGAAACTGTAAAACTCCTAGATGAAAACATACGGGATAACTCCTTGGTATCATTCTTGGCCATAAGTTTTTGGATTTGACACTGAAAGCAAAGACAGCAAAAACAAGAAATAAACAAGTGAGAGTACGTCAAACAAAAAGCTTCTGCTCAGCAAAGGAAACCATCAACAAAATGAAAAGACAACCTATGGAATGGAAGAAAATATTTGCCAATCATATATTTGATAAAATATATATATAGGACTCCTACAACTCAAGAGCAAAAAAAAAAATCTGATTAAAACATGGGCAGAGGATCTGAGTAAACATTTTTCCCAAGAAGATGCACAAGTAGCTAACAGATACATGAAGAGGAGAATGCAAATCCAAACCACAATGAGATATCACCTCACACCTGTTAGAATGGCTATCATCAAAAAAGAGATAATAAGTGTTGGCAAAGATGTGGAAAAAAGGGAATTCTTGCATTACTGGTGGGAATAGAAGTCAGTGTAACTACTACAGAAAACAGTATGGAGGCTTCCCCCAAAATTAAAAATTGAACTGCCATATGATCTAGCTATCCAACTTGTGGGTATATATCCAAAGGAAATTAAAACAAGATCTCTAAGAGATGTCTGCACTCCCATTTCATTGCAGCATTACTGATAATAGTCAAGATATGGAAACAATCCAAGTGTCTGTCAAAAGATGAATGCATATAGAGTATTACACACACACACACACACACACACACACACACACACACGACCCCATGGAATATTATTTAGCCATGAGAAAGAAAGAAAACCTGTTAATTATGACAACATAGATGGAAACGTAAGGGTATTATGCTAAGTGAAAATTGGAGACTAGAATGGTGGTTACCAGTGTCTGGGAGTTGGGGGAAATGGGGAGATGTTGGTCAAAGAGTACAGTTCCAGTTTGAAGATGAGTAAGTTATAGGGACCTAATATACAATATGTTGATTAGTCAATAAAACTGTGCCATAATCTTGACAGTTCCTAAGAGAATAGATCTTAAATGTTCTCACCACAAAAAAGCAATGGTAGTTATGTGATGAGGTGTCAGCTGATTCCATGATATAATATAATATAATAATATAATATAATAATAATACTCATTTTGTAATATGTAAGTATATCAAGTCAATACATCATACACCTTGAACTTATACCATGTTATATGTCCATTATATCTCGGTAATGCTGGGAGAAGAAAAAGAAGATAATTTCCCCAGGAAAGTCACTTAGAAGCCAGCTTCAGGATTGAATTCCGTTTTTAATTTTGTGAAGATTTTGTTTTTAAGTAATCTCTACACCCAAAGTGGGGCTCAAGCTTAAGAGTCACATGCTGTATCAGTTGAGCCAGCCAACCACCCCCAGGAATAAATTCCTAAGGAAGATAGAGATAGCACATGACCAGGAGGACATGTAAAAACAAATGAGAAAGAGACAAAGAAACAAAAGTCAACCTAACATGAAGGATGTTTTTAGTGAAGTCCCTGAGCTTTTCCTCTAACTCTGATCTCTACCTCCACAAATCTTTGCCCACATCACAAAAGCCAACAGTGGTGTGATGGTATTTCTGTGCCCAAGAAGAAGTTAAATTATGTTTATTATTATGTCTCAGAATAATGACACAATAGCTGGCAGGCATTGTGTAATATGGGCTAAGCATAGATCTACCATATTTCCCCCCAAAAGTATCCTCTTAAGTAGTTTAAGATCTAATCAAATAAATGCGAATACAACAATACATGGTCATTTTCACCTATCAAAAATATCAGAAAAAAATTTTAATGAGAATATGCAGTGCTGGTGAGGATACAGCAAGATAGGAACGGGTATGCAGGGCTGATTAGAAAGCACATTGCGGCAAGCTTAGAAAAAATCAATCTAGAAATACACATATGGAGCCTGTAAAATACTCACACTAGTTGATCAGCTAATCTGTCCTAAAGGTAAAATCCAAAATCCAGAAAAGCTTGGTGCACAAGGATATACATCAGAACACTATTTAAAATAGATAAAAGGGGCACCTGGGTGACTCAGATGGTGGTGCTTGCGATTCTTGATCATGAGTTCAAGCCCCACGTTGGTTATAGAGACTACTTTAAAAATGAAAATAAATAAAATAAGTAATCCAAAATGTCCCAAATAAGAGAACTGAATAGAAAACTACAGGATACAGTGTCATGTAGCCATTCAAATAATGGTCATGAAAATCCATTAATTACATGTTCTCCATTCCATTTTGTCAAAGGAAATAAAGCTAAAATCAAATAAATAGTATGTTTTTTGTTATTAAAAATATCATACATAGGAAAAGATTCTACTAAATGGTAAGATAGTATTTAGAGCAGATGAATTTGTGTGTGAATTTTGAGGTCATTAAGACTCCATTAAGGTGTTTCCATATTTAAATTTTATAATTTTTTTAATGTTTATTTATTTTTGAGAGACAGAGCACAAGCGGGGGAGGAGCAGAGAGAGAGGGAGACAGAACCTGAAACGGGCTCTAGGCTCTGAGCTGTCAGCACAGAGCCCAACATGCAGCTTCAACTCATGAGCCATGAGATCATGACCTGAGCTGGAGTTGGGCGCTTAACCAACAGGCCACCCAGGCGCTTCTCCATATTGTAACTTTTATATGAGCACATTTGTAATCAGAAGCTAAGGATTACCCATGCACACATGATTTATTATTTTCACCCCAATCCTCCTCTACCTAGCAAATAGCCTTTCAAAACAACTTTTAATAAAAGGAACCCAGAGAACTCATTATATTCATTTGTTGGAGCTGCCATAAAATATCACAGAGTGGGGACCTTCAACAATAGAAATTTATTTCCTCACAGTTCTGGAGGCTAGAAGTCTAAGATGAAAGCAGGGACAGGTTTGGTCTCTCCTGAGGCCTGTCTCCTGGACTTGCAGATGGCTGTCTTCTCCCTGTGACCTCACGTGGCCTTGACTGTGTGCAGTCTCCTCCCAGGGGTCTTTTCCTCTTCATAGAAGAACACCAGTCCTATGGGATTTGGGCCTTGCCCTTACGACCTCCTTTAACTTTAATCACCTCCTTAATATCCCTATCTCCAAATGCAGTCACATTGGATATTAGGGCTTTAGCATATAAATTTGGGGATTGGGGGACACAGTTTACTCCTTAACATACGGTCATCTATTTAACATGGCTGCTCTCCCTAGATACAGAGGTGAATAATACAGAGGTGAGTAAAAGTGTCCTCTTGGAGGTCCCATTCTAATGAGACAGGGAGAATAATAAACAAGTAAAAATTCTAGAAATACTTTGAAAGAATTTAAAACATGGCGGCAAGGATAGAGCATGACCAGCTGAGGAAGGGAGGGTTGCTAAATTAGTCTGGGCAATGGGGGAAGGACTCTCAGAGGAGGTGAGACCTGAATGATTAGAGTCCAGCCTCTCTTGCGTGGCAGTCTATGATGAGGTCTATGCTAAGATTCCTACCTACCTTAGAAGCCACAGGGAAGCTTATAGCCTCTAAGTCTATGGCAGCCCCTCTTCCATGCTACTCTGTGAGACTGAGAACTCCACTTAGGCATGGAGAATCTCTCCTGTGGTGACACTTTAGCCCTGTGTATTTAAGCATGTTGTCTAGGCCAAAGCTATGCGGAGGGGGGCACCTTCCATGGGCTTTCTTGCCACTGTGACCTTTTCATAGCTCACATTAAAAACTCAATGAAAGGGGCGCCTGGGTGGCGCAGTCGGTTAAGCGTCCGACTTCAGCCAGGTCACGATCTCGCGGTCCGTGAGTTCGAGCCCCACGTCAGGCTCTGGGCTGATGGCTCAGAGCCTGGAGCCTGTTCCGATTCTGTGTCTCCCTCTCTCTCTGCCCCTCCCCCGTTCATGCTCTGTCTCTCTCTGTCCCAAAAATAAATAAATGTTGGAAAAAAAAAAAAAAACAATGAAAAACAAGCAAGAACTTGACTCAGGCATGAGGCTTCCTAACATCCAAGTCTTCTGATTTCCCTCACCTCCTTGATTTATATTTAAATAATTATTCATCTGTCCTTCTCAAAAAGGAACTTGGGCCCTTTGAACAGAGTGGAGATTATATGTGCTAAACAGTTTATTGCAGTTAAGAACTACTCATCTTCTGCTTTGAATGTATTTGTAACACACAGGGCATAGCAGAGGACTTTCTGAAGAGTTATGTGAGCTTTGTTTCTCCACTTAGACTTAAAAACAACTAAGTATTTGGGGGTCGTAACTGCTATAAAAATATATATTCTATTGTTTTAGACGTGATCATTTTGCTAAAATGCTTCATAAATCCTGAGTAATAGCATGTTTTTTCCACTGACTTGCCTGGAGTCCATAATACTAACATGTATCTTCAAGGGGAGCCCATTGTTTTCCAAGTTACTCATCTCTGCTGTGTATGACCTGCCAGGAAAGAATTCCCTGGATTTTGACACAGGCAAATAGAAATGACAAATGCATTGATTTAGATATTAACCTTATGTGCTTTCTATACAAAACACACAAAACCTCTTTTGAACTTTGCAGTTGCCATTTAAGCTATAATATGCTGTCAGCCTAATGTGTCTACTGGTAAAGTAATTCTGGGTCTGTGTATTGCTCCCAAGGTTACCTTCAAATGAAAAAGCTGTGAAACTTTTAGACATTGTTTCCATTTTTATGTACTGGATTAACTAAATGACTTTCCGGTGATCTACCTTTTAGGCCAATGGGCACTGCCCAATTGTTACGTATTAGATTTTGTCTTACTTAAAAGTATACATTTATTTTTCTGGGTGACACCCTTGAAATGAGATTTCAATTTCATAAGGCTCCAAAATACTGATTAAAGGTTTTGACTTATCAGATGACCCACCTGCCATTGATGGAATTAAATTCCTCCATGAAGTTGCCGGAAATAAATTCTCTTTCTCTGAACTCCTTATGGTACTACATTGTACATATCACTTATCATATGCTACCTTGAATTTTGAATATTTACTAACTCTATCACTCAAGTTATATTTTAAATCCACTGAGGACAGGGAGTTTGTGTTAAACAGCTCTTTATCACCCATCACTGTGCCTTCTTATAAGATGTTTAATGAAAATATTTCATGAATTAACGAGTATATTAAAATAATAATGAAAATGTCCTGTCACTTTAATTTGTGAATGGTGCAGAGTATTCTGCCTGAGTCGGGAGTTATTTGATACACTTCCCAGTGATAGTTGCTTAATCACCTGAGAACTGGTGAGTGCCAAGCAGGTGAGCGTCTCTCTGTGTCGTTATGCACAGGTCATGCCTGTCCTCTTACAGACTGTGGCACTGGGGTAGAGGCACAGTGTGAGGGCAAAGTCATAGAAATGGAGCGACAGCATAATTCTTCATGTCCCTTTTGCAGAATAGATCATCAGCAACCATGTTGTGCTGGCACTGTGATCTTACAGTAATTGTTATTCATTGTTTTTATTTTATGCATCTTATAGTATACTCAACAGCAACTGGTTATTAATGTACCAGATATTTTTACTTTGTTAGATAGAGGTTGTTACCTCCATTTAGTAAATGAGACAGTGGGAGCTCATAGAGTAAAAAACAAACAAACAAATAAAATCCAAAGGATTATATGGCTAGTTAAGAGACAGAGCCCAGATATGAACCCAGGTGTTCTTGGTTCTCAATCCTTTGATTCCTGTGAGTCACAGATGTCCACCCTACTAACAATGTAAATGGCATCATGACTGAGAAGTAAATGTTCTTGAGAGATCCATTCCAGAAGCTAGATAAAAGGCTTCAGTAAGAGGCAGTATAAGTCTAAGATATACCTAATTAATACTCTATAAATTCTGTAGCATACCTTTTTTTTTAACGTTTATTTATAATTGAGAGACAGAGAGAGACAGAGCATGAGGAGGGGAGGGGCAGAGACAGGGAGACACAGAATCTGAAGCAGGTTCCAGGCTCTGAGCTGTCAGTGCAGAGCCCGACGCGGGGCTCGAACTCACAAACCGAGAGATCATGACCTGAGCCGAAGTCGGACGCTTAACCGACTGAGCTACCCAGGCGCCCCTAGAGCATACCTTTATTACTGCTCATTAACAACATATTTTTTTGCATTTTGAAAGCTTAAGATGTCTATAATTCTGGTATAGAGACTAGAAACTATTATTATTACCCCAAATCAGCACTGCCTTTAATGAACTTTGGGGAAAGAAAAATAAAATGATACCCTCACTTTAAGGACGTCATAGGAAGCAATTTATTATATTATGTGTAAAATAGAGTTTTGGGTAATTACTATCAAGCTACATATCATTCATAAATGTTTAGTGAATTGTTTCTATGAATCCTGTCCTGTTATAGAATGAATACCTAAATGAGGATGTTAATGCCAGAGTTATTGAATATGAAGATAACCGGCCCCTCCTAGATATGTTTCTGCAGAAGCCGATGGGTCTACTGTCCCTACTTGATGAAGAAAGTAGATTTCCCAAGGCCACCGACCAGACTCTTATAGGTGAGTTTTAAATCCAGCATGTCTGCATAGTTTTGTGCTGTAGTCCTATAATGCTCTCAGTGACTTAAAAAGAATGTTGTTTCATTATCTGGGAGAAAATAGCTATTACAAAGCCTGCATGTGTCACTTTAAAGAAGAGGCTTTGGATCTAATATCTGGACCAGTGAATGTTTATGATAGGGTGAAATATTTAATGAATTAAACAAGTTTGGATATTGGACTTCTCCATACATTATGGTAGAGCCCCAATTACAGGATATTGTATTAGAAATAACCTTAGAAATTATCCACCCCCCCCCAAAAAAAATTATCCAGCCCCTAATTAGAAATTAGAGGGCAGGGCAAAGGGCCAGCTGTAGAATTTGAAAAGAGACAGCTAATGGGAAGGAAATAAATTTGTCTGCGATGTTCTGGTCACTTGTCTAATACAGTGAAATAGACTCAAACACCTTAATAATCTCTAAATTACAGTACGTTAATAAATATTCATAATAATCCTGGGTCTTCAAAGAAAGCATAAACATATTCATTTTTTCTGTTTGAGAAGGCACAGATAGGTATCCTATATTTTTTAAAAAAAAAATTTTTTTTTCAACGTTTATTTATTTTTGGGATAGAGAGAGACAGAGCATGAACGGGGGAGGGGCAGAGAGAGAGGGAGACACAGAATGGGAAACAGGCTCCAGGCTCTGAGCCATCAGCCCAGAGCCTGACGTGGGGCTCGAACTCACGGACCGCGAGATCGTGACCTGGCTGAAGTCGGATGCTTAACCGACTGCGCCACCCAGGCGCCCCATGGTATCCTATATTTAAAAAGATGATCAACTAAAATGGTTAAAAGTAAAAATGTCTTACTCCTGAGATTAAAAAAAAAAAACCCTTAGCTTGTTCAGGTGAAAAATAATTTTTTTTAATGTGGAAATACCATATTACCTGTTGGTAGGAGATATTGATTATGTATAATAAATATTTGCAGAAAATTTGGATTCACATTTCTCTCATTTACTTTGGGTGATAGACTCTGTTTCTTATGATTAGGTCTGTGATGTCACTTCCTGCTGACTCACTGATTGGTTAATTCTCTCCTCTAATTGGACCATGCTAGTGAAAAAGAAAATAACCCCAGAGTTGTGGGAAAAATTGTTTCGTAGCAATTACTTGATTTTGAGGTTACAATGTCCTTTCTAGGACGTGGAGCAAAAAGTTCTCTGAAGGTGGCAAAATTGTTAAAGGGATGTAACTTCCTTTATGATCCTACATTTTTCCTATGTAATGGATAATAACTTAGAGCTCCCCTGATAGAAAGGAGAACCAGAATGCCAGATTCCTAAGCTCATCACTTCATATCAAACTGGGTTTCACAAACCTCTTTGATCAGTTGATCTCAGGCAGTTTCCTTCCTCTCTACCCATGGTTCACAAAATGTGGTCCCCAGACCAAGAACATCAGTATCATCTGGGAACTTCGTATAAATGTGACTTCTTGGATTCCCTCCACTCTCAGACCTACTAAGTCAGAAGCTTTGTGTTTTAATAGGCCCTCCAGGGAATTCCAATGCTTACTAAGGTTTAAGAACTGCTCTGAATCTTAATGGAGTGGTTAAATTCATGATCTTGAGTTTTGCTCCACCATTTATATCCCAAATCTGGGTTTATCAACTATGTAAAATTGTTTTTTCCACTGCACACTGTCCATTTTATGGTGAAAGAGATGATTCTGTCAATAAGTATTTTTGAGGATCTCCTACATGGCTTGATATTGGGGCTCAACTTTTTTTCTACAGAAAAATTTGAAGGTAACCTGAAATCACAGTACTTCTGGAGGCCCAAAAGAATGGAACTTAGTTTTGGAATTCACCATTATGCGGGAAAGGTAAGAACTTTGAAGAATTAGGACTGAGTTTCTCTTAGCCTTTCATCAAATAATAGTGGTGAACATGAAAGTTATGGCCCAAAATATTTACACATGGTTATAATAAGATAGCCATTTGTTTCTGCCCCAGTCTGGCCCTGACTCTGTTCTCCAACCTCCTACAATCTGTGTGATCCACTGCCAGCTACTCCCACTCCAGGGCATCTACCCCTAGCATCTATCCTGCAAAGGTTAAAAAAAAATCCTTCTCCTAGTTTGACAAACACATTGTTGTAGTTTTTCTAGAGGAATTTGTATTAAGAAACTAAGGGAAAACAAGAAAGAAAAGAAAGAGACAAGCTTCAAAGCACCATGTTTCTAATCCTAAAATCTGGCTTTGGGTGACATTGGCTGCCAACGGAAACCTACTTTTTCCTTCTTTAAATGATAGCTGACACCCTTTTCTATAAACTGCCTTTTTCAAACTTGAGGTGGGTCTCTGTCCACTGCAGCCTTTGTCTCTCCTCCCTCCCAACAGGAGAAAGTGCCAAATTTCCAACATAATAAACAAGAGGAATCAGACCTCTTTTATCATTCCAACCCAAATAAAATCAGCAAGACGCAAATTTTTCTCTGACAAAATATAGTGTAAACCTGGAGAAGGTTGCTTTTCCAACCAAGTTGTAACGGACTACCATTATAAATCTTTGTATACCTGTTGCTCAGCACAGAGGAAATTCTCAGTAAATACCAATTGATGATTCTGCTGCTACTGCTGCTGCTGATGATAGTGATGATGACAATGAGGATGATGTTGGTTGTGATACTGATCATAACGTACTTTATCAACAGGTCCTCTATAATGCAAGTGGGTTCTTAGCTAAAAATAGAGACACTCTTCCAACAGATATTGTGCTGCTTTTGAGATCATCCGAAAACAGCGTAATTCGGCAACTGGTCAGTCACCCTCTGACAAAAACAGGTAAGCTAAGGCAGTTTCCTTTAAAAAAATTTTTTTAATGTTTATTATTTTTGAGAGAGAGACAGAGAGACAGAGACCAAGCAGAGAAGGGGCAGAGAGAGAGGGAGGCACAGAATCAGAGGCAGGCTCCAGGCTCTGAGCTGTCAGCACAGAGCCTGATGGGGGGCTCGAACTCACAGACCGCGAGATCATGACCTGAGCCGTAGACGGCCGCTTAACCAACTGAGCCACCCAGGTGTCCCAAGACAGTGTCCTTTAACTGAGAAGCTTCCTCAGGCCTAATCAAGTAGTTTCTGACTGTGATTTTCATGAGTATAATCCTCCATTGTTTATGTTGGTTTGTTTTCAGCTCACTAAATACAAATTTATTAATATCTCCTGTCCAAATTGTCTGAAGAACATGTAAAAATGAATGTAAACAAACTAGGTTTGCATTAAAGCAAAGTATTTGAAGCACTAGCCAGAAAATATGATGGTATTTTAGCTACTCACTAGAAGAATATGCTGATTTCTGAAGAGTTCAAAATCACCTCTGTTTCAGGACTGGGTGGCTTTTGGGTGGTATTTTAAGACTCTACAGGTTTAGTGAGATTTGCCTTATTGATCAAAAACTTACATCCATAGACATGCTTGCATTTGCTTTTAAGTAGGTAAAAATGTGGTTTGGGTTGGTTTTTATTTATCAGATTTTGTTTTATTATTTTTGCATTTCTTTTTATGGCTTTATTGAGGTATAACTGACATACAATAAATAGCATATGTTTAGACAGTAAAACAAGATGAGGTTTTGACATATATAAACACCTGTAAAACCAAAAGCATATTCATCATCCCCGATCATTTTTCCTTGTGACTCTGTAATCCTTCCTACTACTCCTCCTGACCCCTGTCCAGTTGTTCTAGCACCATTTGTTGAAAGGATTCTTCTTCCCCCCATTAAATTGCTTGGACAGCCTGTTGAAAAGCAATTGACTATATATGTATAGATCTATTTCTGGACTTTCAATTATGTCACACTGATACTACACTTCTTGATTACTGTAGCTTTATAAAAAATAATTGAAATCAAGTGGTATAAGCTACCCAACTTTGTTCTTTTTCACAGTTGTCGAGGCAATTATAATTCCTTTGCTTTTCCATATAAATTTTAGAATAAGCTTGTCAATTTCTACCCAAAATCCTGGTGAGATGTACCTGGAGCTATAAATTAATTTTAGTCTAATTCGTATCTTCACAATATTGAGGATTGGGGTTAGGAATTCAACATATTAATTTTGGAGGGACACAATTCAGCCCATAACAACAGCCATATTGGATCATCCTACAGAAATCTTTGGGTTACAGTGATCTTTAGAAAGTCTTCCAATCAGGGAGCACAATATAGCTCTCCATTTATTTAAGTCTTCTTTAATTTCTCTCTGTAATACTTTGTAGATTTCAGTGTGTGTGAGTCTTGCATATCTTTTGTCAGATTATCTGCTAGTATATCAGATTTCATGCTATTATAAATGGTAACTTATTTCAAATTCTGTTTGTTGCTAGTATAGAGAAATCCAGTTGATTTTTCTGCATTGATCTTTTGCCCTACAATGTTGCTAGATTCATTTATTAGAGTAGCTTTTTTTGGTAAATTTTATATAGAATGATCTACATAGGTCATCTATGTAGATGATCATGTCATCTGTGAAAAAAGTTTGCCCTTTCTTCTGCATGTCTTCATCTTGCCTCGCTGCCCTGGGTAGATTCACCAATGCAATATTGAATATAAGTGGTAAGAGTAAACATTCCAGCCTTATTCCTGATCTCAGAGGGAGATCTCAGTTTTTCCCCAGTAACTATGATGTTAGCTGTAGGTCTTTCATAGATGTCCTTTATCAGTAGGAGGAAGTTCTTTCCATTCCTAGTTTTCTGAATATTTATCAAGTATGCATCTTTGAATTTTGTCAGATGCTTTTTCTGTATCTATTGAGATGATCATTCGTTTGTTTATTTTTTAATTTATAAATATGGTGAGTTACATTGATTGATTTTTGAATGTTATGCCAACTTTTTATTCCTGGGAAAAACCTGACATGGTCATGATCCATTGGACGTTTATGTATGGCTAGATTCAATTTGCTAACATTTTGTTAAGAATTTTTGCATCTATGTCCATGAGGGATATTGGGCTATTGTTTTCTTGTAATTTTTTTCTAATTTTGGGATCAGAGTAATACTGGCCTCATAGAATGGGTTAGAAGTATTGCTTCCTCTTCAATTTTCAGGAAGAGTATTATTTATTTCTAAATTCTTTTGTGGAACTCATCAGTGAAGCAAGCCATCTGGGCCTGAAGAGTTTCTGTGAGAAGGTTTTTAACTACAAATTCAATCAATTTGTTAACAGATATAAGGATATTTAAGTTATCTAATTTTTTAAATGAGCTTTATAGTAGGTTGTGTCTTTTAAGAAATTTATTTCATCTAGGTAGTCATATTTATTGACATAAAGTTGATTATAATGTTCCCTTATTATTCTTTAGTATCTATAGATGTTGAAGTTTTATCAGCACTCTCATTCCCAATATGGATCTTTTGTGTTGTCTTTCACTTTATTCTTGATAGATTTTCTAGATATTTATCAATTTTATTGATCTTCTCAAAGAACTAGCAAATAGTATATAGTGTCATTGATTTTCTCCCTTGGCTTTGCTTTCTATTTTGTTGATGTCTCTTTCTTTTTCTTTCTTTCTTTCTTTCTTGCTTGCTTGCTTGCATGCTTGCTTTCTTGCTTTTTTTCTTTCTGGCTTTTGTCATTTTTGTTTCCTTTCCTCTGTTTATTTTGGGTTTTATTTTGTCTTCTTTTTCAAATTTCTAAGGTGAGAACTTAGGTAATTGATTTAAGAAAACATTTCTTCTTTTCTAATATAAGTACTTACATCGATTATTTGTAAGTATTATATTTAAATTCTAAAAATATTGGTATTTTCCATATCTTTGTGTTGTAGCCTTTTCATTTAATTCCATAGTGCTCAGAATGCATTATTTGTATGATTTAATCCATTTAAATTTAATGAGATATGTTTTATGGCCCAGAAGATGGTATACCTTGTTTTACATTTCATTTATACTTGAAAATAATGTGTAGTCCACTGTGTTGGATGGAGAGTTATATAAATGTCAGTTAGGTCAGCTTGGTTGATAGTATTGGTCAATGCTCAAATCTTCTGTATCCCTACTGGTTGTCTCTCTTTTGGTTCTACCAGTTCTTGAAAGAGGAGTTTTGAAATATCTGATTGTAATTGTCAATTTATCTATTTTTTCTTTCATTCCTATCAGGTTTGTTTCATGTATTTTTCAGATCTTTTATTGGACATATAAACATTTAGAATTATTATATCTTCTTGATCAATGGACCCCTTTATTTATTATTAAATGTCCCTTTTTATCCTTGGTAATATTCTTTGCTCTGAAATCTACTTTGCCTGATATTAATATGGAGACTCCAGCTTTCTTATGACTAGTGGTTGAATGGTATATCTTTTTTTATACTTTCAACCTCAACTTATTTTTGTGTTTATATTTAAACTTTTTTTTTTTTTAGACAGCATGTAGTTGGACCTTCCTTTTTTAAATGCCTACAATCTCTGCCTTTTAATTGAGGTGATCATACCATTTATATTTAGTGTGATTATTGATACGGTTGGGTTTGACTCCACCATTTGCTGTTTGTCTTCTATTGTTACATCTGTTATTTTCCATATTCTTCACCTGGATTCCTCCCCTTGCATTACAGCATAAAACCTCGTAGACAGAAAGCTGGAGTAATCATAGGGCTCACCTCATTTGTTTCCCCTTGCTGAGGGATCAATGTCCTGGACTGCTTCATGCACAGTATTTAAACACTGTTATACATTGACAAACATGGTATGAGTCTTTTTATATAAGCTACTTAGAGCAGTCAAAATCATAGAGACAGCAGAATGGTGGTTGCCAGGGGTTGGAGGTGGAAGGAATGGAGAGTTGGTATTTAATGGGTATAAAATTTCAGTTTTACAAGATAAAAAAAAGTTATGGAGATGGATGGTGGTGATTGTTGCATAATATTATAAAGGTATGCTACTGAACTGTACACTTAAAAATGATTAAGATGCTAAATTTTATGTTACGTAAATTTTACAATAAAAATGAAAAGGAAGAAAAACTATTGCTGATATATTTTGTATGGTTTTTTTTAGTTATTTAAGTTAATGCAGGCTGTGTTATTTTATCATGCCCAGAAGCAAAACATCTTCAGGGGTTTTTTTAACATTTATTTATTTTTGATAGAGAGACAGAGATAGAGACAGAGAATGAGCAGAGGAAGGGCAGAGAGAGACAGAGACAAGAATCCAAAGCAGGCTCCAGGCTCTGAGCTGTAAGCACAGAGCCCAATGCAGGGCTCAAACTCATGAGCCATGAGATCTGAGCTGAAGTTGGATGCTCAGTCAACTGAGCCACCCAGGCACCCCTTCAGTCAGTCATCTCTTTCTGTATCCACCAACTGCACCTGTGCATCTAATCTCATTTTTTTCATCCTTATAAAATATGCAACCAGGTTTTCAATACTATGTTTTGTCTTCTGAATATCATCAGAACCATGTCTCGTTGGCTAGGGAGATGAGAACTTCAAAATCAAAGATGTTTCATTGACTCAGAATCTCAAAGCTATCAGAGGCATTTGGGTTTCATATTCACCTAGATATGCAAACATAGTAATAATGATGATAACAATAATAATACATAAAATTTGTTTAGAAATTGCAGTGTGCTAGATATTGTACTGAATACTTTCATTAACTCCTAATAGCAACACTTCAGGACGAACTACTTTTATAGATGAGACACTGAGTCTTAGAAATGTTGAGCAGCTTTCCCAGTGTAGCTCCTCTGGGAAGTCTTAGAAGTGGGCTTAAAAGTCTGGGTATTTCAATCCTATGTTATGCTGTCTCCAAGATTCTAAAATAACTATGGCCCTTTACATGTATGACTTTAACAGCTCAGCCATTATTGGGGGGAAATGTACCACAATTCCTTGCAGCTCACATCTCTAGCTTGATTTATTTTATCAGGTTTATCAGGTCAACTATAAAGGCAAAATGGATATATTTTCTGAAATTAAGATCTATGCTAATTTTAGTTCCGTTGATATGCACTGATGAATTTTTAAAAGACTTTCATTTATTTTTTTGTTAAAGAATTTGATGACTAGTGTATAATTTTTTACATTGAAATTATTAATCCCTTAGTAAATTTCCTCTTGTTTTTTAGTTTTCAGAGAAATTTAAAGTTTTAGTTCTTATTTGGCTAATATTAAGTAATGGTATCTATTAAGTAATGGGTCTATTCTTTTTTTTTTAATTGTTTTTTAACATTTATTTTTGAGAGAGAGAGAGACAGAGCGAGATCAGGGGAAGGGCAGAGAGAGAGGGAGACACAGAATCTGAAGCAGGCTCCAGGCTCTGAGCCGTCAGCACAGTGCCCCATGCAAGGCCCAACCCCACAAACCATGAGACCATGACCCCAACTGAAGTTGGATGCTTAACCCACTGAGCCACCCAGGCACCCCATAAATGGATCTATTCTAATTAATGTGCTACTAGTCCTTTGTATACTTACTATGCTCCCAAGCAGTCTTCAAGCTGGTAGTACTTTTGGTAATTTTTTTTCCTCAAACTTTCCCTTAAAAAAAAAAAGAACAAATGAAATTCCACAGCTGCCCTTCCGAAGATCATGTGTTACTGTCTCTATCCATTCTGCTGTCTGCAGAAGTTTCACATCTGAAGGGTGTGCAGCCCATCATAAAGGCGGGCACACACACCCATTGTAGCACTTCTCCTGATGACGAGGGAGGGGGAAGACCGCACAGCAGAGGCACTGCCAGCCACATCCCAGGCAGGGTCCCATCCCACATCATCACCTCAGAGCCAGCCTTTTGCCACCACAAAGAAAGTGAAAGATTTGTCAAAAATGTGTAGCCTCTGTTTCTCACTTAAAAGAATGAGAGTGAAAAGAAATAATCTTTCTGAAGTGATACTGAATTCTGGAGACAGATTTGAACATTGCTATTGGGATGACGAACTCTTGGATTGTGGGTTGGTGTATTGTGCTTGGTGGGGGGTGGTACAAGAGAGAAGATGAACTAACATTTCCAGCCACCCACCATGTGCCAGGCATAGTTCCACGTGTCATCAACATTCTGTGAGGCAGCCGAGACAGCATTATCCCCATTATGTAGTTTCAAGATGCAACTCAGAGACAAAGTAAGTGATTCACGAGAAACACAATTTAAGTACCACAGCTGGTATTCAAATCCAGGTCTTCCTGGCTCCCATGGCCATAATTTTTCACTACTCCAGAGTATTCTCACGGCCTTGGATTGTGCATGCTTAAGTAGCACCTGCGCCATGCACTGATTTCTGAATGTTAGACTGAACATATCCATTGCTCTCAACCATTCGTGATTTTCTTATAACAACTTCATGACTTAATAATCTATATGATTTTTAAGGCCCCTTGTAAAGTTTACCTTTGTGTTCAAGAAAATCTCAGATGCCATTTAACACACACATATGCACACACACACACACACACACACACACACACACACACACAAATTAAATTGCTACATATCCTGTAGCAATTAAAAGAAATCCAACACTCACCTGTACTTTTTCTAATCTCCAAGCTGGAGGGTTGTTTTCTGAGTTTAAAATTTGTTACAAATGTTTATGCAATATTACTTTATCCCTTAATTTCTCATAAATACTTTACTAAGGATGAATATTGTGGGATCAAGAATGTTTATTTTAATACTTAAGTAAATGGGGGAAGTCTTCCAGCCATTAAGTGTATTAATTTTATCCATATTCCCATAGGTAATCTGCCACATTCTAAAACTAAAAATATAATAAACTATCAAATGAGGACCTCAGAAAAAACGATCAACTTGACAAAGGTAAGAAAATGCATTTTGCATGACAGTGAGTCTAAGAATATAACCTTTACAATGGCAATGTTTGTGTGCTCCTAAAAGTAAGCATCATTTTCCTTAGTTTTGCCTTTTTGATCTTTCTTTTCTGCTTAAGCAGTTATGTTCATATTACTGCTAGCCGCTAAAATAATCATGCATTTATGATATATTCCTAACTCTTCTTTTATAGCTCATTTTAATATTACGCTAGGAGCAACTCAAAGTATATTAGTAAAGATCTGAGATAGTCACATTCTATACAAGACCAATTAAAATTCCAATGCAGCTGATGAAACAATCACCCTACAGTAAAAATATTAACATTTTGTTATTTTATGTATTTGAATGCATAGCCTGTGATAACCCAAAGGAAATTCCATGTGTTCCCTGTGGATCATAAAGTACAATAGATAACGAAACGTCACTGTCTTTCTTGGTCTCTGTAGGGTGAAACTGGAGAAGCCACACATCACGCCATAGAGACAACCAACATGAAAACACAAACAGTTGCATCATATTTTAGAGTAAGATATTAAATTATGCTGTGTTGTGCTTAAGAATGTTATTTGTTTTAAATGAGACTTGCAGATCAAAAACTAGTAACAAATATCAGAGTGCTAGTCACAAAATAAAATTCTCATTACATTCCATTTACTATTTGTTACATACAGAATATAGTAGAGAATACTGTCAAAAACCTATGGATTGGTTTGCTTTGATATTTTACCTATAAAATGATTGCATACTAAGTCCACCGTAATGGAGGTTTGTATACCTTGGTTAAAATTTGTCCAAAGAACCAAATGCATCTAGGGGCGCCTGGGTGGCGCAGTCGGTTAAGTGTCCGACTTCAGCCAGGTCACGATCTCGCGGTCGGGGAGTTCGAGCCCCGCGTCAGGCTCTGGGCTGATGGCTCGGAGCCTGGAGCCTGTTTCCGATTCTGTGTCTCCCTCTCTCTCTGCCCCTCCCCCGTTCATGCTCTGTCTCTCTCTGTCGCAAAAATAAATAAATGTTGAAAAAAAAAATTTAAAGAACCAAATGCATCTCTACTAGAATAAAACCTGACAGCATTTTAAATTCAATGCTATGATAGCTACCAATTCTCCTTCCCACTCCTAGATGATCTTAGGGTGGACAGATGGGGCAAGCCTGAGCATCCAGGTCCATTCCATGTCTCCCTGCACATAGACGAGATGAAAACCTCAAAAGAAAAATAGAACTGGTATAATCATGGGGCAAGGAGTAGGGACACCAGGGAAACACAGTAACATGCCAAGAAAGTCAGTCGCTGTGTCCTTAGCATTGGATCAAGGTGGCCTTTCTTCCTTAGACAATATGGGAGAAGAGAAGGACAGGGAGTCCTTTTCTTCCTCTGTGTTCTGAACAATTCTAGATAATTCTGCCCTCATTATTGGTTTCAGTTCTTATTTATCTCTTTTGATAAAATCATATGAATCAGCCAAAGAAAAGGAAGAAAATGCCAACTGAAAATTGGAAATTATTAATAGTATAATTTAAGACAGGAGGGGAAGGGGAGGAAATTGGGTTAAATTTACTGTAAGTGTTTGGTGAATAAATCCAGTTTTCTAACAGAATCACGAAGTATTTTTTAAAATAACTGGGTAGTTTTATTAGATATTTTCAAGTCCTAAACTCCTCACAGACAGTGTGCGCTTAATCATCTTTGAGTAGCATCTGCTCACACACACACATTTATATGTACATATATGCTCAATATCTCACATTTGCAGCTGGTCCATTCACCTTACATGAGAACTACAGCACAGCTGAATTACCAAGCATATGTACAGACAGATTATTTTCTTTTTTTAAGTGAGTTATCCAAGACCATCCTCATTCCACTGTTGTTGACATCAAACACCGTGTGTCTGCTTAAGCCATTCGTTCATAAAATCGTTTAATGCTCAGGCTGAAGTGAAAAGTGATAGGAAGATAATTCTGTATAGTATATAACATATTTTTAAAGTAATTTTTCATTCTGTGGAGAAGGAATATAGTGTAATACCATGCCTTGGTCCCTAAGAAAAACCAATATTTAAATTGTAGCAAGCTCTTGCTCAGAATGCCAGTGACAGATATATCACCTTTGTATCCCCAGTGCCTGGCAGATGTTTGCGTGATGGCTCACATATAAATGTAGTGGAAAAGGGCTCCAAAGTGGTAACCTCAGCTGTTTGAGGATCACATAGGAGTTTCAGTGCCCAAGAAGAAGCCATGCCAAGCCAAGGCTTTGTCAGTTGTGCAATTCCGGTATTTGGTTTGCACCAGGGTATTTTATAACCCTAGGCTTGTATATTTCCAACACTAAAAGAAATCCAACTGACAACAGCTGCCTGTGTTCATACATTC
Organism: Herpailurus yagouaroundi; assembly: GCF_014898765.1. NCBI lineage: Eukaryota > Metazoa > Chordata > Mammalia > Carnivora > Felidae > Herpailurus > Herpailurus yagouaroundi. Next base: position 9,984,999 of record NW_024412434.1, on the reverse strand, counting down.
ATTACCTTGCCAATAAATTGCAATGCTGGCTTTAGCATACTCACTGTCTGAGATTCCACTTTGAATTGAACTATGATTATCCTGATATGTTATGCTCAGTTGTCCAGTAATTGGCTACCATTGTAACAAGGTATTGCTGAAAACACAATTTCCATATCTATGTGACTTTGAAAATTCTAAAATAAATAAGAAAATTATCGAACTTGAGCAGATTAGAGTACTTAAATGAATTTGCTTATTTTTGTAACTCCTATGTCCTATATATTAAACTGCTTTAACTTCTCATTCCTTATTTAAAAATGTTTTTAATGTTTATTTGTTTTTGAGAGAGAGAGACAGAGTGTGAACAGGGGAGGGGCAGAGAGAGAGGGAGACATAGAATCCGAAGCAGGCTCCAGGCTCCGAGCTGTCAGCACAGAGCCCAGTGTGGGCCTCAAACCCACAAACCGTGAGATTATAACCCAAACCAAAGTTGGACGCTCAACCGACTCAGCCACCCAGGCACCCCTCTCATTCTTTATTTTAAACTAGGAGATGATTCTGATAGGCATTGATGGGTTTACTTTCATACTTTCTATAAAGAAAGAGTTGAATAAGGAAATTAATGGTAAAAGGAGGTAATTAAGTTGTATGCCTAAATACTGTATGTCAGCAAGCTTCCCTAAGAGGATATAATTACTAACAAACAAACTATACCAAAAGGAATTTTATCTATTCATTAAAGTTGCTTTAAGAATGTACATGAAACCTTTTAATGGCTAAGTTCCAAGTTATTGCCTCTACATTTTTGAGTAAATACAGATTTTTAAAAATATGCTATAAATAAAATTTTCATTAATATGCATATTCCTCCATTGACTGTGAATTCATGTGAACATGTATAACATCCAGGTTTCAGCGTTTTTTCTTATAGGAAAAAGAAATACCTGCAACCTTCTAAATTTTTATATGCTACACTGGGAAATTTATTTTTGTTCCATATTATAGTATTCTCTGATGGATTTGTTATCTAAAATGATGGTGGGCCAACCTCATTTTGTCCGGTGCATCAAACCAAATAATGACCGTCAGGCAAGAAAATACGACAGAGAGAAAGTTCTCCTACAGCTTCGCTACACGGGAATTCTGGAAACAGCAAGAATTCGAAGGCTGGGGTACTCACATCGGATACTTTTTGCTAACTTTATAAAGCGGTATGTGGAATTCTTTTCAAGTTTCCATGTACAGTTTATAGAGAAATTCATCAGAAGAATTATAGGAAGCAAAATAGGGAAGAGAATGACTTAGGTGTTCTAGGAGGGAGGCATTTTGTTTTTGCAAAAGATGCTGTACTGAAAGAAAAGGTAACTGGGGCTGGGAGTTTTCTGTTGTCACCTGGGAGATCCTGTGTGGTCACATGGGATAAATGTCATGGGCAGTATGATTGAAAGGCCTAAGCTTCTGTACTGAGCAGTTAGAGGTTCTGGGTTGGGTGACCATTGGGCTGTACCAGTGATCCTCAACAGGGAGAAATTTTGCTCTTCGAAGAACATTTTCAATGTCTGGAGACATTTTGTTTGTCACAACTGGCGGGATTGAGGGTTGTTGTTGGCATCTAGTGCATAAAATCCAAAGATGCTGTTAAGCATCCTACCATCCACAGCAGAGCCCCCCACAGCAAATAATTATCCATCCTAAAATGTTAACAGTGCCGAGATCAAGAAAACCTGGCCTATTCAGAACCATTTTCCTCATTTAATAAATCTGCCAAGACTGCCTAGTGGAATTGTTATAAGGATCAAATGAGACATTATCTCTAACAGTGATTTAGAAGACATAAAGACTCAATTAAGTATGAGGTCCTTTTTAATATTTGAGATTAATGTAAAATGAATTAAGCTATACATTAAATATATTTTATTAAGTAATATATTTATAGTGATATAGAGGTTCAATATATTCCTTATATATTTAATATTTTAAATGCTCATGTTTCTGATATTTATCAATTCTGTGATTACTATTACCTATTAAATTTGAAGTTTCAATTTTCAACAGTATTACCATTTTCAGGTAAAACCTAGCATTTGAGGTAAAACCTAGCAATTTTCAGGTAAAACCTAACATTCTCTGGCCTTTTTCAAAGTGTATAAATTAGGATTAAGAACAAAACAAAATTTCTAACTCCCTCCCCCCAAAACAAAACAAAACAAAACAAAATTTCTTACCTTGTGTCAAGCATTCTTTCACTTGGGGTAACCAAAAGACCCTTACTAAATAAAGTGAGAATCCTAATGATTTTTGCAAATTTTCATTTTTTCAGCAATCTGTAGTAGTTTTTGCCTCCCCTCACCCTTTTGACCCACTGGCAAAGAAACGAAAGGTATTTTTTAAAAAATGTTTAAAAGAATTCAGGTATCATTTCTCAGTCTTTTGGCTAAGGTCAAGTGAAAGAATTCAGGAATTCAGTAAGTAATTACTGCCTAGCTTGTTTTTTAAGAAATACATTTTGGGGCACCTGAGTGGCTCAGTCAGTTAAACATCTGACCTCAGCTCAGGTCATAATCTCACGGTTCGAGCCCTGCGTCAGGCTCTGTGCTGACAGCTCAGAGCCTGGAGCCTGCTTCGGATTCTGTTTCTCCCTCTCTCTCTCTCTCTCTGCCCCTCCCCTGTTCATGCTCTGTCTCTCTGTCTCTCAAAAATAATAAATAAACATTAAAAATGTTTTAATTAAATAAACAATATTAATATAATATTACTATAACTACCATGGAATTTCAGTGACCTTTTCTTTATGTGCAAAGTACTGTGCTAAGCATTGCAGAGGGCACCACATTTTAAAACTGTCTTAAACCTCAAGAATTGACACTCCCAGTTAAAATTTTCAAAGTCACAGGCATGGAAAGTTAATAAGCAATGCAGGGTAATAAGTACCAAGATCCAAGTGAATGGTATACACAGTGCAAGAGGTCAGAAGAGATAAATTTATGTCCAGGAGGGCTGATAAGAGAGAATATTAGGAAAGAAGGTTCAAACTGGAATCTGATGGTAGGTACAGTTTGTGGAAAAGACAGGAAAGGTCTTTCTCACTGTACTGTTTGGCATGTCAAAAGCTAGAGGGACTATGTCTCTGTACATAATTTTTAACCTGATCAGTTTTCCCATCTTATCTTCTGTCAGAGAGCCTTGAATGACATAGTGAACTTACCGTTTCAGTTCTCCATGGTTTTATAATATGGACAGTAAGGAGGACTAAACCTACTTTTTGACAATATTACAGTTGAAAGTCGCTTATTTGGCAGGTCAGAAGTGAGATTAAATTTATAAATGTATTTCAAAGTCCCATGCTATATAAAATAGCAAATTACTGCATGATAAATGAGGAAGGAAAAAAAACTCAGTATACAGAGAGTATGTGAATAGCTGTTCTAAATACAGGAAGTCCCAGAAATAAAAGACTAAACCTTTTCTCTGTCACTAATTTGAAAGCTTTCATCTAAATTGGCGGAGCTTCTTAGGAGGCAGAACAATTTGCAAAGGCCCTGTGGAGGTGTAAATAGGACTACATAATTCTCCTCTGTCCTGTCTTAGCCTTTGACCAACCCTTCTTGTATGATGCAAAATTCATCAGATTCTTTGTTCCGTTGTAGATAAACTCTTCTGTTTTGTGACAAAGAAATAATCTTACAAGAAGAGACACAATACGGAATTACTTTGCACAGGGTTTTTGCTGTAGCTATTTCAAATGAACTCTTATACTAAGAAGCTACCATAGTGAGCTCCATTTTTCCACCAGACACCTATACACAATGGTTTGGCTACCAGAACTCTAATTCAACCAGAACGTATTGAAGACAGTAGTATAGTGAAGTAGGTAAGTACACACGCTTTGAAATCAGAAAGCCCAAGTTCAAACCCCAATTCTGTCACATCTAAATGTGTGACTTCGTTCAAAGTTACTTTGAGTAACTTCTATAAGCTTTAAGCCTCAGTCTTTCTTATCTGCAAATAGGGATGACAATTGTATCTACTCTGTATATGGCTATGAGCATTAAATTAAATAATATATGTGAAGTTTATTGATAGACCCAAATGTCATCAATACGCATTAGCTATATTATTTTCATTATTGTTGCCTCAGCCCCAAGCTCCCAAAATTGCTTATTACCTACAATGCCGTGTTCTTGAATCCCACAGCATAAGTCATGAAGCTAGTCCATAAAAAACAAAGCAGCAGCCAGTATGTTGCCTTTAAAGCAAGTCTTTAAAACAAGGGATGCAGCAAAGCAAGAGTCTGGGGGCTTTCCCAGTGCAACTGGTCTACCTACATGTTTATTTCCACAGCAAGTCCCAGAGGCAGGTCATTAGACCTTCAGCAGACATTTAATTAAGCACCCACTATGTTCTAGTCCTTGAAAAAAAGATTAACCCAAATCTTATTCCAAAGATTAAAGATCCAAAGAACAGTGAAAGAGCTTCTGATGTTAACAAACTCACAGACTAGCTGTGGAAACAAGGACCTAATTACGTTATCATACAATGTAATGTAAACTCCAGGGACAAGGGTACTGTGTTCACCGCTCCATCCCCAGCACTTACAAAGGTGCCTGGCACATAGTAGGCACTCCGTAAATATTTATGAAGCGAATGAAAGAGTAGTGGATATTTTTAATAAAAGTATACACAGGGCACTCTGAAAGCATGACATAGAGAAGGTAGAAGTGAGGAGGAAAGGGGAAGACTTCTTAGATTATAATAGAAATTCAGATAAAGCGAGAATCATAAAAGTCATATATAAATATATACTATAAATATCATATTTTAACTTGGAACATGAATATCTATTCGTTTTTCAGCCTTTTGATACAGGCTCAGTTTTTTTCTTTGAATAAAAGTTCCATGAATTGGAGTTTATTGACTCTTTTTTTTTTTTTTAGTGTATTTATTTATTTTGAGAGAGAAAGAACACAAGCAGAGGAGGGGCAGAGAAAGAGAGAATCCCAAGCAGGCTCCGTGCTGTCAGCGCCGAGCCCCATGTGGAGCTCCATCTCCTAACCCTGCGATCATGATCAGAGCCAAAATCGAGAGCCAGACACTTAACCGACCGAGCTACCCAAGCACCCCGTAGTGACTCTTCCTTACATGAGTTACCAATAATCCCTTACTTGCGATTTCTAGTTAATGTTTCTTGAGGTGAAGCAGGAAGTTGAAGATAACTTGTGAAACAATCACAGGGCTATTTCTTGATTCTTAAGATTCTCCTCAACCCTTTGTAGTAGCTTTAGACCACTTCTTTCTGAAGTCTTACCAAAGCATTGAAACAACTCTCTGGCTTTCCTCACTCATATTTCATCAGTTTGCGTCATATGGTTTTGAATCCTGTCACCTCAAGCGCAGCTGGCAGACACAGGTCTGGCAGCAGACACAGCTCTCCCGGCAGGAGCAGGAGCCCATGGGGACACCCCTGAGAACTAGCATCCACGAGCTCCGGGTGCGTGTGGACAGCAGTCAGTGCAGCTAACACAGGGGAGGAGAATGTCAGTTAGCCCAGTTAGTCTCTTCATTGAAGATGCGTGAGAAAAAGTTTCTAGAATATTGGAAGAGTCGATCTTCCTTAAAGGAATGAGCAGGGAGGATCAAGGACATACAGACAGAGAGAATAACACATACAAATAACACAACACTTGATAAGATGAAAATCTGATCATGTTCTTTCCCGACTTGGAAGTCTCATACAAAGGCATAGAGGCATGAGCAAACCTGGCCTTCTGGCATAATTTTAAATAATTTTTATTACCAGAGCTCAGGCTGTCCATGGAAAATAGCAGAAGGTAAGACTGGGAAGGCAGGCAGGGATACAGAGGAGGGAGGGAGCTCTCATGCTGGTCTTCATACATGTCACCTAATTTTAAATGACTGCTTTTTGGCAGGTGTGACCTTTGCATTTCCTACATTTCCACTGCTCTCCAACTTACCTATGTTATGTACCTGGCCTTTGAGAAAGCACCTGTTTTTGCCATCATGGCTTAGAGCTTGGGTTTTCTCAGAGCCTTCCAAGTCGGGAAAGGACCTGATCAGATTTTCATCTTATTAAGACAATTCAGACAGATCTGGGGGAGGGGGAGTGAGAACAGACATAACCAGTTGGAAGGCAATTATGGAAGTCAAGTTGAGAAGTGATGATAAGTAAGTTCAAGGCAATGCCTGTAGGAATAGAGAGAAAGAAATGGATTTCAGAGAGATTCTTAAGCTTGTTGGATACACTGAGTGGAGAATAGGGAAGAATCTAGGATGACACACAGATTTTTATCACCTTTGAAAAAAATAGTGACATCATTCTCAGAGGTAGGAACTAGCAGAGGAAAGGCAAGGTGATGAATTGGAGTGTCTGTGAGATAACCAGGTGGGGGAGCGAAGCAGACAGTCAGAAAGTGATGTGTTCAGAGTTTGTGTAAAGAGGGCCACAGATGAAGATTTAGGAATCATCCATTCCGCATGTAGATGAGACCCCTGTGGAGAGAGCTCAGAAAGAAATGGGACATTGGAGAACACTTGCATTGGAGCAGAACGTCTAAATATGAGGCATGTCAGGGAGACTGATGGGGGGATGGGGAGAAGCAGGGAGGCAAGGTGGGATGCAAACGTGGGGATACTCAAGACAGAGAAAAGGGTCAACAATAGCAAATGCAGAAAAGAACACTTAGGATTATGATAGAAGACATCCCTTTAGAGTTCATCACTAAAAGATCTTTATGTGATTAAATAAGAGTCCTTATTACTATGTGATTAAATCAGATTCCAGGAGCTGCTGATTAATGGGAAGTACAGAAATGGAGACGATTATTTTAAGCAATCTTTCAACTTCTCTGTGAAGCGGGTGGGCTACAGAGAATCGTTTCAGGTGAGACATACTTAGAGGGTTTGTCTTGAACTAAATGGAAGGCACCAGAAGAGAGAAAAGGGCTTGAAAAAGGAGAGGAGGAAGAGATGACCTCTAGAGCACAGGCAGTTGGAGAGTGGATATCTCCTCTGAAGGAGAAGGGAAGAATCGATAATGGACAAACCGATCTGTAGCTGAGGAGGAAGCCAGTAGAGCTTGCATCTGGTGGCCTCTGGTAAAATAGAAGACACATTTATCTGCTGAGAGCAGCGCGGAGGGCAGGGGCAGGTGGGAGATTTGAACAGGACAGGAGAGATGAAACAGTTGTGAGGATTGAGTGAGGAAAGTAGTTGTGGACACCAATCAGGATTCTTGGTGTCCTTGTGGACTCGGCTGACTCAGGAAGCCACAAGGTCATAGGGGAGCGTGCTGTGAATGATTTTTCTCTGGCAGATCTCCAAGGCCTGACAGGAGGGCAGAGAACAATGATTGGCTGGTCCAGGTTTGGATGTTTGCAGACCATGTGCGACAAAAGACCAAGAGAGGGAGCATGAGAAGAAGGGTTGCTCATATGATGAGCCACGAGATCCTGGCTGGATCTGGAAAGAAGTAAAACCAGGAGATAGTTGGTGGGCTGCAAGGGTAGAGTAGCTCCTCAGTCACAACGTGTCCACAAGCAAGTTTAGTCCTCAAGTTGGCAGGCCTAAAGGATGAGGGGACGTTAATGGGCACTCCCTGAGGTTATTTGCACAGATGACAAAAGCTATGACCATCACTTCTTTCTAGACCATTCTAGGCCAGGATTTTCCAAAGAGCCTAACAGAAAAGAGTTCATCTGCATGTTTATCAAGGATGAAACTTGGTGGAGCTGGAATGTGTTCTTTTTAGAGGTTTTATCTACAGGCTCATTTTTAGATGAAGAAATTGACATTTACAGAGGTTCCGTGATGTGTCCATGTTTACACGGGTAATTAGTCTCTAGGATCAGAACTCAGCTCTCCTGACCATGCCACCTCACTCTTCCACACACATGGCCTCTGTCTTGAAATTCAAAACCTACCAAAACTTGATGCTTTGTTTCCTCTGGATCAGCAGGTTAATCCTGCACCAAGAAATTAAATAAGGGCGTGTTGGAAACCCTAGAAAACCGCACAAGATTGTTGACCATGGTCAACTGGTTTTTCTTTCTGTAATTCACCTGGTGGCCTGTTTCAGTTCTCTCCTGCATTAACCCCTTAACTCACTTCTTCCCCTCAATTACTGATGTATTAAACCAATAGAGAAAACCTCCAGTGGGACGCAAAGTATACCTCAAAGGACAGTGCTCGATGGTGTGTACACAGTAGTAGGAAGTTTGCAGAGAATTAAACTCCTTCATCCAATTTTAAGATCAGCTTCCAATGTGTTTGTGAAGGTGAAAAAATGAAATATTTCCCTCTGCTTCTTGCCACTGCAATCCTTCTGCTTTTAGCACCCAGAAAAATGCTGCTCCTCTTAAAATACCCCACTAACTTTTTTTTTTCTTTTTTAGTGATGGAGTTTTTGTGGGAGATTTCAGTGATCAGTGTTGAAAAGTAATCACTAAACTGAGAAAACAATGCTCAAATCTATACAAACGAATTGGTCTGGATTTGTGTCAGTCTACTTTAGGGTTCTGAGAAGGGTCCTGTGCATTGAGTCTGGGAATCTCTTTCTTCCCTGCACAGAACTGTCAAGTATCCACCAGGCTACTGAGGCATGGAAACTTTATGAAATACTAACCAGCACTTTCTCCCACTCGAAGGTACCATGTTCTCTGCTACAAGTGGAATGAAGAACCCCCAGTGAGCCCTGACACCTGTGCCACCATTTTGGAAAAAGCTGGTCTGGATAACTGGGCTCTTGGAAAAACAAAAGTAATGTTTGCATGTAATTTTCAAGGACAAATAATAATTGTAAATGTGTTGGATTTACTGAAAATTATAACATTTTCCAGTGCTTGAAAATATTACAGCTTTTTTATGTTACAGAAGCTCTAGCTTAAACTAGGGAATTAAGTTGACAAATTCATAAAGGTTTTCTTCTTCAGCAGAATTAAACACTTTGTTGTCATAAAGGTTTCTTTTAAGAAATTCAAGAAAAGTTTCTCTTGAAGATTTATCCAAAAAAAAAAAGATGAAATTTAGAGTGAGTACATTTCATTTCAAGTAGTATTAGAAACATACTGAGATATATTCTCTTTTTTATCACCACAAATATAGTCTATAAATATTCAGAATGTGTTAATATATATTAATATCATATAATATATACAGAATATATTCTGTAGAAAATCATAATGATCTGAACAGGATCCTAATATTTTTTTCCTAATTCTCAAATCTGCTTCTGTTATAAACTTCAAATTTATCTGGAGCAAAATATTCACCATTGTTAGTAGACTTGCTGTAAGTGTTTGGCTATCACTGTGTTTATGTATTAGACTTGAGACCGGAGAGATTTTAGCTTATTTAATCACTTAGAGAATGAAGAAAAAAAATCATAACAGATTTTGCGTATGGAAGTAAGATAGGTGGCTGCTTGGAGAAAGGATGCATTAGGCTCCTCAGATAGCCTCAAAGCATTACAAAATGGGGATAAGGAAATAAAGAGGGTACCAGGCCTTAGGGGTACACTGAATATATCATTGGGGGGAGGATTGAGAAAAGAGTCAATCTAAAGAAAAGTCCTCAGAGACTGACCCTTCAAGAATAACCACTGTCGGCCATATTGACTGAAACAAACGTCCACATTAGTCGTCTCTAGGGGTGGAAGATATGGGAGAGAATTTTCATGTTTACAAAAGAAGCTACTCCTTAACAATTTAAGGGATTTTAAAAAATATTTATCTTAGACCGAGTGTCTTACATATTCAGTAACCCATATTTACTTCAGTAGTTAGCAAGGCGAAATTCTGAGCACTAAAAAAGATGTGTGTCTTATTTATACCATTTTCTTTTAGATGATCACAAAGATGAATTTTGTCAGGCTGAAATCTCACGATTTATGGTCTGAAACACATGCCTAACTTCAAATGGAGTTTTAACTCGTAAAAAGGGCCTTTTGCAGTTCCAGTCCTACATGGTATTTAAGTAGCATTTTAAGGCTGTTTGTATTTTTCCACTTCACCTTTTCCAACTCATTAAGATGAATAAAAGTATTCAATACAGAAACATTTCTAATGCTGCACAAAAAAAAAAAAAGTAATAAAAAAGATGACCTTTTTGAACAGACTGAATTTTAAATGAATTGTCAACAGTAGAATGGATTAAATAAATTAGCGTCCAGAGTCCCATAGAAATTAAAACTAAATTCCGTCAAACCCTGTAATGCTAACCTGCCTGTGGTGCCAAGCTTTCAAGTCATGGAGCTGCAAAGAGGGTTCTACTTTCAGTGTTACCAGTTCTTATGACTCAGCTGTTAAATTTGAATTTAAGTGACTTTCTTGGTGGATTCAATAAACTTTCTTTTAGGTGACTTTTATTAGTAAATGTATCCATGAAAAGAAAAAAAACATCTTCCTATTTCCTGGCGGAGGTTGAAAACTCTTAAATGAGAATAACTCCAGGCCTGCAGGCCCCTCCGTTTCTTCAATTCATTTCGATTTTAGAATGATCGAAAGTCAGTCCTCCTTTCTCCGTGGGGGCCACTGAGTCTAGCAGGAATGTTGTTCTGTCTGGGGCCATCTCTCTGCCTCAGTCCCTCCACTGACAACATGAGAGGCCCTGAAGGACGGTGCCCTGCCTTATTTACCTTTGTATCCTCAGCAGATGAGTACATACAGCAGGTGTCAATAAACATTTGATGAGTGAATTGCTATAGCTGTAAGTGTCCTCTATCTTACAGTAGATGTTGCTAAAACTTTGATACAAGAGCTGACCATCCTCCATTCTTATTGGCCCAGTCAACAAAACCTAGTTAACTGGCTGCAAATAACAGAATGATTGCTAAACAATATTTGTTCTCAAAGAGAGGTTTTCTTCAAGAATAAAAATGTAAAATGTAGCAAAATCCAGGCCAAACAAGCAGAAGATAGTGATTTCCAAAATCTGAAAAATATTTAGAATATAATCTGTTCTTCATAGCGTATGACTATTTCGCATTGGTGTGCCCTAGTTTTATCTGTATTTTATTTTCACTCTTTTAAGGTGTTCCTTAAATATTATCATGTGGAACAGTTAAATTTAATGCGAAAGGAAGCCATTGACAAGCTTATTTTGATTCAAGCCTGTGTCAGAGGATTCTTGGATTCAAGGAGGTACCAAAAAATACAGGAGAAAAGAAAAGAGAGTGCTATAATAATACAGTCAGGTAATCACTCAGATGGTCTCACCGTGTAACAAAACTTAACGTTATGTTCAGATATGGACATCTAATCTTATATTCAAACCCCCATTCTTATGTAGCTTTTGTATTTAATTCCAGACTCGGTTACGTTGATGCTTTGTCTATACTAAATCTAAATCTGATTGCTTTAGTGATTGACACTTTTAATATTTGAATGTTTTGTTTTAAATAAAATAATTTAATTTTTAAATTTTCTGTCAAGCATCAATGAAATACGATTGACCTCTTGTGCAAGATACAAGTGATTAAATTAGTTACAGATCTCAGGAATCATATTATTATAATCCATTGGACAATAACACTTCTCCTACTTTATTCCAAAGGTTACACTTGCCACAATGTTTGACCACTTGATTAAATCTCATTATGTTAAAGGGCATCCGTTTCTTTCTATTGACTGTAGGTAAATAATATTTATAATAATACTTTACACATTTTTATTAAAATGTATCAATAGACTTTAGATTTCACTTTCCATTTTTCAATAAGAAACTAAATTTAGAACCTGGTATGGTTCAGTAAAGCATCTTCCACAACGTGTTGAGTGGACTTCCATAGTAAAAACTGTATTCTCCCGTGTAACCTGGTATGCACACATACTACATGCAATGCACTCTGATATTTTCTGTTCTGGCTTATTCCACTTCATTTTTAGATGCTAGATTTGGCCCACTAATCCATTTTATGATCCACTATGATCTGCAGCCTGCCTTCTGAGGAGCACTGACATGGTGGACAGAATAGCTGACTAACATTTGAGAGATTCCTGTTCCAGTCTCGGGTCTGTCAAATCGTAAGGGCTCATCTCTTCAGGGATTTTAAAGCCCTTAACTTCTCCCTGCAGCATCAAAATGCAAATCCCTAAAATTTGGGATCAGATTCTTTATCCACAGTTTCACAATTTATAAAACACTGAAGAAACGGTTTTTCACAACTCATCTGGCAGTGAAACATGACCTAATATTTATAGTCCTTCATCACTCCTAGTAAAAATATTGGTTTTCTGGAGAAATATTTGTATTTTTGATTATGGAATGCTGCCCTGACATGGGGAATGTTATAGGATATATGTTATTTGCTCTGAATTACCTTTATAAAATAAAAAACTTTAAAGCTGAATTCTGAAATCTATCTGGTTCCAAGGATAATTGGCCAAAAAGTCCAAAACATATTCTTAAATAATAGGGGTTTTCTCCTGTAAATAGCTGACGTAATTATTAGCAGATTTAAGCAAATGAATACAGTTTGTCTTTTTCAACAACTTAGCTAATCTCTTTCATTTTAGTTTCATCCCAGTACTGTCCTTAATGCAAAAGGAACTTTAATTATTTTCTTGCTATAGAAGAATCTTGTTAATGAACAATATTTTTTATGAACCTGTCCTATTTGGGCTCTTTAATTTCATTTTCCTGACATTGTCAAAAAAAATTTTTTTCTATTCACTTAAGTAATGGCTTTTTCTTTATTCTGATTAATGCTACTCTGGACCTTGTATGTTTCAGCTGCAAGAGGACATCTAGTCAGGAAACAAAGGAAAGAAATTGTTAACACAAAAAACACAGCAGTAACAACTATTCAGACTCATGATCAGCAATTTGACTACAAGAAAAACTTTGAAAATAAAAGGTATATTGATGTTCATTTTTATACCATTTTGACATTACACATTTTTCAAATCTGTAAAGTCAAAATAAAGTTCACAGTCTTTCTTGTACCTAATCAGGCTCCTAATACCAGTTTATTAAATGTCAGTGAACACCCAGTGGCCACTCTTGTGTTCTTTATCCTATTTGGGAGTTCACTGGCATTTCACACTGATGACCACACTTTCCTTCCATAGTTTTTTTTCTTCCTAGGCTTCTGCTGGATTGCACTCTGCATTTCTGCTCCTAATTCTGAGTATCCTGGGCTAATTCCTCCTCCCGTCCCCATATTTAAATCCTCCTCCACATCTGAGTATCATCTCTGGGTTTTCTCATTCATTCCCATGGTGTTAATAATCAGTATACTGTAACTCCTAAGCCAGAATCCAATCTTCAAAGCATGAATGACACTTTGCCCTTTCTTCTCTCGAGCCTCCATATCTATATTTCTAAGTGCTTATTAGCAGATCCACCTGAATGCATTTATACATAAAGCTGTATGGTAAGCTGTGAAGACATGTAGATAGATGAGACAAAATCCTGATCCTCAAATTACCCATAGAAACATGGGAAGGAAATATAACCAATAAATATGTGATTTTAATAACACAAGTTAACTCTGCTATAAAAATATGCAAATTGTGCAGTAGGGCATGGAAGATCTTGGTAGGGATTAGGGGAAGAGAAAGTATATAGATTTTGCCTCAGTGGTAAAGCTTGAATTGATCGAAAGAAGAAAGAGTGGTCTCCAGGGAAATGAAGATCATTCCAGCCCCAATCCCAGGACGCTTGTCCTTTTTTTAAATCTATTGGGATTCAGTTGACCTATAACACTGTGTCACTTTCAGGTGTACAACATGAGGATTTGGTATACATATATATTGTGAAATAATTACCACAGTGAAGTTAGTTAACACATTTATCACCTCAATAATTACAACTCTGTGTGTGTATGTGTGTGGTGACAACATTTAAGAACACCTGTCTTAGCAACTCTTGAGTCTATAATACAGTACTGTTAACAATCACCATGCTGTATATTAGATCCCAAGAACTTATTCATGTTTTTAAAAACTTAAGTTTTATTGATGTGTAATTAACATACAAAATTATAAGATATTTGAAGTGTGCATCATGATGATCTGATATGCATCTGCATTGTGGAAAGATTCCCCCATCTAATTCATTACCACGTCCATCACCTTACATAGTTCCTTTTTGTGCTTTTTTGGTGAGAACATTGAAATTCTACTCCTTTAGCAAAATTCAGTTATACAAAACCATGTGTAGTCCCATGTTTTATATGAGATCCTCAGACCTACCTATTCCTCTAATGGCTGGAAGGCTGTATCCTTTTTCCAGCGTCTCCCTCCTATTTCTTCTACCTCCCCCTCAAAACTACAACTGTCCGTTTGTGTGGGTTTGACTTTTTCTTTTCTTTTTCAGATTCCACACATAAGTGATACTATGCAGTATTTGTTTTCCTCGGTCTGATTTCTTGCGTCCATGCTGTCAGAAATGGCAGGATTTCTTCTCTCTTGTGGCTGAATGATACTCCATTGAATATGTATACCATATCTTCTTTATCCATTCATCCTTTAATGGTCACTTAGGTTATATCTGTGTCTTGACTGTTGTGAATGATACTGCAATGAACACTGAAGTGCAGATAGCTCTTTGAGATCGTTGCTTTGTTTTTTGATTGGGGGGGGAGGGGGATGTACAACCAGAAGTAGGATTGCTGGATCGTATGGTAGTGCTATTTTTAGTTTTTTGAGGAACCTCCATATCATTTTCCAAACTGGCAGCAATTTACATTCCCACCAACACAGCATTCTCAGTACATAAGGATTCTCTTTTCTTCACATCTTCACCAATGCTTGTTTTCTCTTGTCTTTTGTGATGATAGCCATTCTAACAGGTGTGAAGTGATACCTCATCATGGTTTGGATTTGCATTTCCAAATGTTGAGGCCCTTTTCATGTACCTGTTAGTCATTTTTTCATCTCCTTTAAAAATGCTTGTTCACATCCTCTGCCCATTTTTAAGTCAGGTTGTTCATTGTTTTGCTATTAAGTAGTATGAGTTCTTCATATATTTTTGGATATTAACCCTTTGTCACATCTGTGGGTTGCAAATATTTTCTCCCATTGCATAGGTTGCCTTTTCATTTTATTGATGGTTTCTTTTGCTGTACAGAAGCTTTTTCATTTTATGTAGTCGCACTAGTTTATTTTTGCTTTTGTTGCTTTTGCTTTCAGTATCAAATCCAAAAAACAAAAAAACAAAAACAAAAATATTGCCAAACCAAAGTCAAGGAGCTTGCCACCTATATTTTCTCCTCAGAGTTTTATGATTTCAGGTCTTATGTCCAAGTCTTTAAATTCATTTTGAGTTGATTTTTGTATATAGTGTAAGATAGGAATCCGGTTTAATTATTTTGCATGTGTCTAATTTTCCCAAAACCATTTATTGAAGAGACTATTCCACCCCCATTGTATATTCTTGGTTCTCCTGTCCTGAATTAATTGGCCATAAATGTGTGTGTTTATTTTGGGCTCTCTATTCTGTTCCATTGATCTGTGAGTTTGTTTTTATGCCGATTCCACTCTGTTTTGATTACTATAGCTCTGTGGTAGTTTGCTTATCTTTTTCTCATTAATTATACTTTGATTAGTATAGGCATTCTCTGGAGGTGTTATGAAGGTATTCAAAATACTAGCATAGCCATTCCTTAAAATGATGGGTTCTTGGTATCCTGCCTCCTTCTCTGGTCCCTGGCAAAATAACAGAGATTCTATTATGCCTCCTGTATAAACCTGAAGATGCTGTTATAGGCCTAGGAAGTGGCCAGTGGAATTAGATAAATTGAATTCCAGTAACTTTTTCCAAGTCCGACTCCAAGACAAATCCTTCTGTATGAACATATTGCAAAGGACCAAAAATTTCCCATGGATTTCCTAAGCCAAAATGGAAAGTTTTGAAAACTCCCCAAGTAGCATGTCAGGGTATCAGGTCATGACTTTTTCACTGTACTGTAACACACTTTTCATGGCCATATTGCTCTTGTGAGGGTTTTGTCCTCACCAAAAGAAAAAAAAAAGTGAAAAAGAAGCTTATGTGGCTTAAAAAAAAAAAAAAACTAGAGAAAATGTTATCTTTAAGGAAAATCATTTTGGGAGGATATTGGTAAAGTAACAACTGTGAAATTTTGGTCAACATATTATATGATCATGAACCGTAGCAAGGACACTGCTTCCCTTTAATTTTGTAACATATTTACTGTGATCACCAGAGCTCGAGGGAGCTTATTAAATACAGCACATTAGCCTAGTGAACATACCCTGCTTACTAGTCTCAAATTTTGATATATTTTCCACAACCTCTCCTCACCGTAGGTACTTTCTTTAGAAAAAGACATGTTTTGAAGTGATTAAATTCCTAGGGTTTTGATGCCTCATTAAGTGAAAATATGCTAGGATAGTTCTCATTCTAAATTGAAACTGGTTTCGTCATTATTAGAGCAGCTACCACAGTTGTTGCTAGAGAGAACATGTGGGAAACATTTGATTAACGTGACTTGAGAAGTTTTTATTTGGAAGTTTTTTTGTTTTTTGGTTTTTGGGTTTTTGTTTTTGTTTTTGTTTTTTTGCCCCTGTTACTGTTCTCCCAACACTCTACAGGTAAATAAGGTCCAGTTTAATATCGTATATTCAGATGCAGTATGTTTTACACAGGGAATCTTTTGTGAAGAAACAGACAGAAAATGTGGTCCCTACTAACGAAACAGTCATTCCAGCTCCAAATAATAAAGGAAGTACATCTGCAGTGAAGACTTCTACTTTCAGAGTTGAAGGGGAAGCCATGATTGCTGTTGAAAGTAACAACAGAGGACATCAAACTCAGAAAAAAATGAATAACATGTACGGAGAAGAGGCTAAGCAGGAAGTGTATCTGGTGGGGGACCCTTGGACAGAAGGACAGCCTAAGAAGAAATACGCGAAAGACCTGGAAGAGAATAGTAAGGTAAGGAGAGTGGAGGAGAACACTGTGCTCCAGAATTACTATCAGAGGTATGCAGAAGAAAGGAATTTTGAAGAATCAAAAGTAGCATATCTAGAAAGGAAGGCCATCTCGGAAAGGCCAAGCTACCCAGGACTTTGGGTGGTGGAGAATGAGACAAAGCAACCTTCTTTAACAAAAAGTTTGGAACCCAGTCTTAGCCAAAGGTCGGTTCATCAAAATGGAGATAGCAAGGAAAAAGAAAAGAAGACATCTGTAGTTACCCAGAGTGCACCAGTGTGCAGCCATCAGAGAAGCCATTTGACGCCTGGGTCGGTCAGAGAGAGGCCAGCCCAAGCCAGCATTCACGCCCAGGAGGAAGATAGAGCGGCAGTGTTCATTCAGAGCACATACCGGGGCTACAAGAGAAAGCAGCAATTACAGAAGGACAGGATGTCTTCTTTTCAAAGTCAAAAGGTTGTTTCAAAACCAACAGAAGTAGCAACAAATACCCATGATTTGTACTCCTATCCCAGAAAACATGAGGAATCCTGTAATATCAGGACAAAGAATGATAGAGACTCAAAGGCAGTTTTAGAGAACCAAGCATGTGATTTGGCAATCTTTTCAAAACAGGTATGTAAACAAACGGATTTATTTACTAGTAGAAATCTCTGGGAACTACACAGTAACTGAAGTAAATGTACTATTAATTAATAATTATTAATAATTGTTTCATCTCTTTTTATGAGGCTGCAACCCTCTTTAATGAATGTCTCAAAGGTTTTGCTATTCAAATAGCCATAAATTTTTAAGACGATGTGCTGTTAGAAGTAGTATAAAATACGATGGAAACCTTCTGTAGTCAAGAGACTAGTCATTGGTTTATGCAGCTTACTAAAATGTTGACATTGGACAATGCAGATTTCCTTCTCTGAGATCTTTCACTAGAGTTTAAAAGAAAAAGAAACAGAAAAAAAGTGTTATAAATCCTCTAAAATCTATGCTTTTTCTGCCCCAGATTTTAAGAAGACATAATGAGGTGTCAAAATTAGGCATGTAGCCCTACTCAGGCATACATGCAATGAAGGTAGAAATCTACATGTTACATCGTGACAATAAGAAACCGCAAAGAACAATTCCCTCTTGGAGTATATCGTGTGCCAAGAGTAGGCATGTTTTGGCTGTTTCTAGAAGGGGGCAGTTGGCTTTAGCGCTTCTCATGGGTGTGCATGGAACACTGATTACTTAGTATTATGGAGGGAGAGACCACAGGGAGCTGCTGCTGGAAATGCCAATCCCAGGTCTTGCCTTCTCTGTAGGTGTTTGATCTTAAGAGAATCACTTTATGTGTGACCTTAAGAAAATCACCTTTATTTTTCTCTTATGTAAAGTGAAGGATTTTAACTAGATGACCTCTCTCAAATGCATATTGTAAGTTAATATGCATCACCAGGGTAATCAATAATATATACAGTCATTGAAGAAATATCATTACGGGTTAGTTCAAAGAGGGATTGCCTAATACTTTTGGGTCCCCAAACTCTGCTCTTTGTCTCTGACAGTGACTGAGTCCATGCAAAAGCAAAGTAGCCACTCTTGGGCACCACTTTCATGTTATAGGTGTGGCCTAAACATCTCCAACTTGTAGCTTTTAGTAGAGATCTGCCAGCCCTTTCCTGTTCTTTTTTTTTTTTTTTTTTTTTTTTTTTAAAGCACATGGACAAAGAGAGTTTAATATGCACGCAGTCCTTCCTTTCCTTGGTGCATACATTTGCTTACTCTAAAGACCAAACTGGGGATTGGAAACCTGACCTGCTACGCATGAGGGACATTGAGGAGATGCAGAATTACTAAATCATCTCCATAGAGCTGGATAATAATGCCGTGGAAGTAGATTCAGCACTCCAGGGGGACAAAGCTAGAGGTGGAAAAGCAGGAGCTCCACATACAGCCCAGCAGTACAGCGATGTCCACAGGGTCAGGATGCAGACCAGAGAGAGGCAGAGGAGCTGGATGGAAAGAGAGGAGCCCTGACTTGAGGCTAAGAACACCGGAAAGGAAAGGAGGGGGTTAACACAACCAAAGGCAACCAAAGGCTTCTGTGGGCTAAAAGCAGAAAGGCAATTGCTACAGAATGGTACAGACAGAAGCCAGATCTCAGGGACCCCAGGGAGAAGTGATCAGGACAGAATGCCTCATGTAGCATGACACGTTTGGCAGTTTGTAAATGGAAAATGTGAGATGCGCAAGTTGCACCAAGGAGGAGGCTTGGTCAAGTGAGGACTTTTTCGGACCTTGGGTTTTCAGACATGGTTCAAGGTAGGTTCTGGAGAAGTGCGTGAGAGTCCCAGGGACAGTCAATCAGGAATTTACCAGATCCTGGTGTACATGTGCAGCCCTCTGAATTCTTTTCCTTGATTTAATCTGACACATGACCTTCTTTTTAGATATCAAAGTTATCTGAAGAATATTTCATTCTGCAGAAAAAACTGAATGAAATGATTTTGTCACAGCAACTGAAGCCTCTTTATCTGGGTGTCTATCCTCATAAGCCAATTAATAGACGAGTTTCTTCTCAGCAGTGCCTCTCAGGTAAAAATCAGTAGTTAGAACTTCCTGAAGGGAAACATAGTGCCAGATACTCTATTTGTTTATTAGTTTCTGACCTTTATTCTATGTCAGGTTTGAGGTAACTATGTTCTAACTGTTTGGGGGAGAACCTTCTCTTCATTCCATTTCTCATGTGTAGATAAAAACTTTTCCAGAATGTTCCACACACATTCTACTTTCTCTGACTTCATTCTCTCCTCTTTTCTTTTTTCTTTTTTTTCCCCCCTTCATATACACTTTAACTAGAAGTTTTCAAATGACACCAGAAGGAAATAGACATGGAGTTTGGAGGAGTGGGCAGAATGCAGGTTTGATGAGAGGGAGCAAAAAAGTAAATATCTATTCCTTTGTCAACATCTGCAACCTTAAGTAGACTATGGGAGGTTCAAATCTCCATTCATATGACAAACCCAAATGCATTATTACATTTTTCTTCTGATCAACTGTGTCACAGTCTGCCCCCATTTCGCTAAACTGGTAGGGGATTCAAACTCAGTATTTATCAGGCCTTCCCCTCTCCAGGGCTGTGCAAAGACCCTGCGGTCTTATACATCCACCAAAGGACCGGGTAGAGCCTGAGCCTGTGGTCACTAGTTATTTGCCTACACAGTTACTGTTGGGACACCCATCTCCTCACTGGCATCATGACCCCTTCAAGTCAGGAGCTGTGCTGTTCCCCTACCCTCAGCAGGTACCTGGAAACTGTCAAGTCGGGAGTCTCACCTGGCCCATACATGCTTCAGGTAGCCATCCTTTCTGCAGCCTTATAACCTCCCCCGGAAGCAGCCACAGATGGCCCTGCTGACATCTGTCTGGGAGAATATTTATTTTCCCTGACTTTTCTTGGAGGCCTCCTGCTCTCTCGCCATCCCTACCAAGACACCTGGCATCACCTCTGCACTGACTTTGGTGTTGCCAAAGACCGGAAATCCTGCTAACCTCATGCAGCTTCTGCAAAAACCCCTTAGGCAGGAAATCACTAAGATGAGCCTGACTGTTTGATATGGGAGGAAGAGAAAATATCTTCATGTTCCAGTCAGTTGTCCTGCCACATTATTTTCAAGTCTGTAGTTGTAGTGAAGCTTTGAAAACAAAAATGGCTCTCTGTATTTAAGAGTCTCTTATGGTTTACCTCCCTCTCTGTAATGTATTTTTTCTTCCCTTCCCCTATGGTCTTCTGTTAAGTTTCTCGAATTCCACATATGAGTAAAAACATGATATCTGTCTTTTTCCGACTGGCTTATTTCACTTAGCATAATACCCTCCGGTTCCATCCATGTTGTTGCAAATGGCAAGATTTAATTCTTTTTCATTGCCAAATAATATTCCATTATATGTATACATGTATGTGTCTCTGTATATAGAGAGACACATACACACACACACACACACACACACACACACACACACGCCACATCTTCTTTATCCATTCATCAGTTGATAGACATTTGGGCTCTTTCCTTAACTTGGCTATTGTTGATAGCACTGCTATAAATATTGGGGTGCATGTGTCCCTACGAATCAGCACTCCTGTATCCCTTGGATAAATTCCTAGTAGTGCTATTGCTGGGTCATAGGATAATTCTAGTTTTAATTTTTTGAGGAACCTCTACGCTGTTTTCCAGAGTGGCTGCACCAGTTTGTATTCTCACCAACAGTGCAAGAGGATTCTACTTTCTCTACATCATCTCCAACATCTGTTGTTTCCTGAGTTGTTAATTTTAGCCACTCTGACCAGTGTGAGGTGGTATCTCATTGTGGTTTTGACTTGTATTTCCCTGATGATGAGTCATGTTGTACCTTTTTTCATGTGTTGGTTGGCCATCTGGATATCTTCTTTGGAGAAGTGTCTATTCATGTCTTCTACCCGTTTCTTCACTGGATTATTTGTTTTTCAGGTGTTAAGTTTGGTAAGTTCTTTATAGATTTTTGATACCTTAATAGACTCTTAGATACAGAGAACAAACTGAGGGTTGATGGAGGTGAGGGATTGGGGGGTGGGAGAAATGGGTGATGGGCATTGAGGAGGGCACTTGTTGGGATGAGCACTGGGTTTTGTTATGTAAGTGATGAATCACAGAAATCTACTCCTGAAGCCAAGACTACACTGTATACACTATATGTTAGTTAATGTGACAATAAATTATCCACACACAAAAAAAGTGGCTCTCTTGCCCTTTCTACCACCACTGCTCTCAGGCCCTGGCCCAGAACCTCTTGATGTTAAGAAGCAGCTTCACAAGTCAGAGCCCAGATGCCCATCAGTTTGACAGCCTCCTGTGACCCAGGCCCACATGGCCTGCTGACAGTTGGAAGCAGAGGGGAAAGGTGGGGACTTCAGCTTCCCTCTTGGTTATATGTGCTGCAGCCCTGGTAAATGTGGGGCAGTGAGGTATTGGTGGTGCAGGGAAGCCAGGGAAACCAGGCAGTGTCCCTGAGTAAGCAGCTCAGCCCTGTCCTTAAAGGGAAAGGAGGAGTGGGGGAGGGGTAGCAGCTTCCTACGAAGCTGTGTGTGTGTGTATGTGTGTGTGTGTGTGTGTGTGTGACATCTTTATTCATCTGTTGATGGACATTTAGGTTGTTTTCATATCTTGGCTATTGTGAACAATGCTGCAGTGAACATGGGAACACAGATACTTATTTGAGGTACTCATTTCACTTCCTTTGGATATGTATCCAAAGGGGGATTGCTGGATCATATGGTAGTTCTGCTTTTCATTTTTTGAGGTACCTCCATATTGTTTTCTGTAGTGGCTGTACCAATTTACATTTTCACCAACAATGTACAAAAGTTCCCTTTCTCCACATCCTAGCCATGTGTGTTTCTCTTGCCTTTGTAATAATACCCATCCTAACAGATGTTGAAGTAAAATCTCATTGTGATTTTGATTTGCGTTTTCTGGATGATTAGTGATATTGAACATCTTTTCAAATACTATTGGCCATTTGTATGTCTTCTTTGGAAAAATGTCACTTCAGGTCATTTGTCAGTTTTTAAATTGGGGTGGCTTGTTGTTTTGCTTGAGTTGTGTGAGTTCCCTGTATATATTGTGGATATTAACTCTTTATCTGATATTAACTCTTTATCTGATACATGGTTTTCAAATACTTTCTCCTATTCCATACATTGCCTTTTTATTTTGTTAATGGTTTCCTTTGCTGTAGTGAAGCTTTTTTGATATACTTTCCTGTGCTTTTGTTATCATGTCCAAAAATTTACTGCCAAAGCCAATGTGAAAGAGCTTTTCCCTATGTTGTATTCGAGGATTTTTATGGATTCAGGTTTTATGCTTAAGTCTTTAATCCATTTTGAGCTGAATTTTTGTGTGATGCAAGATGAGTCCAATTTCATCTTTTTGTATGTGGATATCCAGCTTCTCCAGCACCATTTGTTGAAGAAATTGCCTTTTCCCCTTTGTGTATTCAGGTGCCCATATCAAAACATATGCTTGGGTTCATTTCTTGTTTCTCTGTTCTGTTCCATTGGTCTAGGTGCCTGTTTTTATGCCAATATCATACTCTTTTTGATTACTATAACTTTATAATACAGCTTGAAATTAGGAAGTATAATGCTTCCAATTCTGTTTTTCTTTCTCAAAATTGCTTTGTCAGGGACTTTGAAGAGACCTAAATGGTTAGAATATGATTAGAAAGTCGAATTAGTTCACTTTATTCTTCAATCTGACATTTTTTATTTTTTTATTTTTTTTAATATGAAATTTATTGTCAAACTGGTTTCCATACAACACCCAGTGCTCATCCCAACAGGTGCCCTCCTCAATACCCATCACCCACCCCCCATCTACCCTCAGTTTGTTCTCAGTTTTTAAGAGTCTCTTATGCTTTGGCTCTCTCCCTCTCTAACCTCTTTTTTTTTTCTTCCCCTCTCCCATGGACTTCTGTTAAGTTTCTCAGGATCCACATAAGAGTGAAAACATATGGTATCTGTCTTTCTCTGTATGACTTATTTCACTTAGCATCACACTCTCCAGTTCCATCCACGTTGCTACAAAAGGCCGTATTTCATTCTTTCTCATTGCCATGTAGTATTCTATTGTGTATATAAACCATAATTTCTTTATCCATTCATCAGTTGATGGACATTTAGGCTCTTTCCATAATTTGGCTATTGTTTAGAGTGTTGCTATAAACATTGGGGTACAAGTGCCCCTATGCATCAGCACTCCTATATCCCTTGGGTAAATTCCTAGCAGTGCTATTGCTGAGTCATAGGGTAGGTCTATTTTTAATTTTTTGAGGAACCTCCACACTGTTTTCCAGAGTGGCCGCACCAGTTTGCATTCCCACCAACAGTGCAAGAGGGTTCCCATTTCTCCACATCCTCTCCAGCATCTATAGTCTCCTGATTTGTTCATTTTAGCCACTCTGACTGGCGTGAGGTGATATCTGAGTATGGTTTTGATTTGTATTTCCCTGATGAGGAGTGACATTGAGCATCTTTTCATGTGCCTGTTTGCCATCTGGATGTCTTCTTTAGAGAAGTGTCTATTCATGTTTTCTGCCCATTTCTTCACTGGATTATTTGTTTTTAAATGGACCTAAGAAAAATATCAGAGATAAATTTTTAGCTTCTAGGGGGAGAATTGTAATTCAGTAACATTTCTTTGACCCCAGGTTTAGAGGGAGCGTGTTTTTGTTTGAACACACGTAGAGAGGTTACATATTATACTCCACTGCTTTAAGGCTAACTTGGCAAACATCTGAGTTGTCCTGTGTCCCTGAGAGTAGCAGAGGAAGAGCCTGCAAGAGAGCGTGAAGTGGCCTGAGGACCGAGAGGATCTGGGTGGACCTGACAACCCAGAACCAAGGAGAAAGGGAGGACATTGGCAGAAGTAGTAGATGCCAATGACCAGAGACTAGATAGCAGTCACTCTCAGCAGATGCTGATGAAAATCTGGGAATAACTACAGAGCAGATGGACTATTTTCATTGACACCGTGAGGCTGTAAAAGTCTGCCAACCCCAACCTAGATGTGACCCCAGGGAGTAAAGAGGAGTGTCAGAAACCTAAAATTACTAAGTTTACTCATAAGACATTAAGAAAATTGAAAGAGACTGAGTTTAACTAGGATTTGTTAAAAATAACGTTAACAGTAGAAGGGCACCTGGGTGACTCAGTCGGTTAAGCATCTGACACTTGGTTTCAGCTCAGGTCACGATCTCACAGTTCGTGGGATTGAGCCCCACATCAGACTCCATACTATCAGCTTCAGAGTCTCTCTCTCCCTCTTTCTATACCCCTACCCTGCTTGCACACTCACACACACTCTTTCTCAAAATAAATAAACTTATAAAAAATAATGTAACAGTAGAAAATGGAAACGAACACCAAGAGGTAAAAATTAAGTCTGGTTTTAAGAAACTCAGGTTACATTTTTGTACATCTGAATTGTTGTACAGTGGTTACTCAACCCTGCTATAGACAACTGCATTTTTGAAAGATCCTTAGGATTGCATTGTAGGGATAGAATTTGATAGCACAAAGGATAAACGTGGAAGACCAGCAAGAGATGATGGTGGTTCAGATGCAGTGAGGCTGAGGAGGTAAACAGAAGCAGAGGTTAGTCAACAGACAGGTGGATAAGTGCGTAGCACCTGAAGCCGTGAAATCATTCAGGAAGTCCACCAATCGCAAGAGAAGAAAGTCTAGAGCAAGAGTTCAGACACATACAGATCAGGGAGACAGGAACCAGCAAAGAGGAGCAACCAGAGAGCTGGGAAGAACACCACGGAGCCTAGCACCTTAGAAGCCCCAGTAAGAAAGTTTTTAGGGTGTTGTGTAGAATGATACTGACCGAACAAGAAGAGAATTATAAAGTCTCCACTGAATTTCCTATGCATTAGGAATTACTTACTAAACTCCCCAGAGTTTTTTTAATATTAGAATAGATACAAATGGAAAAGGGGATGCAAATGTTCATTGTGCTGCATTTTGGGAGATTACACTCACAACATCTGCTAGGCTTTATCATTGGGTATAGTCTGTGTTTGTATATTTTAGTGATCTCTGCAAGTTTAAAAAATTTCTTGACTAGTCTATGAAAGTTTATGGAAAATATAAAGAATTCCAACTGAGGTCACACACTGAGCCAGATATTGCTTGGTCAGTATTTAATCCCTACAATGGTTCTAGATCCATTTCATTGTACCTTTGGATGGGCTTGTCTCACCTCAGGATAGGAAAACTCCAACCTAAGTTTTGGACTCTTGTTTTCTTTATAAAACAGCACAAGTTTGCCAATCTCCTAGCTACATTTATTTTTTTAATGTTTGTTTACTTTTGAGAGAGAGGGAGACAGAGCACAAGCAGAAGAGGGGCAGAGAGAGAGGGAGACACAGAATCCGCAGCAGGCTCCAGGCTCTGAGCTGTCCACACAGAGCCCAACATGGGGCTCAAACCCACAGGCCCCAAGATCTGACCTGAACTGAAGTTGGACGCTTAGCTGACTGAACCACCCAAACGTCCCCCTCCTAACCACATTTAAACCAGGAATTCCTGCCACCCATTCCCTATTCCTCCAGCTCTAGTGATTTTCTCAGTTATCTTCATACACCTTCAGGCATCACAAAGTTCACACAGGTAGGCAGGTGCACACTTGGAGGAAGTAGATTATCAGTTAAATAAGTCAGCATGTACTTATTTAACTTCAGAGTTATTTGGTGTCGATTAGTGTTTTCCTCCTCAAAGAGATTTTCAACCCTATGCCATGTCATATGCTACTGTGCACTCATTTTTCTGTTACCCTAGCATACCTTCATCACACAGTAGACATTCAGTAACTGCTTATTAATTGGCCAGAAAGCTGTTTAATTTCCTCCTTGAATTACAGTGGAACAAACTATAGTGACCAGAGGAGTGAAAATTTGGAAAGTATGGTTTTTATAAAAACAAAAAAATGTAACATTACATTCTTTATTTTTTTTTTTAAGTTTATTTATTTATTTTGAGAGAGAGAGAGAGAGCACAAGGCAGGGAGGAAACAGAGAAAGAGGGAGAGAGAGAGAATCCCAAGCAGGCTCCACACTGTCAGCGCAGAGCCCAGCGTGGGGCTTGAACTCACGAACCATGAGATCGTGACCTGAGCCAAAATCAAGAGTCAACAGTTTAACCGACTGAGCCACCCAGGCACCCCACATTACATTCTTTAAATGTTCACGGATTTGTGTATATTATCTGATTTTAAACTCCTCCAGTCAGAAAGAAAAAAAGTTCTTATAATATATAGAAGACCTGTCTCCTTAGACCAACAGGATAACCAACCCCCGAATTTGGCACCTTGCAGTCCAAGCAGCTGCCCTCACCTGTGGAGGCAGATTTAGCTGATGCGCTCTTAGTTTAGGTTCAGCAGGCCACCCCTACAGTACTGACCTTCATGGCAAACCATGCCCCGCCCCATGAAAAATTTCACTTGGGAAAACAAAATCAAGCTCATTTACAAATAACTCCATCATTAAAATAGGGCTAAGAGTCATCTGAAATTTTAATTCTCTCACGATTCTCACAAATCCATAGGCACCTTCAACTATTTGCTACACCGAACTCTGTTGTAAGAACTCAGTAAGCTGTAGGTGGATTATATAAAATAGCTGGGGAAACTTCTTACCTATTCTAAAGAAAGCCCTAGAAAACATGGGTAGTCCAGGAAGATAATTAAGTTTTTCAAATTAATTCTAACAAGCTCTAACCTTATTCTGCAAGGTTTCTTTTTCTGGGAGACGTATCTTTTTAATGTGCACAAGTGTCGAGGTAAAATAATGTCCAAATGAAAACTGAGCATCTAGTTATGAAGTTTAAAAATAAAATAAGGTAAGCACATGAACTACTTATTTTATATCTTTGTTTTGATAACAGTTGTAATAAATTGAAACTGATATGAGCTAATTGTACCTGCATTTTTGTTGAGAGAAATGTAGTGTAGGATATGTGTAACTGGAGCATGGCCGTTGGGTCATAGATCCTAATAAATGCTTTTGTATTCATAAGTATACAATGACATTGCATTATTACTCCCTGAATAGTGTGGTGGGGGGGGGGGATGTTTTTCTTCTTAATTATGGTACACCTGGCGATTTGTTTTGACCACTGTGAAGAGAAGAAAAAAGATTAATTCTAGGACAAATAAATTCGGGTAACACAAAAGCATATTCTCTTTCCCTCCTTTTACAAAGAAGCTATGACTATCCAACAGGCTGTAATTTTTTAATGGGTTGCAAGGTTAACAAATAAGAATGCTATTGTAATTCCCATGCTTCATCTACGTAATATCAACAGAAAATTCAACACTAGATCAAAGCTGCCCCTTGCACACAAAACAGTGGATAAAATACAAATGCTTTTATGTTGCTTTCAGAGTAAATGTCAGGGGGGACAAAACTTACAATTTTCCACTTATTTCTAAATTTTTATGGCATTTAGATCCAGGCAATAATGCTTTATATTTTCAGTTACTATGATGTAGGTTTGATCTGCTTTATTTTTAAGGACTGCCTGTCATCTTGCCATTTAATGCTGGCACCTAGAAATGCATTTTGCAAACTATCCAAGAATAGATGTCCTCCTGCATCTACAAACATGCTTACATTCATGTGAAAGCCAGGTAGTTCAAATGATGCTGGGTTATATATTTTATAGTATTATTTTTTTTGTTAAGAGTAGAAGGTAAAGAGATTTCAAAAGTTGTATTGCTTCCCACCTAACACTTACCTACCTGAATTCATTTGCTATTCCTCGTTCTTTATAAGAAGTAATACCAACTCTCCAGGTCTCTTAAGAAAAAAACTCAGTATATAAAATTAAATGATTTTATTTACAATCTTACAATTCAGCAAGAATCATTTATTTTCAGTATTTAACTACATATTAAACACTGATCATATTAAATAGTTTATCTTACATAAGTTTACGCTCTGAAGTGTGGATTTTTGATGAGTTAACTGAATTAGTTCAGACAAAATACTTGACCTAGAAGCCTTCAATGGAAACAGCTACACTTTTCTACACTCAAATTATTTCTCCTCATTCCATACTCTGTACCTATTCTAAACTAGGAAGAACATGGAGCTAACATGGAAGCAGGAGAGTAATGAACAATGTAATCCCCCCCTCAACTTCCCATTAAAGTTTTGATTAAAATGCACACAAAAAGACCAATAATAGCAGCACTAGAAACTGAGTTTTTTCTTTACATATTTTGACATCATATTACTTAGCTACTTGAGATCAATTCAAAGAGAAATTATATAGCATAGTTAATACAGTAGTATAATCAACAAGGTAAGTTCATGTATAATATATTTATAATTTCATATCCTATAGAGAAAATAACTTTTTTCAAGTATCTAATGTATTTTAAATTTTTAAAATTTTTTTAAAAAATGTTTTTAATGTTTATTTACTTTTGAGAGAGAGAGAGAGAGAGAGAGAGAGAGCACACAAGTGAGCAGGGGAGGGGCAGAGAGACAGGGAGACTCAGAATCTGAAGCAGGCTCCAGGTTCCAAGCTGTCAGCACAGAGTCCGATGCAGGGTTCAAAGTCACAAACTGGGAGATCATGACCTGAGCCAAAGGAAGACGCTTAACCGACTGAGCCACCCAGGCAACCCTAAAATTTTTTTCTTATAACTAGACATACTGGCCAGTCCACAAACTCCCCCAAATCATAACTGAACCAGATTACACTTTCTGACCATAATGCAATTGAGATAGAATTGAAAACCACAGATCAGCAAATTAAAAATCAATAAGATAATCTGAAGTAAATAAATTATAATTAGAACTATAAATTATTTTGAATTAATAAAAATGAGAATAGTCACATATAAAAATGATGAATGGGAGGCAGCCAGGCCTATGCTCATAGGAAAATTCAAATCATTACATGTTTTCATTATTAATTGAGAGAAAATAATGAAAAAAGAATGTAAGTTGAGAAATTTTTAAGGAAAATTAGATGTTCTTCAACACCAGGAAAAAACAAAAAAAAAAATAATTACAATAAGACAAAATACACCAAATATCTCAGTGAAACTAGGATAATGTTTTTTTGAAAATAAAACAACAAAATAAATTCCTAATTAATTACTTAAAAAAGAATCCACCAAAAAACTTAGAAATAAGAGATTACAACAAATACAGTTGATAATACTAAAATCTTATCATACTCAATGCAGTCAATTTCACAAACACAATCTGGGGCTGAAACATAAATTTTGAAAAAGAAATTAGCCAATATGATGATATGTGTCTATAAAGGAAAAGTTGACAAGAACCTGAGTAATTTATGCAATTGCATTTAAAGTTCTTGGACAGATAATTCCCATAATATGCAATCTGTTTAAGAAACAAGGAATAATATAGAAAGTTACCTATTTTATGAAGGCCATGTACCCTGAAACCAAAGTCTGACAAATAACATTTTAGGAAGGAAGGAAGGGAGCACTGGGGGGGGGGGGGGGGCGGGCAGGAAAAAGGGAGAGAGGAAAAGAGGGAATTTAGCATTGAGTCAATCTCAGAGATTTAGAGGTAACACTCCTAAATGCAGTACTAACTAACTGAGTGCAATATTACATTAAAAGACTCTCCAAATAGAACATATTAATGTAACACAATATCAAAAGGTCAAAAGAAAAAAGTCATCTAGATAAATGCTGAAGCACTTTTCAAAAAAATAACACCTGGTCCTGATGAAAAGCAGAGCTCTCACTAAATTAAAAATAGAAGGAAATTCTTTAATAATATAAAGATATATTTCCTAAGCCAATTGTCAACATCATTGTTAGCTGTAAAACACTGGAAGCAGTTCCATTAGAAAGTGAGATTAAGATAAGTATTCTAGTGACACTTTTTTACATTATTTGGGAATTTCTACCTGATGGAACAAGACAGCAAAACAGAAGTTTCTACAAAAGCATAACTATTGAAAACAAGAAGATAAGGTGTAAAGGCATTAGTAGACAACATGAATTTTGATCTTAAAAATGCAAAGAATGAACCAAAATGATTGGTACTAACAATAGAATTCAGCAAGGATATATAGATATGTGGGCATTCTTTCCCATAAAAGTGTATAATGGAAAAAAGAGCTCTCTGGAAATAATGTAAACATGACTTCTAAAATTAATTTCAAGGTTTAAAAAGAAACCCTCATGCAATCTGTATGAGATTTTCTTTAGAACTTAAGAAAATGTCCCTAAAGATCATTTGTAAATTTCAGGAAAAAAGAATAATTAGAAATGAGGACTTTCTCTATTAGATAGAAAAATGAATACTATGGAGCTACAATAATTAAAATCATATGCTTCTGTTATAAAAATCAACTACATATTAATAAGACAGACAGGATACCCCTACAATTGACCCTAGTATCTATAAAACCCTGCCACAAAAACCAAAACAATAAGAAATAGATGAATAATGCTTAATTGTTTTCTAATTTGGAGAGAAGAAATAAGATAATCTTACATTAAGCTGAGCACCCAAATATTTCCCACATATATTAATGATTTCATTGTAAGAAATAAACCAAAAGCAACCAGATGATGGTTTCACAATCTCTTCTTAGAAAAGGATAAAACATAAGAAGTAATAAAAGGAATTACAGAGAAAAGATGTGATAGCTTTGGACTGCGTAAACATTTAAACCTTCCAGAGATTAGAAAGCATTAGAAGTTAACTAAATACAAACTGGGTAAAAACCTTAGAACAAATGGAAAAGGGTTAGCATGTGTAATGCACTAAAGGCTCTTACAAATAATTAGGAAAAACGTTAACACCCCCCAATGGAAAATTGGGCACAAGACATTGATTTATTTATAGAAGAACAAATGCAAATGCCACCTAAACCTATAGATGACTACCCTAGAAATAAAAATACAAATTA
Source organism: Herpailurus yagouaroundi (assembly GCF_014898765.1). Classification (NCBI taxonomy): domain Eukaryota; kingdom Metazoa; phylum Chordata; class Mammalia; order Carnivora; family Felidae; genus Herpailurus; species Herpailurus yagouaroundi. The sequence continues at coordinate 9,953,618 of NW_024412434.1, read as the reverse complement.
CAACAAAATTACTATTTTTTACTCCTCAAAATGTCAAGGATGAAAAAACATTTAACAGTGATGAGAATGTGCCAACGTAACTATTCTCAAACACTAATGGTAAGACCGCAGAGTCCAGGTTTCATGTAAAGTGATTTGGCAACACAAAAAAATGGAAATAGTTTGTATCATTGACCCAGTAAACCCACTTATTAGGACTTACAGCCTAAGGAAATAATCAGAACTGAAAAAGAAAAATTTATGTACATGGCAAAAAATAAAATGAGGCCATAAGAAAATTATTAATAAGTAATGACACATTCATAGATGGAATATTAACAGTCCTAAAAATTCATTTCTCAAAGAACAACCTTGGAAAACTGCTAGCTAATCCAACTACAGGATGAAATATTACAGAACTGGAATTTGAACACTGTAAATAATCAGCTTAATCTTCCACCGTGTGAGGTGGTTCATTGACAAGAGCACCTACGTGAAAAGCTCTAGAAAAGCTGAGTGGACTGGCTGAGTAAGCAACCGCGGGTAGAGTGGGCCCTCTCCATCTTTCATTGACTTCTACCTTCAGAGTCCAGTTCTGTATAAAATTAGGAATCTGAATAATGTGACTGCAGCCTGGTACAGAGCTTCCACAGCCACGTGCGGTAAGACGAGAACGTCACCTCCAGGTATGTCATCTTTGTTCCCAGGCTGTCTTGAGTCGCTGAAAGCTTGCTTGACATTTCCTCCAGCCATGCTCCTTGCTTCCTTGACATGCTCCAGTAAGGAATAATGACATTAAAAATAGTGTATTTCCCCTCATCTTCATAGGAACCACCTAATGTGTGTTATAAAGTAGGAGCAGAAGGCAACTAAAGGTTGCCTGTTTAAAATCAGATAATGTCCTTCTATTCTGTTTTCAAAAGGCCAATCTGAGAAAGTGACTACGAACAATGAATAATTTTCTCAAATGTGGCTGTCTTGAGGAAAATTAACATAGGTTTCACCTCAGGCTATATACTTAAGTATTTTTCAGATGGGTTAAGATCAATATGATCTTGAAAAATAACCAAGATGTCATTATGGGGCCTCCAATGCCCTTCTCCAGGCAAGGAAGTGTATATTTTGGTGTCTGACCATCTCCATAGCCCTGTGGCCAAACACAGGACACATGCTGCCAGTTCAGCATGACAGTTCACCATCCCTAACAAAGAAGGCACTCTCAAGACTCCCTCAGCACCACTGTGTGTACTCTCATTTGCCTCTGTCAGGGCACTCTGGTTTGATGATGGTGCATGAGTATGCAAGATGGCTGGGAGTAAGAACATAACCAGCCTGGTAACTAGAACAAACTGGTCTTTGAGGACTAGTCCAAGACCTCAGCCCAACAAACATGCCAGCACTACACAGCAGATATGTAGTGATTGTGTCCGGGAGACAAATGGTAATCTAGAGGGCATGTACCTCGGTCCACCTACAAACAGAGCTACTTAATTCTCCTCTGTTTCTCCTGTAGCATAACTAAAAGAGACACGAGGGACAGGCTGGGGGCAGCACCTTACCTAAACCTAGAAGTATAATTTAGAAGTAAAGGCTCAACTGATGAATGGATAAAGAAATTGTGGTTTATATACACAATGGAGTACTACGTGGCAATGAGAAAGAATGAAATATGGCCCTTTGTAGCAACATGGATGGAACTGGAGAGTGTGATGCTAAGTGAAATAAACCATACAGAGAAAGACAGATACCATATGGTTTCACTCTTATGTGGATCCTGAGAAACTTAACAGGAACCCATGGGGGAGGGAAAGGAAAAAAAAAAAAAGAGAGGTTAGAGTGGGAGAGAGCCAAAGCATAAGAGACTCTTAAAAAGAGTCTCTTTTTTTTATTTATTTTATTTATTTATTTTTTATTTATTTATTTTTTATTTATTTATTTTTTTATTAAAAAAATAAAAATAAATTAAAAAAAATAAAAAGTAAAGGCTCAGTTTTAAAGGTTCTGGATATTTGTGCAATATGCCCAAATCAGAGAGTGGCAAAAAGCTTAAAAGCCCATGACCTACAGAACAAGTACAGGTGTAAGTTGCCTCTAGGGCATCAGTGTTTGGTTGGTAGAGAAGGAGCCAAAGGAATGGCTTAAGCAGTCCCACATGGGGACAGGGGCCCATAGCTGCCTATTGAGAAGGTCAGAGGAAGCCTGTGAGTCAGATCCAGTGAATGGTAAGGCATCCCCAAAGTGTTAAGGACAACTCAGAGTAGGAGAAGCACCTATCTTACAACCCTTCACCAGGTAGACTCCAGAGAACACAGATAGACCATAGAGCAAAGCAAGTAGCCAAATGCAGGGTAACCATGAGACATGAAAGTGGCTCCAGGAGCTCAGAGCACGAGCAGTGCAAGGCAGAGAGGAGCAGTATGGAACTGAACTGGCACACAAGTTCAAAACCTGTATCCAGTCTCTTCCATACTGGCTAGACTGGCCAAAGGTCAAATGAGAGGAAAGGCAGAAACAGAAACTTCTGGAAGGCAAGTTGCAACCCTGACTGTGTGAATCCTGCCCTTAACATTCAGCAATGAATATTCCTCCCTTTTAAGATTTCCTGTAGGTCAACTATATAAATATAAATACAAATATAAATATAAAAATATATTCCTTAAAGTTCACAGACTGTCAGCAGTATGTGGAAATTTACAAAAAAAAACCCTAAAAACTTGACTTCTTAAAGCAGAAACTACAATACCATATAAGGGCATTTCTGTTCTGCTAATATCTGATTTAGACATGACACACAGATTATACTCTGAATGCATACTTAAGTAAAATAGTTAATTATCATTAAAATAAGAATAATACTGAGATACAGCTTTCTAAAGCAAATATTACCAATGAGTTTTATGCTTTCTTCCAAATGAAAAATGTTGAGCTGTTTGTCCTTTCCTTATTCAAAGAAATGTGCATTCTCCGTGAACTAAAACACCTAAATTATTAACAGAACTATAATACAAATAAATACTTTACCTTCTGGCTATTTAATATAGCAATAACCTTTACAAGCTAATATTTATCATGCACATCACACAAAAGAGTCACAAACCTAATTTTGCTACTGCCAACATTGATATGCTGCTGCTAATTTGGGATTACAAATGTTTATGTCACTTTTGTAATTAAGGGGTTAGAATGACGTTAGCAGACAGTGTTTGTACTCCCCCTAAAAGAACAAAAATTTAGAGGGCAAAATCAGCTTGCCTTTCTGGAATATTTGTATGCTGATAAGCTCATGGGAAGTTTGCTCTTCAAAAATACAAAACATTCTGGGGAAATTTAATTTGAATTCAATCAGACCCTGTTGAACACACTCATCAATAATTTTCACTTACTGGCTACCCACTTTGCATGGCAATATCTTAAGTGAGACACCTTTTTAAGAACATTCAGCCCTCTCCTTCAGATTATCCTGGTGAAGGAAAAAAAGTCAATGAACTAACATTAGAGCAGATACTGCAAGGTATAAGAATTAAACAAAAATTCTGAAAATTCAACTCATTTTGACATTTTTTATCTCGATAATATACACACACCCATGTGCATAGTTATAATTTTACATAAATGAAGTGTAAAAAAACTAAAAGTTTTTTTTTTCTGTTTCCTTCCCCCTTTTCTCTCTCCCTAGCCCACACTACTTCCCCCTCAAGGGGACCTTTATTATAAAGCATGTATTCTTTCATAGCTTTTGCAGATCTGTATACATGTATTTACACACACATACACATGCATTGTTTTTACATAAATAGGATCATAATAGAAATACTTATACACCTTGCTTTTCTTCAATTCCTTAGCAGGAATCCCTGCACATCAGCCAGAAGAGCTATAATTCATTACTGGCAATATAATATTGCATGTGTGGATAACATGATTTATATAAGCTTTGCTCTATTGTTAGAGATTCACTTTGTTTCAGCTTTTTGCCACTGTGAGAAATGTTACATCTCTGAAAATGCCCTTGTATGCCAGGATTTTAGTTTTGTGGGTAAGTTCCTGGGTAGGATTCTTGAGTTGAAAGGTATGTTTGGTTCTGATAAACTGCTTTCCCAAAAGGCCCTAACAGTTGACATTTCTTCCAACACTTTGTGAGAACATACTTTTTCTGACATCTGGTTCAGTACTGTTCTCGTTCTTTTTAATCTTTGCTAATGTACCTGAAGTAAAATGATATGTTGTCATTATTTTAATTTCTATTTCCTTGTCTTCTAGTACTTACTGTCTTTTTGGATTTGTTCATCCTGTATTTCCTGTTTAACTCGTTTGCCCTTTTTTCTGTTGGTCTGTATTTTTGTAGTCATTTTGTAGCACTTTCATGTATTAGAAATACCATCCCCCTAGGGGCGCCTGGGTGGTGCAGTCGGTTGAGCGTCCGACTTCAGCCAGGTCACGATCTCACGGTCCGTGGGTTCGAGCCCCGCGTCGGGCTCTGGGCTGATGGCTCGGAGCCTGGAGCCTGTTTCCGATTCTGTGTCTCCCTCTCTCTCTGCCCCTTCCCCGTTCGTGCTCTCTCTCTCTGTCCCAAAAATAAATTAAAAAAATTAAAAAAAAAAAAGAAATACCATCCCTTGATTTCTCATCTGTGTTGTAAATATAGTTTTCCAAATCTATCATGTGTCTTCTGACTTTGTTGCCATATTAACGCTTTTATCTATTTTTCATAGCCAAATATGTCTACTTTTTAATGACTTCTGAATTTTAGTTATGACATTTGTACCCCTGGATTGTTCCTGAAGCCCTCTGGGTTCTCTTTCCAGAGTTTTCTTCACTCCCCTATTTGCACTTGTCTTTAAAGCATCAGGAATTATTTTTCTGAACAGTGCCAATGGTGATTCAGTTAACAAAATTCAATTTCCACTGTGTCTCTAATAAGGTAGAATGGAATCCATCTAATCTCTTAGCATCTCCAAATACCTACCACTTGCAGAACAACCATGAAAGGCAGGAAGACATCAAAACCTAAGTCATGATCTCCACCACCCAAAAACCTATGGCACCACTATAAAAAAAAAAAAAAAAAAAAAAAGGAAAAAGAAAACCACAGGTAAAAGTAGTGATATTTTATGTTTTGCTTAGGGCTGCATAACAGCATTCCACAGACTGGGTGGCTTAAACAACAAATTTATTTCCTCATAGTTCTGGAGACAAGAAATCCAAGATCAATGTGTTGGCAAGGTTGGTTTCTTCTGAGGCCACTCTCATTGGTTTCTGGATGGCTGTCTTCTCCATATCTTACATGGTCTTCCTTCTGTTGTGAGTCTGTGTCGTAACCTCCTCTTACAAGGACGCGGTCATATTGGATTAGGGCCCACCCTTGTCACATCCCTTCAGAGACCTTTTCTCTAAATGAAGTACTGGGGGTTACGTCTTCAACATATGAATTTTGAGGGGACATTCCAAATGATCTATACAGCCTGTAAGTACTATTGGTATTCCCTGAGAGGGGGAATCACTGGACGGTAGGTGAGAGCTTCTTGGAAGAGCTAGCACTGGAGACAGGCACTGGAAGCATACTTCAGATTTCAGTGAGGCTGTGGAAAGCTTTTCTATGAGAAGATTAAAATAAGCAGAGTGATAGCTATAAACATGGTGTGTCAGGTTCCAGTGAGGTAAGTCGACCAGAGGAGATAGTTCGTGCTGGGGAGAAGCGGGTGATAAAATCGGAACTGCTGAGATTGTAAGTAATCTGGAATTAGGAGAAGTTTAGCCTTAATCAAAGAAGCAAAAAAAGCATCATAAATTTCTGGGAAATGAAACTTCGTAATTAACATGATATTTAAGGAAGAGAAGTCTGGTCTTCATTTGTGAGATGAAGCATGGAGAACAGATTAAGACTCTGCCACAATTATTAAATGAGAAGCTTAGCCCAGAGTGGTAGCAATGGTAGACAAGAAGAAATTGTGGGTGAATATTAGACATGTCAAAAAATGTATCAAAAAAATGACAGAAGTTGATTGATGATGGTCTGTTTATAGGAAAGGAACAAGAGGGATAAGGCAAAGGTGGTATCAGTATTTGCTGGGGTTGGGGGGAGAGCTGCAGAAACAATGGTGCCAGGCCATTAAGCTTGTGGTATACAGAATCCTAGATGGAGAAGAAAAGTGACCACCGGTTCATTTGAGCCTGAGAGTTTGAGATGGAAGTACTGAATAGGAGATGAGAAATTGGGGCAGGAGCTCTGACAGGGTGAGAACACCCAACATGAGCTGGGTATCAGACAGTCATCAGTATTGAGTACCCTGTGGGAAACTCAAGAAACAAAGAGGGGAGCGATTCAGTCTAGGAGGCAAAGCGATTATTTACTCATCCAGCAAAATTTTCTTAAGGACCTATCTGTCGAGCACTTCCTCATGTGCCAGGAATACAGTGGTAAATAAGAGAAGGGGTGTCCTCTTCAGAAACCTCATCCTCAGCCATGAAGGCCAGGGATGGTCAATAATGTTAAATGATGAAGAAGTCAGCCATAGAGGGACAGATAAAGGGCCTTTGTATTTGTCAATAGAGTGGTCACCCTTGACTTTCTAGAAGGCAGTTTCAATAGTTTTGGTAATAGAAATCAGATTGAATGGGGAACATTTGGTGAGACAATGGAGCTAAGAGCAAGACTCTGTTTATTCCCAGAATCTGTTTTGTTTTCCACTCCCCTGGCACTTATTCAGATTTTTTGCCACCTTCAGTTTGATTAATTTCTGTTACAATAGTAATCCTCTGATATTTCAATTCGGACTCTAAATAACATTAAAGTCAAGTTACAATGTAGTCACAGATCAGTTTCATGCTTCTAAAAACATAATAACCCCATACTATATTTTTATGTTTTTTGCCATTCAGACTCAAATGAATAATATAAGTGGATATCACCAATACATTTTAAAATGGTAAGACTTTGCAAGAGCCATGGAAGCTTTTTAATCAGCACTGAGAGAGATGATTAGCAAAGAGAAAGAAAAAAATAAAAAGACCATCACTTGAAGTGGTGGCAAGAATCCAGCTTTTACTGTCTTTCCTTGTGCCTGGGACAGTCTAGGACAGGATCAGACAGGGCTCAGATATTTGCATTCCCTCCACCTCCTCTGTCTATTCCTGTGAAGAAGAAGGGAAAGAGAGAACAGAAGGTGATGCAGAAATAATGTGCAGAGTTTGGTTGGAGAATGGTTTCACTCTTCTAGTCTATTACTAATCTCTATTAGCATGGTCTCATTAACAAAGATTTCGTGTTGTTTTGTCTTATTTGAAAGAGAACAGGAACGTCTGGTTGTCATATGTAACATTTCATGTTTCTCTGATTGCTCCATGCATTACATCTCTCTGAAATACTCACAGCTAGCTGATCTGTGTCATCCAGCAATTTCCCATAGATCTTGAAATGAATGAGCTGGATTATGTGAGAATATGAATGCTGTAGGTTCACCTAGTACATTGGGCATGAGACTAGGAAGGTAGACATCTGTGTGAGTCTCTATCCCAGTTAAAACTGATCGGCACTACCAGTCACGGCTGTTAACACATAGTATAGATATTCATTGATTTGATTCTGTTTGACTTGATTTGGTTAGCATAGTTTGGAGAAATTCAGTTTCTCTGTGTTTCTACATCTAGATTAGGAATCATTCCTACCCCTGTATTATACGACATAATGATCTATAACTGCCTTTAAGTCCAGCTAAGAAATGTATGCTCAGGTGTATGTTGAATATAAGTCATTCTCCAATAAGCACCCATACTCTACTCCCACCCTGATTCTGACCTATCCATTGAACGGACATTTCTGCACAAGTGCAATCAGGGGATGCAGTGGTCAAAACAGACAGAAATACTTCAGGAGAGGCTCATTAGCTCTATAAATGTGAAGCCAAGTATACAGATCGTCAGAAGCTCTGATGATGTTGCTACGGCTTTGAGAATTTGGCTATACTGACAGAGTAGAAAAAGACAACAAACTATTCTCTCTTGGTAAGGGTTTTTAAAGTTAGGTCTGAAAATTCGAATAGTTTGAGGTTCTACATTTATAAGGGAGTCAAGCCTGAAAATGAGCTGTATTCTTGTTTGGGCGTAACATAGGAGATGGTCCTTGAAGTGGAGAATGTGCAGTGCTTAGACGGATGGGTCACTGTGTAAGGCTGGTGGTTGGGGGAATCACAGCAAGATTCTATTGGTATAATGCCCCTTTTTAAAGTTTTTATTTAAATTCGTGTTGCCATACAGCATACTATTAATTTCAGGGGTACAATATAGTGATTCAACACTTCCATACAGCACCTGGTGCTCATCACAAGTGCACTTCTTAATCCCCATCACCTATTTCACCCCTCCCACCCTCCCCTCTGGTAACCATCAGTTTGTTCTGTATAGTTAAGAATCCATTTCTTGGTTTGTCTTTCTCTCTCTCTCTCTTTTTTCCTCTTATCATTTGTTTTGTTTCTTAAACTCCAATGTAAGTGAAATAATATGGTATTTGTCTTTCTCTGAATGACTTATTTTGCTTAGCATAATACTCTCTAGTTCCACTCATATTATTGCAAATGGCAAGATTTCATTCCTTTTTATGGCTGAGTAGTAGTCAATTAAATCTATACCTATCTAGATATAGATATAGAAAGATATCTTTATCCATTTGTCTATCAATGTACACTTGGTTGTTTCCATAATCTGGTTATTGTAAATAATGCTGCTATAAGCATCAGGGGGCGCATGTGTCCCTTTGAATTTGTATTTTTGCATTCTTTCAGTAAATACCCAGTAGTGCAATTGCTGGATGGTAGGGTAGTTCTATTTGTAACTTCCTGAGGGAACGCTATACTGTTTTCCAGAGCAGCTACACCAGTTTGCATTGTCACCAACGGGGCAAGAAAGTTCTCCTTTCTCTTTTCTCCTTTCCCCACATGCTCATTAACACCTGCTGTTTCTTGTGTTGTTGATTTTAGCCATTCTGATAGGTATGAGGTGATATCTCATTGTAGTTTTGATTTGCATTTCCCCGATGGTAAGTGATGTTGAGCATCTTTTCGTGTGTCTGTTGGCCGTCTGTATGTCTTCTTAGGGAAAATGTCTATTCATGTCTTCTGCCCATTTTTAATTGGATTATTCATTTGTGGGGTGTTGAGTTTTAGATATATTTTGGATACTAACTCTTTATCAGATATGTCACTTGCAAATATCTTCTCCCATCTTTTTCCCATTGAGTACTCTTTCCTGCTTTGTCAAAGATTAAATGACCCTATAATTCTGGGTTCCATTGATCTATGTGTCTGGTTTTGTGCCAGTACCATACTGTTTTGATTACTACAGCTTTGTAAGATAACTTGAAGTCTATAATTGTGATGCCTCTGACTTTGCTTTTCTTTTTCAAGGTTGCTTTGACTCTTCAGGGTCTTTTGTAGTTCCATACAAGTTTTAGGATTATTTGTTCTAGGTCTGTGAAAAATTCTATTGGTATTTTGATAGAGATTGAATTAAATGTGTAGATTGCTTTCGATAGTAGACATTTTAACAATATTTGTTCTTCTAATCCATGAGCATGGAATGTCTTTCCATTTTTTGTGTGTTCTCCTCAGTTTCTTTCATCACTGTTTTATAATTTTCAGAGTACAAGTCTTTTACCTCTTTGTTTAGGTTTATCCCTAGGTATCTTATTAGTTTTAGTGCAATCGTAAATGGGATTGATTTCTATTAATTTCTCTTTCTGCTGCTTCATCATTGGTGTACAGAAATGCAACAGATTTCTGTACATTGATTTGTATCCTGAAACTTTACTGAATTCGTTTGTCAGTTCTAGCATTTTTTTGGTGAGTCTTTCAGGTTTTGTACAGAGAGTATCCTGTCATCTGGAAGTAGTGAAAGTTTTACTTCTCTTTTGCCAGTTTGGATGCCTTTTATTTCTTTTTGTTGTCTGGTTGCTGTGGCTAGGACTTGCAGTACTATGTTGAACAGCAGTGGTGAGAATGGACATCCTTGTCTTGTTCCTGATCTTAGAGGAAAAGCTCACTTTTTCCCCATTGAGGATGATATTAGCTGTGGATTTTTTATATGTGACCATTGTTACATTAAGAATATGCTCCCTCTAAACCTACTTAGTTGAGAGTTTTTATCATGAATCGATGCTGTACTTGGTCAAATGCTCTTTCTGCATCTATTGAAATCATTATATGGTTCTTATACTTGCTTTTATTGATGTGACGTATCGCAGCGATTGATTTGTGAATATTGAACCACCCTTACAGCCCAGGAATAAATCCCAGTTGATCGTGGTGAATTATTTTTTTACTGTATTGTTGGATTCAGTCTGATAGTATTTTGTTGAGGATTTTTACATCTGTGTTCATCAGAGATAATTGGCCTGTAGTTCTTTTCATTTGTGATGTCTTTATCTAGTTTGGGTATCAGGGTAATGCTGGCCTCATAGAATGAATTTGGAGGTTTTCCTTCCTTTTCTATTTTTTGGAATAGTTTAAGAAAAATAGGTATTAACTCTTCTTTAAATAATTGGCATAATACTCCTTTTTTTAAATTTTTTTAACGTTTATTTATTTTTGAGACAGAGCATGAACAGGGGAGGGGCAGAGAGAGAGGGAGACACAGAATCTGAAAGGGGCTCCAGGCTCTGAGCTGTCAGCACAGAGCCTGACACGGGGCTCGAACTCACGGACTGTGAGATCATGACCTGAGCCGAAGTCGGACGCTTAACCAACTGAGCCACCCAGGCGCCCCGGCATAATACTCCTTTTTAAAGATTTTTCTGGCAGCTCTGACTCCTCTCCCCTTCATCCTCTGAACTGCTGCACACTATTCCATACTACCAAGGCATGCATTTCTTTTCTTCCCCTTTTTCCTTTCCCTTACCTCTCAAAGCCCCAGACCACCAGACAATCAAAAGGAACACAGGGTAAGAAATATGATAAGGGTTGGTTGGGGGCGCAAAGGTATTTCCTCTTTCTCCCAGCTTGAGCCCCAGTTGTGTGTAAGTAATTTCTTATTTACCCCAAAAGGAAAACTTGCTTGATAACAGTCTTTGTAATTGAATACTTGTTTATGATCACCTTTCTTGTAGGTATCTCTAAAGAAGAAGAGCCAAAAATATTGAGGCCCCCAAGACGGCCCCGGAAACCCAAAACATTAAATAACCCTGAGGACTCCACATACTATTATCTACTACATGTAAGTGGCTCACTCTTACCATCAGATGGGAGCCATTGCAGCCACTAAAGCCCCTCTTGCACATGGTCCAGGCCTCTCCTACAGTCCTGTAAACCCCCTGTCCTCCAGTAGTCTTCTCTGCTGGCCTGTTAATTGAGCTGAGATGCAAATACCAACCCAGAAAGAGAAGTGCATCAGAACAGGAGCTCTGCAGAGAGGGACTTTGGGTCAAAAGGCAAGTTTTAGGGAAAGAAGAAGAAAGGAAAAGAGGAAGAAAGAGACGTTTACTTGAGCACCATTTAAATTCTAGCACTAGAGGTGTTCATATACACTGTGACATCTAATCCTATGAATAGCCCTTAAGGTGGTGTCCCCATCTCACTGGTCGGGACTACCCAGGTAGGCACTCCATAGCTATTGGGGTCTTTAGCTACACCGAGGTCTTCTGACTGCACAACTCCTGCTCACTCCCTGTAACATGAGGCCTCACTGGTCCCACCCCTGCCAGTCTGCCCTTCCTCTCCTGTTCCTGCTCTCTGCAAATGCCACCATCATCCATTGGTGACCCAAACCAAGAACATGGGAGTCATCCTGGATCTTTCACTCTCTCTCATTCCTGACATCCAATCTGTTGCTCTAAAGTGTGGCTTCTACCGACCAAGGCTCACTCCTATTCATGCCCTGCCTCTGACCTCATAGGCAGCACTCTACGTTAGACCATCATTATCCCCCACCTAGAATATTTCAGGCTTCCAAGCTCAGCTTCTTCAGCCCCTATCAAAATGTTTCTCTAAACCGTCTTGTGATTGCACTCCTCCCTTGATGATCCCTCTAATAGCTTGGCAGTTCCTTCAGTGCAAAGTCCATATGCTGTGGAGGACCTCCTCCTTGGACCCAGGACTACTCTTCAGCCCCCTCTCCAGGCTCCCCATGTCCACTTAGCCACGGTTAACTGCTAAAACCCTGCCAGCGAGTGCCTTTCTCTCATGCCCCTCAGTCCTTTGCACCTGCTGGTCCTTCCTTCTGCAATACTTATTCACTTTTCCACTCCCACTGCCGCAGAGAGAGAGCACCGGTTCTCCGTGCCCCCACTGCACCCAGAGAATGTTTCCCACCAATTGGAATTAAGTTTACCAGCTCCTGGGCAGAAGATGGAGCTCCCACTTGCTTTCTAAGTCAAATGGTCTCCTCCTCTTCCCTTCTCTCTGGTGGTTTCTCCCCATTGTCTTTGGAAGGCTCCTCTCCACCTTGGTGTTGCCTAGAGTTCAATCTTGGGCTCTCTTCCCCTCTCTTTACCTTTGGACAATCTCATGACCTCAGTTCTACTGATTCCTGAGTCTATCTCTGGCTATATCTCTCTCTCTAGCTCCACACTCAAATGTCAAACTGGCTAATGTTTGTTTTACATCCTCTACATGGGTGCACATAGGCATCTGTCCATCTGCATGTGCATGCGTGCACGCACACACACAGACACACACAGCTTTATTGAGATATGTCACATGCTATACAATTCACTTATCTAAAATAGACAACTAAATGGTTGTCTTATATTCAGGGATGTACAACCATCACCACAATCAAGTTTAGAACATTGTCATCACCCCAAAAAGAAACCCCATGCCCATTAGCAGTCATTCCCCACCCACACCCTCCAGCCACAAGTAAACACTAATCTACCTTATGTCTCTGTTAGATTTGCCTATTCTGAACGTTTCATATAACTATAAATGTGCTGCACATGGTCTCTGTGAATGAATGATTGACTTTTTATAAACTAGTAATCAGAATATTATCCTGACTCCTCCCCTTTCTCATCTAGCATATCCAAGAATCTACTCTCATATCTCTTGAATTTCTGTTCTTCTCCACATCCTCAGCCCACGGCCTCCTCAGGCCAGCATTTCTACTTGATATTTCTGCATCCCTCCTCTTACTTTTTTCTTGTTTTGCTCCCCTTCTCATTCATGCATCTTTCACATGGTAGCTAGAGTTGTGTTCTTGAAATTAACGTCTGATCATGCCACCCCTCTGATGGAAAACCTTGTAATCACTTCCTAGTGTCCTGTGGTAGAGGGGCTGGGCAATATCAGGGCCTTGCTTACCTTTCCTTTACCTTCCTGTACCTCCTTATACTCATTCACCCCTCCTTACTCTCCACTACAGCCATTCCCTCCTGTTAGCCTGTACCTGTTCTTCACGTTGTCCATAGGCATTTGTCCCTGAACATGCTCTGTCCTCAGACTAAAACCCACTTCTTTTTCTATTCTCACTTTCTGGGGACAAAACGTCCCAGCCTACATGTCTTTTTCTTCAGGAAGACTTCCTAATACTCCCAAATCCCAAAGGAGCTTTTCCTGTGTCCTTCCTAAGTGGCCCATACTTCCCTGTCACCATGCTGTATCCCACCAAAGAGTGATTGATGTGGTTTCCGTGAGGTCAAGGAGTTTGCCCTTACATTTAGCCTGCCACATAGTATGCATGCAATAAGTATTCGTGGCACAAATGAGTGCAATGAAATTTGAGTAAAATACAATTAGAAGTAAATTAAGGAAGTGAAAATTCCAGATAGCTGCATTGGGCTTTTACTTGATAAAAATCTTGATTACAGATTTTTTTCTACACTGCCCTCCCCCAGAAGGAAGTAGATAGCCTGACATTTGTTTATGTAGTTAAATAGAGAGAAGAGCAGAGAACAAGATTAGAAATTACTAGACATTCCCTATTAACCCTGAATATAAGTGGTAAATGATGCTCAGTGACCTTTATTAACTACATCTCAAATGACAATTGACCATGAGGGCTTCAACAACAGACGCCATCCTCGATATGAGAATTTATAAGAGCTTGAGATAAGGTGAAATGTCCATTGCTAACAACCACCCTTTCAGTGAGAATCATGCAACAGATTCTGAGCCTCACAAATGAGTCCCTGCCCTCAAGAAGTTTACTTCACTTTTGTACTATTCTTTTTTTAAATGAATATAAAGGGTTTGATAGATCTCAAATTACTAGTGACTGGAATTCTGTTTATAGCCATGAGTCTTGAAATCTGTGGCTTCAGTGAAAAATAAAACATGGAAAACCAGAAGATTAGTATAAATGACAGCACACCATGCATTCCTATTTATCTGGCCCTTATCCAAATTTGGGTCATTACACATAGTGGGATCTGTAGCTGTGATAGGGCCCATGCCCTTGAACCATCAAAACACTGTCTGTAATTTTAGCTGGGCTGTAGTTGCATGGAAATGGGCACCAGTGGGCAGAGTGGGCTATGGCCAGGCAAGAACACAGAAAGGGTGGCGGCGGGCAAGGGGAACATGGATGGGGTGGTGCCCACTCCTCCTGCTGCCGCAGCCTCCTGCCAGTACAGGAGCATTGAATGCAACCAAGAGGTCAAGGAGTAGTGCCGAGACCATAACCACGGAGTGCTGAAGATAGCCATCTGCGAATCCTACCAGACACCTGTAGGCAAATATTGAGTATGATCCTGTTATCATCTTGACTAATGCCATTTTATGCAAAGCCCAGACCTACAGATGAATTCTTTTCAGGACTAAAATAAACACACCTGGGAAACTCTGCATATTTTGTTTGCTTTGTGAAGTGTACCTGAGGCGGTGGCCGCTTCAGGATTCAGACCAGAACACTGATCCTGACGACTCCATCGTGGAGCGGGATTTCCATAGAATGTTTGCAATTGTTTCACTAGAACAAATCACCTTTTTTATTGGCATCTTTACTTTCCTGTGGGTACAACGACCAACTGATGACAGTGAAAAAACAAATAAACCCAACTTCATTTTCGTGTTGCTGCTGAAAGCACGATTATCGTCTAGCAATGGAAAACTCTTGCTGATTGCAGCCGTCATTTGGGAACATGACCACACACTCCTGTGCCTCAGACTCATTAAAATATTTGTCGTAATATTAAATTTTCAGGCAGTTAGACTGACCCTGAATATCAAATGAAAGCTCCCCTTGGCCATCCTGAGCGGCTTACTGGTGGAAAGCACCATGGATGTGTAGGAAGTGATTGTGCCATCTATAAATCTCCAGACTTGCTGAAGACTTGTATTCTTTATTATCTGTCGCATGACCCACTGCAACCAAAATAGAGAAGACCTAAAATCCAAACCAGGCTCCTCATTTCTGTTGAACAAAATGAAACAAAGATTTGGGTACACTTCCTGAAAAAGAAAGCAATGGTTATGGCATTGAAAACCCCTAAAACTGCTACACCTCACCCAACCCCCCCCAACCATGTAAGAAACAGCCAAACCACATACAGATACACAAGGACACAGGGAATGTTGCTGTAGGGAATGAGGTATGCAACAAGTGAAGATTTATATTTATACACAACTTCAGGTAAGCATTTGAATTGAAGAAGGAACATGAATTCATAACGTGCACATGAAAAGATCTATGTTTCAAAAAAAAAACCCACTTTCTGTAATTTCAAATGGCATTCATGAAACTCTAAAATTATTTCTATTTCAGAAATCTAGAAATTTAGAAATAGAAATAAATTTCTATTATACTACACATGTTAAACCTTTTCTTGATGACCCAAGGCCAATGTACGGAGCAAAAACGTTTGGATTTATTTAGATTTATGAGGTAGCACCCCATCTCTCTGCATTCTCCTGGCCCTGCTTCATTTTCTGCCTTAAATCAACACCAGCACTCTTCTGAGAGTTGGTGCTCTTAATCTCTTATATCTAGCAGATGTTGCTATCCTTGTGTCCAAAATCAGGATGAGCTGAGCCTAGCATGCCCGGAGGACCTGGGCAGAGCACACACCCCCTGTTGTTTCCGCCCTCAGAGCTGTGCAGCCATCACAAAAAGTGACTTGGGGCCAACAGTTCCCTCACAAAATGAGTAACTAAACACAGTCCCATCAAAGGTCCTTCTGGTTTTACTCTTTTCTCCAGGACCTTTCCGAAACTGATAGGTAGGTAGTAGGGGTAGGTAATTGGGCCGCTCCAGTGTGGGGTTTTTTTCCTTCTATGTTTTGGCTACTTTCTTCATCCTTGTGAGTCCCCCTAAGTAAATAAAGTGTTAGTGTTTTTCCAAAAGGAATGTAAGATTGTATCCACCAGAATGTAGCAAATATGAATTTTATTTTACTCTATTTCTTCCTTTTTTTTATTTTTTATTTTTTAATTTTATTTAAGTCCAAGTTAGTTAACATACAGTGTAATAATGATTTCAGGAGTAGAGTTCAATGATTCATCACTTACACACAATACCCAGTGCTCATCCCAGCAAGTGCCCTCCTTAATGCCCATCACTCATTTAGCCCAGCCCCTACCCACCTCCCCTCCACCAACCCTCAATTTGTTCTCTATATTTAAAAGTCTCTTATGATTTGCTTCCTTCTCTCTTTTTATCTTATTTTCCTTCATTTCCCCTTTGTTCCTCTGTTTTCTCAAATTCCACATATGAGTGAAATCATATGATATTTATTTTTCTGACTTGTTTCGCTTAGCATAATACACTCTAGTTCCATCCATGTTTCAAATGGCAAGATTTCATTCTTTTTGATCACTGAGTGATACACGGATGTGAATTTTAAAGTTCTGTCATAAATATATTTCTTTGCGTCAACTGGGGGAGGAGGGGCTGTCGTGTAGCTAACTGAGAAACAGGTTCTTCAGAGTCCAGCGGGCGAAGACCTCTGACTTCCAAAGTCCTCAAGAAATACCCTCCCCAGAATATCTTCTCCTTGTACCATCTGTATCTACTTCTCTCTCTCTCTCTCTCTTCTTCAGTTCTATAAGAAACTGACAGGATAGGGGCGCCTGGGTGGCGCAGTCGGTTAAGCGTCCGTCTTCAGCCAGGTCACGATCTCGCGGTCCGTGAGTTCGAGCCCCGCGTCAGGCTCTGGGCTGATGGCTCAGAGCCTGGAGCCTGTTTCCGATTCTGTGTCTCCCTCTCTCTCTGCCCCTCCCCCGTTCATGCTCTGTCTCTCTCTGTCCCAAAAATAAATAAACGTTGAAAAAAAAAAAAAAAAGAAACTGACAGGATATTTACTTCTCTATTTTCATTTCAAATTTCAAGTCAGTGATTTATAATTTCAAAACTACAATCGAGGGGTGCCTAGGTGGTTCAGTTGTTAAGCGTCTGACTCTTGGTTTCAGCTCATGGTTTCATGGGCTCGAGCCCTACATTGGGCTCTACACTGACAGTATGGAGCCTGCTTGGGATTCTCTCTCTCTCTCTCTCCCTGTCTCTCGGCCCCTCCCCTGCTCACGCTGTCTCTGTCTCTCTCGAAATAAATAAATAAAAATAAATTTTAAAAAAACTATAATTGAAAACATTGTTTGTCTTAGCAATAAACGCCACTAATATAAAGTCCCAGGTGGTAAAATTAGTATTCAGTCCTCTCCCTTGAGGGTACAGTTTCGTACCTCCCTTTTGGCACCAGCTGCCAGGACACTAAGACAAATGTAAGGCCCCATCCTAACACACTCTTGACCTCTTTGTTCCTCATTTACAACTTCTACTTTATCACCTTAGTTGTGTAATTGCTTCCATGATAAACCACCTTAAATAATTTTGGGGAAAATATATTAATGAATTACATTTCATTGGAATATTCTAGCACAGGCAAGAGTGAAATAAAGCAGAAGACCGGACTGTATTTCCTCTTCTAAGAATTCCTGTAACTGGGAACCAAATTATATACACCATTTCCCAGAGGGAAATGCTGGTCCAGAATAAAAAATGGTCCTTACCAGCTTGCAAATTCAAGGGCAGAACGTTATTTGATTTGTGGTGGTATAAAGGGGACCTCTGTCACTCAACATAGTGCCAATCATTTAAGCATAACTTTGGATTATGGAAAATTGTTACTGAGAACAAGAGACATTTTTTTTTCAGATAACAGATCAAGGAGGAAGGACCTCTGTCATATTAAAACAACAACAACCACAACAAATACTACCTGGGTTCCAGGGATCATTGACTAGACTGCTGGGGTCCATTGTATCTATGGTGGTAATATAATTATTTGTATGCACCTCCCAGCCCAAGGCATTGGATCAGGAATGTAATAGGAAATGAGAAGGAGGGCATGAATGTAATTGATGTCCTGCCCCTTAACATGGTTACTTCTTAAATGGTCCACTCTCAGACTTGATGCATTTAAGCATTCCTTCTACCTCGTCCACCCACTAAAATACCAACCAATGAGAATAAGTGAAACATGAACTGTTTGATTTATCCAACATTTTAGTGTATTACAAATGCTAAATCATGAGAAAAAATGAATGTGCCTAAAAAATACTGGAGAAAACCCTCAATACTTACAAACCATTATCAGCTGCCATTTTTATTATCTTGCCATTTTTATTATGGTGCCAGCCAACTTGATATCTGCATTAGGGTTTCCACACTTACAGTATCTTCAGCTTGTTCAAGGTGAGTGTCCTGTTTGTTCTCTCAGCCTAAAAGACACATATGCTCTTGCAACATGTAATAGGTGAGCTCAAATATCTTGAGGCAGCTGACAGTGAAACGCATTACTAATGTTACAATATAAAAGGTGATATTGCTTTGTATGTAAGGTACCATTTTGTTATTGTTCAGATTGAAGTATTGATTAAAAGGTATCTAATTAAATCTAGACCTACATATTCTAATTTCTGCCTTGATACATAAATTCTCAACCGTGAAAACATTTTACAAATGAACATACGTATCCTCTAGTCTGTTACTTTTATACCATAAATGGGCTCTTGGTAAGTCACACTTCCATTCTTTTGTGGACTATTGCACCTGCCTTCACTGTCCACCCACCTGCTTCGCCAGCAGACAAAGATGACGTATAAGCAAGATGTCAAAGCCACCTAATCAGCTTGCCTAAAGCACAGCGCATTTGTGATGGAGAGATGGGTTTTCCAGGAATTCTGACATAATTTTTCCCATTTATAGGTAGATGGACCTTAGGTAATCTTGTGTATACTGGTCACTGTGTGGTAAGCTCTTTTCGGCATGGAATGCAAAGATTATTTGCAATCCGGTAAAAACATAATCACAAATACATAATTAATAAAATTTGAGTGAATTATATTTCATTAGATTTTTAAAACATTGTGTCCATTTGCTTATTTCCAAATTGGCTTTATAAGAACAAATGTATTTATATATTAATATAGTAATTATATCAGTTACATTACATTAATCATAATATCCTGATTTTTAACTTTTTTCTATTGCTTTTAGAAGTCAATCCAAGAAGAAAAACGAAGACCAAGGAAAGATAGGTAATTATTACTTCTAGATTTCAGTGTCATCTTATCAAACCAAAATATAAATCCATGTGTTCAAATTATGACTGAAAATCATCTATTTTTTTAAAAATCACCTATTTCATATGTGTAGATTTGGAAAGTAGCATGCTCTCATACATTTATATGATGAATATGTGGTTTATATATAATTTAGAAGATATCACCTATTGGAAATATGTTGAGCTAGCACAGTGTGAGGCATACATTAAGAACTCAAATAGTTTGTGAATGAATTGTACTGTCCCAATTCAGAATTTGCTTTTCTTGGTCCATTTCTTGGTTTTGATCAGGAAATTGGAACACACCCATGTCCATGAACTTTCTTTCCCCAAACCCCTTTGCTTTCTGTTCTTTGACACATGCTAAATCTCATTCCTTGTAATGTTTATGGATTTGTCAGGAAATAAGGTTTGTGTCACCTGCAGGTGTGACAACTTAGATTCACACTAGTCCCCATTTCCTATAACATTTCAGCCCACCAATACTTTACTAATTTAACATTGTAACACTATTTCAATTAACTGACTTCCAGAGTGTGCTAATAACAACTGAGGGTTCTTCTACTAAGATGAGTGGACACTGAACTCCTGACTTATGTATCGGTGGCATTCTGAAAGCTCATTTGTAAATTGGTATCTGTAACTTGAAAAACACTTTTCCCCAGAAACACTGTAACGCTTGGTAGTTTTCTAGACCTATATCTGTTTACCTCATATGAAGTCCCATCAGACCACAGGTACTGAGCATCACAGAACTAATGTGAGTAAATCCAGGAATTAAAATGGTCACGGACACACCTCTGTGTGTATGCCATGTGTAGGAATTAAAATTTAGCCCAGAAATTAACCCACTAAAGGCCAATGGTAAGGAAAGGACAGAAAGTTACCTGTGAAGGAAGTAAGAAGGTCATGAAACATTGTGTACATCCATGTACTTAACTGATGCCTGAGAAAATTGGAAAATGCTATGTGTTGATACATAAAGGTAAGGTTTTCTCAGAGTGGCCCAAGGGCCAGTTATGAACCCTCTCCTAGACTGGCCAAACTGGAACTTTGTAATCACTCCTGTCTAGTAACTACTAATTTTGTACCAAGTTGAATGAGATTAAACCAGGAAAATGCTCTCTTAAAGGTGAGAGATGAGGGGTTTTTTTTCTTTTTTAATTTATGGTATATACTGTGTTTGTGCATTTCAAGACTTCTCTTGTTTCTATTGACATGAATTGTTACTCCTAAATTATACTAAATAAAAGAAGAGAACAATATCCTATAAGTTTGAGTAGAAAAGTAGACTGAAGCTATGATGTGTTTATGTGTTCATTTACAGTCAGGGGAAATTATTAGATTTGGAAGATTTCTATTATAAGGAATTTTTGCCTAGTCGTTCTGGACCAAAGGAACATAACCCTAGCTTAAGAGAACGAAGACAAGAGAGAGAACACCAGCATCGATGTTTTAATGCTGATGAAAGGTAATACGCTACCTACTAAGGTACAGCATGTTCCCTGTGTTACTCACAGTTCCATTTATAAAGCACTGCCATTCTGTCTTTGGACTATAACAAAATATTCTCACTGAATGTTGCCTCTTAAGATTGATATGTTTTAAAAAAGATTGATATGTTATCTTAAAGTAAACTCGTAAGGATTATGGTCAGGTATTCAGACAACCCAGTTTTATACCTGTTTTCTTGGTGTTACTGTTAGTAGCACTCCCTTTTACTTTATTTTATTTTATTAATTTTTGAGAGAGAGGGAGAGAGAGAACATAAGCAGGGGAGGGGCAGAGGGAGAGGGAGAGAGAGAATCTTAAGCAGGCGCCACACCCAACATGGAGCCCAACGTGGGGCTCAATCTCATCATGACCTGAACCAAAATCAAGAGTCAGACGCTCAACCGGCTGAGCCACCCAGGTGCCCCAATGGCAGCCCCCTTTTAAAAGTACCTCACTTTGGGAGCCCCTGGGTGGCTCAGTCGGTTGAGCAGCTGGCTATTGATTTCAGCTTAGGTCAATGAACTCACGGTTCATGGGATCAAGCCCCATAATAGGCTCTGTGCTAACAACAGGGAGTCTGCTTGGGATTCTCTCTCTCCCTCTTTCTCTCTGCCCCTCCTCGTTCTCTCTTAGTCTCTCTCTCTCAAAATAAATAAACATTTAAAAAAGTAAATAAAAAATAAAAGTGCCTCACTTCGGATGATAAATTACATGGCCATACTAATTACAAGCAACAGGCAACAAGTCAAAATCTGTGTTTAAGTTCTAACCAATGGAATTTTAAACACTTACTGGTTTCTCAGTTATGCTGTATATGTTCTCAGAATCCGCAATGTCAGACCAAAAAGTATCCGGAAGAAAGATTCACATAGAAGTATATATTTTGGATTTGATTTCTCAGTTTGCCATTAACTTTGCTTGACATTAAGTATCTCAAACCATTTTTGCTCACTTACTACTTTGCAAATGTTTTCCCTGAAAAAATTCTTTGTGAAGTTTTGAAAGTGAAGGCACATAGTAAAATGCAAACATTGTATGTGAGAGAGAAACCAGAATAAGGACAGGCAACGAAAAGCTGTTTTGCCAAAATCCTGAGCGAACGTCCTGTCAGCCCAGGGCACTCAGACCCTTCACGGTCTCTTTTGCAGTGCGACCTGGTGCTTTAGAGTCAGAGAGTCTTAGATTTGGATCCTGATTCTGCCACTTGGTAGACGAGTGACCTTGCTCGCATTGCCAGACCTCCCTAAGCTTGTTTCCACATCTAGGAAAGGATTCACTAAAAACTGCCTCACCACGTTGTCATAGAGGTTAAGTGAAATTATGTATGTGAAGCACTCAACATCAGATGTGCCACAGGGGAGAGGCTCCGGAGATGGTGGCCTTTTTCATCTTTATTTGCTTTTCCAGAATCTACTTGATTTCTGACCCTTGTCTCCAAAGAAAATGTCTTTCTTCCATCTTGAGATCAAGAACTGTAACATATTGCCAGAACTTAGAGATGCTCTAGTCTAATCACAGGGTCCTACATAGGAGACTACCGAGTGCCCAGCAAGATTAAATGACTTGCCCCAGGTTCCACATTGAGTCAGTGAATTAAAACCCAAGGTTTGTCACTGACTTACCTGCTTCCCATTTTAAGAAGCCAGCCTGTCTCCTCTCTAGTATATTCTCTGCCTTCCCCCAACCACAGACACACATCTGCTGGAAAAATATCATATCCCTGAGCTTCTGGCGTTCCAGCGGTGCCTGTGGATGTGAAGTTGGAATTCACCAGAATGAGGATGCTACAAGCTAGTGTTGGCTGAATGCTTCCTTCAGGCTGGCCATTGTGCCGGGCACTGACTTCATCCTTATGGCAACCTTGTGAGGCAGTCACTCTCATTGCCCCGTTATATAGATGACAAGGCTAAGTCTCAAAAGTTTAATGACTGCAAAGTCACCTAGATGAAAAGTGAGGGGGCCAGAATTTGAACACAGGCCTTTTTGAGTTGAAAGTCCATGATTTTCACCACTACCCTGTATTGCCTCCCCGTGCAAAGCCCTGTGCCGGGTGCTCGAGGAAGAGGTGGACACAGTGTGCATGTGATGTAATCTCTGTCACCAAAGAGCTTGACTCTAGAGAGAAAGTAAAGATCTAACAGAGATAAACAAGGTAACCTTGTGTATACACACACACACACACACATGCACGTATGTACACACATACACACACACCATCAGTTTTTCCTCATTAGCCTGCCTTGTCTACATAGCACCTGCCACCACCTGGCATATTAAGGTTGTCTATAGCCCTCTCCCACACTAGATTAAACTCCATGGGAATGAGGGTTTTTGTTCACCTTTAGCCTACACTAATGGCTAATACTTAGTAGGTGCCACATAAGTAAATGAATGCACCTATGTGGCTGCATAGGGAGCACCCTTCTTCTCCAGGCAAGTTATAGAATCTAGAGGTAAAGTGGGTGGGGTTTCCCAACTCTACCGTCGGGAAAGGTGGCCCAACAGCCTCACCGAGAGAGCTGACAGGACCCACAGCTAACTGGTTGACCAGATTTGGAAGGAGTGTTGGAGAGAAACATTTGAGTGGTTTTAAGATGAGAAATGATGGTTGTCTATTTAGGCACTTCGAATTTTCCTGTTTGAATAAAATGGGTTAAAAATTAAGGTACTAAAATATTTATTTATTGGTTGTGAGTTACTTCAAACCAAAGGAAGCTCGCCTTTCTCAACTGCACCTTCTGACACCTTACTTAGCTGTCATCCAAACACAGTCACCCTCCCCCCCCCCCCCCCCCCCCCCCCGTCTGCTTGGGGAAAATTGAAAATCTGCTGAGAAAATTATGCAGCTGCGTTTGGCCTTTCTCCTGATGTTTTGAATGTGCCCTTCTTAAATGCCTGTAGTTGGGGGGAGTGGGAGGAATAGAACCGCCTAACGGGATGGGCGGGGCTGCGCTGCGCTCTGGCGCCTCTGACTTTCGGGCCCTGGGTCTCACTGCAGGTGCTGGGCGGAGGAGAACCAGGGGCTGGAGGAAAATGGGCCCGCAACCAATCCCTACGACTACAGGAGGCTCCTGCGCAAGACCTCCCAGCGGCAGCGCCTCGTGCAGCAGGTGTAGCCCGGCTGGTGGAGGCCACCGCGGTGGGAATGTGCGCGAGACTGCGGGGTTGCAGGAGCCAAAGCCCGGGCGCTGGCACGACCAGGCGCTGATGCCCCGGCCCTGACCATGGCAGGGGCCGCCCAATGCGCTCCGCCTCTCGAGTGTCAGGGCCAGCCTCACCGAAGGAGGAGGAGAAGTGAGAGCCTTGGATGCCGCGTCTCGGCACTCCGGCACCCTGCACTCCCACCAGCCCGCCAGCTGGGGCATCCCTATCCCTGGCCCCCAATGTATCTCTTTGTTCACTCATTTGAGACTCCTGTGGACCCGACTGCGCCTGAGCTCTCGCCGATCCCTCCTCTCTCATTTTGGAAGACTTCAAAGATTCCTTTTTCCTTGGAAACCGCCCTCCCAGGCCTGCGGGACACTGGAGGGGCGAGTAAAACAAAGCCCGGTGGGAGAAGAGGCGAGGGTGGGGGAAGCTTTGAAGATGAACTCCTTCTCAAACTCGCGCTTTCCCTTCCCTTGGTTATTGAGGTTATTAAATAAAGGAAGTGCCTTGGAAAGTCCGTGGCTTTCGGGGCTGGTACGCCATATTCCCCTTTAGGGCTAGACTCCTGCTGTCCACCTGTGCGGGTGCAGGTGCCCAGGCAAGGAAGTGACGGTGCCTTCTGTCTCCTCCATCGCCTCCAGACATCCCAAACAAACATACTAAGTTAAAAACCTGAGTCTTGCGGCGCAAACGTGAGCTGCAGACAAATCCCCAAACCCCCCACACACACACTGCGCGCGCGCGCGCACACACACACCTTTGGTCCCACCACTGAGCTAACTGTTGGGCTTTTTAGGTTCTTCTAGTCTGAAGATTTGGGGCAATCTCGGCGCCAAATTTTGGCGTATGTAAGAGGGATGGGCAATGGGTAGGCAGAGAGGTTTTTCTCAGTTGATGGCGTCCTAGTTTAGAACCTGGGTTGAGCCCTTCTATGGAACTGACACCCTCCGTTGTCCAAGGGGTCTGAAGAGCGCGCGGAAGGATGACGAGGTGATTTCACGGACGACTGAACTGGGAGGAGGGTTCTGGCTGGGATAGGGCTTGTTCCTCTTGCTGGTGTCCCTCGCGTGCGGGGCCCGAAGCCAGAAGACTGGATTGAGTGAGGACGGGTGGACGTTCGTTAGCCGCTTGCTCATCAGAAGTTAAGTACTCTCCAACCAAAAATGTTGACGCCGAAAGGTCCCCCAGAGATGCTCCTACAACCTCTTCATTTTACAGAGGAGACCCCCGAGGGGCGAAACCTCCCACAGTGGCCGGATCGAGCTCAGAGTTCAAGGGCGCTGTAGGCCCTGCACCTTCCCCGGGTTCTCCTTGCGGCCTCCGCTGGGGCTCAGCCCTGCAGACCGACGGCTGGTTTGTGACTTGCTGCAGGCTGGGCCTAGCTCAGGCACCGGTGAAACCAGCGCCGCGGGGCACTGTATACGGCCGAGGGGGAGAGAGGGATTCTGGACCCCGGCCGAGGGGGAGAGAGGGATTCTGGACCCCGGCCGAGGGGGAGAGAGGGATTCTGGACCCCGAGGTGAATCGAGTCCCTCCGCCGCAACCTACCCATCCACCTACCACCTACCACCACGAGGCCCTTGCGGGGCAAAGCTGAGCTCCGCGTCGCTACCAGGCAAGCCCCTTCTTAAAGCTTTTGAAGTGGCCTGTGTAGACCAGAGCCCTGGCAGTCCGGCCCTTAGGTTCTGGATTGGGAGGCAGTAGGCTCCCTCCCTAAACTCCCCACCCACTTTTTAAGTGAGATTAAAGGAATGGGAAACGCTTAGTGAAAGGTTTCAGTGTTTTTATTTCTCCTTTCCTTTTGTGTTTCTTTGTTTTCTCTTTTTCTTTCTCCCTTTTTTTTTACATCTCCTTTTCTTTCTTTCTTTCTTTCTTTTTCCTTTTTTTCTTTTTTTTTTTTCTGTCCTTCGACATTGAGGCACTGGGAAGACACAAGGGGAAAATTGTACCGGACATTCTTCACTGGTAGGCCTGCAATGCGATCTCTGGGTAAACCACGGACAAGAAATAGGTCAACCGAGGAAACCTGCCCGGGAGGGTATCCTCTGGAGCCTGGGTTTATCCCCCCACCCCCACCCCAACCCACCCCCTATTTGAGGAAGAGGCTTCGAAAGCTTTTCCCCTGAACGCTGGCTGCCTCCCCTTCCCATTCGGTGGCTGCCTCCTTTGTGAACTAATGACTGTAATTATTACCTCCCCGAGCTCTTTTGTTATCTCCAACGCCAAACCGAAGAGTGGGGGGAGTGGGCTCCTGTGCGAAATGAAAGTCTTTATGAAGCAAATTGCCGTCTAGGGAGGGACCACGTTAAGGAAAGACAAATCAGATCCCTGAGTGCATTTGAAGTAGGGTGTGTTAAATAAAAAAATGTAAATACCACCATTAGATTCAAAGTACTCCAGAGCTGCGGGATTTAATTGAGTTTAAACAGCAGGATTTTAAGTCCCGTTAAAAAAAAAAAAAGTTAAATGCAGGTGTTGTGGTTTCTACCCGCCTTGTATTTTAATCCGTTTCTTCCTTGAAAATTTGTGTTTTGAACTCTTGTTTTAAAGAATCTTTATGTTTTCGACCACTTATCCATAGCAGAATAGTTCTGCAACCCCAGGCTGGTGGGTTGAAGCAAAACATTAGCAGGATTTGGTGTGAATTTAAACAAAGAACTAGTCTCTCCGACCCGCATCTGCGCTGCTGGAGCGAGAGCTGCGGAGCTTCCCTGCCTGTGCGCATACGGCCAAACCAGGAAGGCTTTACACCCTGGCGTTGTTACCTGGGTCCACTGAAGCCAAGGGTGCCGGACGGAGGGGCCAGACTGAGGCCTGGGTTCACGCCCACCAAGCACTGGCAGCCCGATTCAGGCTTCTCAACACCTAGGGCTTTGAGCCAAGCCTACCGCAGGACCTGGCCAGCGCCATTCCCAGACACCGCTCCGAGGCCGCGGTGAAGATCCTACTACTCCTCCCGGCTCGGGCACGTGAGAAGAAGACAAAGCTTCATGGAAATAATTTACCAGGCCCCCGCGTGTCCGGGGACACAGGATTTGGGCTTGTATGCGGCCACCTTGGGCCCCACGACGCCCTTAAGTGAGGGCCGAGGGGAGGGAGCCAAGACTGAGGATGAGTC
Organism: Herpailurus yagouaroundi; assembly: GCF_014898765.1. Classification (NCBI taxonomy): domain Eukaryota; kingdom Metazoa; phylum Chordata; class Mammalia; order Carnivora; family Felidae; genus Herpailurus; species Herpailurus yagouaroundi. Next base: position 9,926,397 of record NW_024412434.1, on the reverse strand, counting down.
TCTGCTTCGGCAGCAGCTTTAATAACTTGACTCAGGAAGTCAGAGAAATAAGGGCTTATGAACAGAGTGGAAATGAATAACGCTCGCCCAAGGGAATGCACGCGGCAGAAGGCGGGATGCAACACTTCCCCACCAGGGTCTTCCTCGCACTCTCTCTGAGAGCCCAGGAGCCCGCAAGGTGTACTTGACTCTGACCTCCGCTATCAAGGGGAAGCAACGCCAACTCTACGCGGCCCAAACTCTCAGGACGCCTTCCCTTTGTTTAACAGCTTTTAGAGAAAGGATATGGTAAGAGAGGAGAGATTCTGACTTTCTAGGGAAAGAAGAAAGCCCTTCTCACCAGGCCTCAGAAAGAGTGAATCTCGCCCCACCCCCCCACCTCCAATTCCCCGGTATCATTTAGATTTTCGGAGGGTGGGATGGACAGATCATTGATTTGAGACCCGCTGACTCGAGGGCCCAGCAGGCGATGCCTTCTTTCCGCCTCGGATTTGGAAAGCTCAGATTGCCTAGTTGGAAACTCTATGCAGGTCTCCCACGCACATATAGATTCTGGTCACACGAAAGCAGCAAAACCTTCCACGCCTCCGCAGGCCAAGGTCACCGAACGACCCGATCCCATCCCCCATCAGCCGTCAATCCTGACGACTCTAGTTGCTCTCCCTCGTCCCCCTCCAAGAAGTTTCCATTCCCTTTATTATTTTTTTCCCCCAACCCGAGGTCCTCGGTGATAGGCTCCTGCATGGATTTTAATTGCCTCAATCAGCGGTCTTTCTCCCATCAGTCAGTCAGATCCTGGACGGTGGGCCCGGCGACTGCGCTCCCCGAAGCACAGGAATGACGCGCTCCGGACCGCCGCGCGGCTCAGTAGGAAGGCGTCAGTCTAGCCCAAGGAGCCGAAATGGGCCCTTCAGTACGTAGGCGCCCTTCCCCCACCGTCCCCTCCCCAAGCTCACGAACCGCTCGTGATTCCAGCCCAGCCGCCGAGGCTCTCGAGGTCACAGCGACCTCAGCACCGTCTTGCAGGAAGGCGGCGCGGAAATCGTGCCTCCTTCCCGGCAGCAGGAGCCAGACCTCAAACAATACGCCAATCGATGCTTATATGAGACTCATCGGGCCACCCTCTCCGCCTCGCTGAAGCCAGCGCGCAGGCAGCAGCGTTAGCACTCTGGACAGCGCTCCCGGGCCCGCGGGGACTGCCCGCCTGCCCCCGCCTCGCTCTCCCCAGGGGCTCGCCCGCACGCCTCCCACCCACACGCTCTGACTCCAGTGCGTTCGCGCTGTCTGCCTCGCATCCTCCCTCTCCCATTTTTTTCTCTCCGCCGCCCCCTCATCCATCCGGGTTGGACTCCTCCTTCAAATGCAGTCGGGTGCTCGGCGCTTTCCCATACCCTGGCTGCGCGGACCCTTTGGTCTCCATCCCTATTCAACCTCAGCTTTCAGAGAGTTGCCACGTCTCTAAACCCTAATCCCCCCCCCCCCCACACACACACACACGCACACACACGCACGTTTCCTGTCCCAGTGTGACACCCACCCTCTGCCGCACGGCTGCGCGGGTCCCCGCGCGGTGCCCTCCTCCCGCCACACTCACGCACGCACGCGCGCTCAGGACCGAGCCGAGGGCTTGCTGACAGTTCGCACTCGGAGGCGGCTTGCTCCAGTCTCACGGCGCTGATGGCAACTCCAGGCTCAGGCTTTTGGTCCTTCGGGTCTGAAGATGGCTCCGGGGATCCCGAGAACCCCGGCACAGGTAGGGGAACCGGGGCCTGCAGCAGGCGAGCTTTGCGGGTGGACTGGGGTTTGCGGGGCGAGGGAAGACGGGAGCGGTTTTTCCACCTGCAACAGGAAACTTGGGACACTTCACCCTGCTCTCGGTGTAGATCCCTGATGGCCCAAGAGACCAAAACCCCACGGGCCCTTATCCCTTGGAAAGACACCCAAAGAATCACAAGCCCTTTTCAATGAAGTCTGGGAGAGCTCCCCAAACACAGACCCGTCCCCTCGACACCGAATTCCGTGGGCCTGGGGCACTGCCACCATCTTGGTGTCTGGACCTGTAGAGGGATAGAGTGGCTGTGGGAAAAGGAAAAATAAATGGAAAAGAGAGAATTCTTGGTCTGGAAGGAGAGCCAACGGACAGCTTCGGTATCTAGGAAAACTCGCCGGACCAAGGCAGGAAAGGGGAGTTTGGCCGAACCTATTGGCACCTGGAAGGCAAGTGTAAAAGGGCTGAAGTATGGGCTTCTCTTGGAAACAAATCAGCGAACCTAAGGTCGGGCTGGGCCGGGCCACCAGGCTCCCGCACCCCTCCTGCACCCGCCCTTTGTGCGGAGCCCCAGGCAGCCCCTTTCCGGACCCCAGGCTTATTGCCGTTGTTCCCACAGAACGAAATTTCACACGTCCGTCTGCTGTTGTCTTTCTGACTCGCTGTCCTCCTGCCTGTCTTTCCTTGCAGCGAGAGCCTGGTGTCAGGTGGCCCAGAAGTTCACGGGCGGCATCGGAAACAAGCTGTGCGGTGAGTGCAAGTGCCGGGGGAGGGAATCGGACAAGGCCAGTCCCGCGGGGGCAATGTCACCTTCTCACCTCCGCATCCCCAACAGCGGAGTGGAGGTTTCCTGGCCGGGAGTGGGCAGGGGCGATGCAGCCGGGCCAGGCGGGCGGCTGACCAACGCGTTCCCTGTCCTTGCCTAGCCCTGCTCTACGGGGATTCAGAGAAGCCGGCAGAGAGTGGAGGGAGCCAGCCCGCGCGGGCCACCTCCCGGAAGGCCACCTGTGCCTGTAACCAGAAGCCTTGCAGCTGCCCCAAAGCGGATGTCAACTATGCGTTTCTACACGCAACAGGTAAAGGCGCCTCGCGGGGCCCCCGAGAGCCACGGCCCCTGGCTCGGTCCCACCCACCGCGGCCAGAAGGGACTCAGTGCCAGGGGCCTGACCCGAGGCGTGGAGAGGCAGGGAAGGGGCGGACTTCGCAAGAATCTTCAGCTGAAAGCGAGATACGACGGGTCTGAACCCGGACCCGGCCTCTACGTGGCGCTGGGCGCGGGCGTTACGAGGGGATTCTGGAGCCGTGGCGTTCATGCTCCAGTGCTGCCTTCGGGTCTGCGGCTGGCAGAGGCCCCCTGGAGCGCTGGACCTCGAGGTCGGCTTCTTGGTGCGACTGAAACCGATAGGACTTGGTTTCCCGTTCGGAATTGCTGAGACTTTCTAGGTCTTTAGATCGAAAGAGTAATTCGTAGCTGCAGTTTCACAGGGGAACTATTCGATTCAGGTGAGACCTGCGCAAGGTTTTAGTTCCTTGCGTTTACCCACCCAGTCACCTAAACATGCGCGCGCGCGCGCACACACACACACACACACGCACACACAGACTTAGGAAATACCGAGCTAACGTAATAGGCCAGAGACCTTAACATTGCATGCTCCACTTTGTCTGAGTTGCCCAAAGGCATTCCTCAAACATTTCTGATGTGACGTATTTCCATAACCACTTAAGATGATTTACTCAGATACAACATTTAGGACAAACCCCTCTGCAATAGATGAATGGAGGCACACTCCTTTTTAAAAAAAGAAAGCAAATACGTCATGGATTGAAATACAAGGATTAATTTGGGGTGTGGGAGAAATCGCAATTTCTCTTATTCCTTTATCGTTGAAAAATACCTCCCTTTTAAAGAAAATGCTCTGCGTTTCCTGAAGATTTTTTTTTTTAACACAAAATCTCTCAGGCCAAAGAGAAATTGCCGAATCAAGATCTTGCCTGGACATTTTCACGATAAAATTAAAATGTGACATTTTGATTCCATTTTTTAGACCTGCTGCCAGCCTGTGATGGAGAAAGGCCCACTTTGGCGTTTCTGCAAGATGTAATGGGCATTTTGCTTCAGTATGTGGTGAAAAGTTTCGACAGATCAACCAAAGTGATTGATTTCCATTACCCTAATGAGCTCCTGCAAGAGTATAACTGGGAATTGGCAGACCAACCACAAAATTTGGAGGAAATTTTGATGCATTGCCAAACGACTCTAAAATATGCAATAAAAACAGGTATTGTCCAATCAAAAATAATAAAGCTCTTTTTCTTTTACAATATTTATTTTTATATAAACATTTTTCTGTTTGATGGTGTTACTGGTATTTTCAAATTTGCAAAGTTATTTTCATCACTAAAAAAAGTCATTATTAGAACGATATAAAACAAAGAAAGGTACCCTTTACTATTAATGTTAATGCTTCTGAAGTTGATAATGTCAGAAACATTATAAATGTATTAAGTATAAATCATCAGATTTTACATTGCACGTATTGGGCCACGGAGATTAACCACTGATGTAGAAGCAACCATTTGTCAGCAGAGGCCAGTAGAAGTGACTCAAAATGGAGAAAGAAAGGGAATATGGAAATGGAAGCTCAAAAGGCATGATACAAACAAAAGCCCAAATACTAGAGGAGTGCTAGTAATTTCCATGGCATAGGAATGGTCAGGCATTGGACAAACCATCCCATGTAATCACTGAAACAGAGGGATAATATTTTGGCATTGTCTCAAATGTCCAGGACTTCATATTTGAACCCCAGGATTTCTCTATTTTTAAAGAAATGTACACAAAAGAAAACACAATACAAACTAGCATAACAATTCAGCCATGTTATATAAGGATCTGTGCTTCTCAGCCATTCCGTATATAAAAAAAGAAAGTAGGTGGGGGAGGGGAATCAGATATCCTTATTTTAAAATGTATTTTGTATTTATTGCTTTTCACAGTATTCTTCACACTTTATCCATTTTGTAGTCCCAGGTGTAATGTTTATTTGGGCACGTTCTAAGCTTTCATTTTGTCTACACAAAGTCGCTAGTCATCTCTCCCAATCCAATCGTGATTACCCCTTCTCTTCCTGCATTGTCTCTAATCATGCTGATGCATGATGGCACTACACTTCATTAAAGCAATAAAAATAAGTATGAATGACTTTTAGGAGGGGAAGAATACCTTGTGGATCTAAACTGATATGTAACCTTAAAAAGCTCTGCTAGCAAATAAAAATGTCACATGAATATTAATTACCACAGGAACTTGATCTTTTTATGTTGCAAATTTTTTGGTTAATTAATTATCAGTATTACTCTAATCAACAACAAACATTTTAAGAGTGTTTGCTGTGTGGCTTTAAGCTACTGTTTTTGTTTTTGTTTTTGCATTCGGTATACCAACTGAGAGGGAAAGTATGCAGAGAAGAAGCCTTGGGAAATCAATTTACCGTATTATTAGTATCTACTTTTGTGAGACTGTAGACTTGGAACCAGATACTAGGGAAAAGAATTTAACCTGGTGATTTCTATCACACTCGGTCTGTGAGATATGAATTTTGAAGGCTTATTAGGTCGCATTCTCAATTATGTTCACAGAGAATCCACAGAATGTGTATATACTATGCATTAAAAATGTTCCTCTTCCCAGCTTTTTATGTATCTGCAGTGCAAATATGAATAGTGCTTTTAATTCATTTTTGTTTGACCTATTCCCTAACCTAATATTTAAATATCTTAATAGTAGGCTGCTCCCTATTATTTTTATTGCTACCAAACCAAAACGTACCTATAAAAGTGTTTTACATCTTCATCCTTAAAAGCTGGTGATGTCTGAAAAGCAATTTAAAGAGTTAAGACCATGGGAATTGCAAATCAGTAAAAGTCATCATTCGGTCAATGTTTCAGTTAGTGTCAGGAGAAGATGGACCAATTCAATATTTAGATTTTGCCAATAATGCTTTTGAAACTGTTGGTCAAGTGGAGATCTAATGCATTTAAAGTTCAGAGGAAAATATGATGAAGTTGAATTTCTAAGCATCAATATCAATAATTATTTATAGCAGATGTAGTCTTCTGGTCTTCCCATTTCACTCCCAAATAGAATTTCAAAGAATTAACACTGGTCACCTCCTCTTTTTTTGACTTGCAAATTTACAGGTTTTTATGCTATACCTGGTATTTGACAGCTAGTAATATTTAGGGTCTGTAAAATAGTTACCATCCCTATGACTGTTAGGCATTTTAGTGTACCTCAGGAGATGCTTTTATAAAATATGTTATCACCTGCTTTCTACTGAGAGTCCTTAATCTAATTTCCACCTGGCCTCCAAGGATGGAGAGGCATGCGAGCCAGTGGGGAAATACTTTCAAATGAAGTCTTCATGTGTTTTTAAAATTACCCCTGTAGGAACTGTTGGAACAGAAAACTGAAAACTGCAGAGAATAATAGAATTCTGGAATAATTAAGATTTTCAGGGGTCATTGGACTTTGGTGGTGGTGGTGGTGGTGGTGGTGGTGGTGGTTGGGGAATGCAAGGGTTAATGTTGTCTTGAGTCTTTCTACGGAACCATCAGACAAAGAAATTGAAGCATCAATAAATGAGGCCGTCCTTGGCTGTGCGCTGCAGGTACTGGGAGAGCAGTTTGGACCGACTTTGGGGCCCTCCCCATCTGATTGTGGACGAGAGGGTTTGAGCTGCCTGGGGCCGTGGCTCCCATAGCCTGCACATCCTTCCCAGCTGGAGCATTCCAGAGGCACCAGCAGCTCTAATCTCACATTCCCCCCTCACTGCCTCCCTGGCTGCGACTGCGTGTGGCCACCGATTCCGGGCCCGGTGGGGGTGGTGGCAGCCGCGGAAGGCATGCACAGGGACAGCTGGCAGCCTCCCAGGTGGTACTTTTACACCCTTTCTTTCCAAAAGCCCTGCCTGGATTGCCTAGCAGCCTTCAGGGGTCACAGGAAGAGAGCAAATAGAATATTTCTGTAGCATACTTCTGCAGAAATCAAGAGAACACGTTGTTCTAACCTGGCAAACTATCTCCTTCCATATTTTCACATCACTATCAATGAATGAAAATTTTGAGGAGGAGAGATTCAGGTGAAATGGGAGACCAAGGTCAAAAAAATATAGGAGAAGAGAGTCAAGCTTGAAACATCAAACTTGTTTCACAGTTTTCCAAAGGCAGTCATCAGGATGAATTGACCTTTTGATATCCTGGGAACCCACATGCACCTTGAAATTTCTCTCCATTTTATGCAGAGGTTTTCATGCCAAAGTTTCTAGAGAGTTAAACAGTGTGTGATAATGGACACCAGATTCATCCAGAAAATGCATATGAACTGGGAGAGTAGATTAGCGGATTGATTTGCTAATCGTTATTATTTTCCTCACTTTAAAGAAATGGCTCAGGGAACGAGAAATGAAGGGGCATCCGGAGGGGAGAAGCGGCTGTGACTTCAGCTGTGAGCTTTAATGAAATGGGGAGTCAATGAGGCAGAGACAGGAGAGGGTTGTTCCAGACAGCGCCCGCAGCAGCAACGGGGCTTTCTCACTTTCTGTGGATGCATAAACTGACGGGGTCAGCTGCAGAGGGCCTGGTAAGGAGCGAAAAGGTAGAAGGGCACCGTGCCACAGGGAGGCAAAACAATGCTGGAGAATGAGCGAGAGCCACACAAATCCCAGTCTCTTTGAAATGTGCCCTTTCCCAGCCCCTATCTTTTCTCGGTGTCTAATTGTCTAGCCACATGCCCGCGGCTGATAAGGGAGCACTCCAGTACTAGAGATAAGCTCTGTGTTGACTTTGTCCCTGCTTTCCTCATTGCCTTCCTTTATCTTGTTTTGCCCATACTGGCTGGAGAGACTGTCAAACCCAGGCTTCAGACAGATGTCCAATAAGTGGCGGATGCCTTTTTATCAGATGCTATTTCCATAATTGATAATCTTCCAAAATGTGGGCTGCCAAACAAATCGCAGATTTAGAGATAGGCTTTTATGGGGCAAGACAAGGAATGGAATTCTGACGAGATATTGACCACCACATTTTAAATAATGGCCTCAGGAGTATTTGGATGTCAACTCCTGTAAAGAGTCTTAGAGAAATCTAGAAGTTAATTAGATAAGCCTTGCTAATGGACTCATCCGTCCATTGAATATATCTTTACGTATCTTGTTGACAACACAGTGATGCTGACTGTATTCAGCTTTATTTTAAATCACAACTATGAAGAAGTTCTGTTGTTTATAATCAAATATTTGGACAGAAGAGAATTGAACAAGAATTAGATTTGTCCATGCCATCTTTAGACAATCATCACCTTTTGAATCCAGGGCAAATCATTCAACAGTGTCCTATTTTCTCATTTTTGCCTTGTCTTTTGTAATCATCAGCCATTTGTCACGGATATTATTATGAATGTTGGCATGCCTGGCGGATGTCATGGTATGACTGATTCCCAGAACAACTTCAACAACAAAAAAAGGATTTTCAGCAGCATGAGTGCAAACAAGAATAGCTTTGGATTGTACTAGCATTTTAGTTTGCAAATACACTGAAGGGATGCTAGGAGGTAAACTAGCATCCACATGGCAAACCACATTTGTCATTTTTTTATAGGATAATGTTCAGAGGAAGATTTTTAGAGTGTGTTTTAAGAAACACCATAACCCAAAATAGTCTGTCTCGTTACATGAAATGCTCCTTTGGGGTGTGTGTGTGTGTGTGTGTGTGTGTGTGTGCGCGCGCGCGCACGCGCACATGTGCACGCACACACACATGTTGGGTTTCTGAATATAGATTTCCTATTACTGAAGGATCTTTCAAGGTTCTTTAGCTAGAGAAATCATGTGTTTGAGAGGCATTTATTTTCACTTGGTGCAGTCCTGATTCTGGTACTCCGTTTTCTTCAGGCCATCCCAGGTACTTCAATCAACTTTCCACGGGACTGGATATGGTTGGATTAGCAGCAGACTGGCTGACATCAACAGCAAACACTAATATGTGAGTAGTTAATGTGTTTTGCTTAATCCAAGATAATTATTAGCGAGATTTCATAGTCTTTATTCAGCCTCTCCTGTGAAAATCTTTTTTTACCGATTAGCTCCTAAAATAGGGATATCAACTTCAGAAGTATACGGGTGTTCAATCTAACTGAAGTCCTGATACATCTTTCATGCAATCAAAGCTATACAACATTTTTCAAACACAAAAGGCACTTTTTTTGGCATTTGGGATTTATAATTATATATAATATGAAAGAGAAATGGGACCAGATGCTGTTTTTTTAAATAGAATTACTCTGCAATGTTTTTTGTTTATTCATTTGATAAGTGACCCTTAGGCATGAAGCCAATAATTGAAGCTCCTAACTTTAGGAATATAGGAAAATGAGCAGCCCTTTAGAAGATGTAATTTTCTGTCTGCTTAATGCTATAATCAAAACTTCGGTGAATGTAGGGCTTGAAAAAGGAAATACAGTAGTTCTATACGTGTTGTGACGATGAATTATTTCTTTGAGTTACATATATAAAATGTGACCATTACTACATTTCAGGTTCACCTATGAAATTGCTCCAGTATTTGTGCTCTTGGAATATGTCACGCTGAAAAAAATGAGAGAAATCATTGGCTGGCCTGGGGGCTCCGGCGATGGGATATTTTCTCCTGGTATGTGATATTTCAACCTTTCTTTGTGGTTTTTCTTCTGATATGCAATGCCTCATTATGAACCTAGGAACAATTAAATACCTAGTCTGTGTTTCTGCTTAGGTTAAATGAGTTATGTTGATCCAAAGAATGAGTGTGACTATACAGGACCACTGACCATGCTTCCAAGCAACTACCTCATGCTTGAGCAATAGTTATTTGTGTTCAGAAAGAGGATGAACAGTGATGACATTTAGCCAGTACTCCTACTGTAATCCTACACAGAAGATGTATGGATCATGTGGAACAAAGGAATAAAGATTCCGAATAAGGGAATTCGCTCTCTGAAACTTCCCACAATTAGTGAAAGGGTAGCCTCGTTTAATAAAGCATTCTGTTTCAGGATGCATTACGAGGCAGATCTCTGTAACAGAGCCTGTGTACCCTGTCCCTTTCAAGTAACAACCAGAGAAGCTGATTCATAACTAATTTCAAGGAGGATAGAGAGTGGCTTGGGAAACCGTTTTTTTTTTTATTAACTTGTTTTATTTTTATTTTTTTTTTAATTTACATCCAAGTTAGTTAGCATATAGTGCGACAATCATTTCAGGAGTAGATTCCTTAGTGCCTCTTACCCATTTAGCCCATCCCCCTCCCACAACCCCTCCCGTAACCCTCAGTTTGTTCTCCATATTTATGAGTCTCTT